>NC_134118.1:4440000-4740000 GCF_040939455.1 Microcebus murinus | reverse complement strand
ATCTGGAAATTATGTTAGATAAGTGATAAAGTAGGCATCTCAGACTTATTATTTTTCCATTTGGCTGCCTAGTTGTCCTGACATGCTCATTGAAATATCTCATTCCCCCAGTAGTTTGAAATTCCACTTTGTCATACACCAAATTCCCACATGTGGGTGGTCTATTTCTAGCCTCGCTATTTCCCCATCTGTTTATTCATATGCTAGCACCAAGCTGTTTTAATTATTAATGCCTGCTCTTTTACATGGCATTCATAGCATCTGAGTGATCAAACACATGTAATCATCACAGTGGTTAAGCCATCTTTGGGCATAGGCCTAAAAGTATAGTTTTTAAAAAATGTCTAAAGTGCTTTTGCAGACATTCATCTCACTAGATTTTTACAATACCTCTGTGAGGAAAGTGGTAGAAGTTGTCCCCATTTTACAGATGAGAAAGCTGAGGCTCAGAGAGGTAGGGGCTTTGGGCCATGATCATTCACCGAATATTTTGTGGAGTGGATACTACACAAGCTCTTACTCTTTCCTGTAACAAAATATTGGTTTATGGCAAAGTGCTTTAATAAAAAAACACCTAAGATAAAAATTACCCCAAATCCTATAATCTAATCAAATGGATGCTTTATTTCCATATTGTCCTTGCTGTTATGCACTCGCTGTCTCAGGCTATGTCTTCCTCAGGGCTGATCAAGAGGCTCAGGTCAGTTAATGCCAGAGAACTTTGAAAAAGGTAACAACTTTTATCTTAAGAGATTCCTAGCACAACTCTTACCATGTAGCATTAGCTCAGTAAGTGAAAAATAGCCATTATTTGTATTCTTATTCTTATTTTTTATTTATTTGAATAAGAGCATGAGCTTTGAAGTAAGACAGACTTGAGTTCCCATTTCCGATCTTCATTGAATAGCTGGGTGACTTTTGGCAGGTTACTTAACCTCTCTGAGCCTTTGTTCCCTGAGATGTACAGTGGGCATTATGTTATAATAAAATTATCAGGGGTTTTGTGTTAATTAAATGAGATAGTATATGAAGCCTACCTCTCCGCATAGTGTCCGGCACATGGCAAACAATAAATATTAATGACTTCTCATTGATTATTTTCTCCCGAAGTTCCTCAGATTATTTTCTCACAAATGGGGGACTGTTCCATGAATTTTTTTTTTTTTACCAAGAAAACTAATTATAGTTAAATTCTCTAGTTATACTGCATTGACTTAGATACTCCTGTGTACCTAATGACTCTCTATTGCTTTATCTGAAAAAATGGAAATAAAAATTAACTTAGGCTGCCTTCTTTAATTAGATTTCATTTATTCTTGCTAAGTCCCACTAGATCTGTTAGCATGATTTTCTAAGAAAAGGTTTGTGCAATAAATTAATAGTGTAAACAATACTTGAGCAGAGTGCTGAAAATAATTAAGGGAACTATTTCCAAGCATGCTCCAATACTTGCACAGCACTGTTTAAATGCGGACGCCGAGTCTGAGACCCCGAGCCTCTCCTGCCGTTCACGAACCAGGGCCCGGGCCGGGTGTGCAGCGCCGCCCGCGCTCAGGGCGAGCTCCAGGGCCGCTGCGGCCCCGCGTCTCCACGGCCCGCGCGTCTCCACGGCCCGCGCGTCTCCACGGCCCGCGCCCGCACAGCGCCCGGCCTCGCGGGGCCCCAGACATGTTTGCGGAAACAGCAGATATGCCCCACGGACGCTTGCCTAGAAACGCTCGGTTATTCTAGATCAAGCGATTAATGAGAGTGTCTGGACATTCCCAAACATCCTGTGGCTCCCTCAAATTCAGCTACCTGCATCATTTTATTCTATAAAATCAGCTCCTCACTCCAGCTTCCTAATCTTTTCCCCTGGCACCGTTATGCTTCCAGGGTCAAAACTTGGAGTGCTCTTTGCTTTCCTCTTCATTCACCCAATCACCCATCCGCTCTCCTGCCACAGCACCTCTGTCTTTGGCGCCTCTCTCAGTCGTCGGCACCCCCACGCCCCCACCCCCGGCCCTGTCGCCTCTCTCTGCAGTGCTGACCTGCTCTCACTCTCTTTAGCAGAACCCCCTCCGGTCTCACAGTGTTTTTATTTCAGATGGTAACACACACTGTTTCTGTCTTCTGAAATTTAAAAAAGTTGAACAGTCCCCAAAGAAATATATAAGGAAAAAGATACTAATTTCCACTCAATTCCTCTCCAATTCCACGTCCTTAAAGGTTATCAGTGTTAACAGTTTGATATGTATCTTTCCATATGCTCCTCTATGCTCATGTTAGAGTGTAATTTCTAAAATACAGGTCATATAGTACATGTAATTCAATGGAGAAAGGATAGTTTTTTTTAAGAAATGGGGCAGGAGGCTGGATGCAGTGGTTAATGCCTGTAATCTCAGCACTGCCAAGAGTTTAAGACCACCCTTGGCAACACAGCAAGACCCTGCCTCTACTAAAAAAAAAAAAAAATGGCTGGATGTGGTGGTGGGCACCTGCAGTCCCAGCTACTTGGGGGGCTGAGGTAGGAGGATCACTTGAGCCCAAGAATTTGAGGTTGCAGTAAACTATGATCATACAACTGCACTCCAGCCTAGGCAACAGAGTAAGACTCAGTTTCTAAAAAAAAAAAGAAAAGAAAAAAGAAACGAAGCAGGAACAAGTGGATATCACAAGGGAAAAATGAACCTCTAAACTTATCTTGTGCTATACATAAAAATTAAAATGAAATAGATCAGAGACCTAAAAGTAAAACTTAACATTTTTAAAAGAAAACATAGGAGTAAATCCTTGTGATGGCAGACAAAGATTTCTTGGAACACAAAAACACTAGGCATAAAATAAATAATTAACAAGATGGGTTTTATCATCAGAGTTAAAAATGACTCTTTGAAGAAAATACCATTAAGAAAATGAAGACTCAAATTACTGACTTTTTAAAAAATGTTTTATAATACATATATCTAAGAACTTGTGTCAAAAATATATAAAGAACTCTTAAAATTCAACAATAAGAAGATAACCAAACTAAAATAATAGGCAAAAAACTTGGATAGTTCACTAAAGATATTCAAAGACATACAAATATCAAATTGCCAATAAGTTCATGAATAGATGCTCATTATTATGAGCATCTATTTTCATGAAAATGCAAAAAGCACAGTTTTCATGAAAATGCAAATTAAAACCTCAGTAGATACATTTTAAGTGGCTAAAATGAAACAGACTGACAATACCAAGTACTGGCAGGGATGTTGAACAATCTCATACATTGCTGGTGGGAGAACTGTTCAGCACTTCCTTAAAAAATTAAACATATGCTTACCATGAGAACCAGCGATTTCTCTCATAGTTACCCAAGAAAAACAAACAAACAAAAAATGTTTGCACTAAGACTTACACACAAATGTTAATATCAGTTTTATATAATAGGCAAATACTGAAAATAACCCAAACATTCATCGACAGGTGATTGCAATATATTTATACAATAGAATAACACTCAGAAATGGAAAGTGGTGAATTGCTGATGCAGGCAACAGTCTGATGACTCTCAAAATAGTATGCTGAATAAAAGAAGCCAGATACAAAAGAGTACACACTATATAATTCCATTTATATCAAATCCTAAAACAGGCAATGTTATAATAATCTGTAGGGACAGAGAGGCATTCAGTGGTTGCCTGGGACTGCTGGAAGGATAGGAGGAGTAACTGCAGAGGGCACAAAGGAACATTTTTGGGTGATGGAAACGTTTGATATCTTGATTGTGGTGGTGAGTCGATGTATGCATTTGTTAAAACTCATTGAATGGTACACATAATAGGCGTATTTAATTGTGTGCTAATTATAATCAATAAAGTCTGTGTGTGTAACGAGAGCATGCCATACGTGTAGTTCTGCCTTTTTTTGCTTAACAGTGTATTGTGGACATTGCTCTGGGTCAAGGTAGAGACCTAGCCCAGTCTTTTTAATAATGGCATAATATTTTGTAGTATGGATAAATTCTTTTTTATGGACATTTAGAATGTTTTCCTCATAAACAAGGCTGCTATAAACAACTGTATGCATGTTCTTATATGCTAGGGCTTTTATTTTTGAAAGTGTGGATTTTCAAAGGTTACATTGCTGGTTCAAGGGGCTATGGGCATTTAAAATTTTAACAGATGTTGTCAAATCCTTTCTGTAAAGGAAAGACACTGTCATCATATGAGAATATATGTTTCCCACAACAGCACGGTATATTATGGCTTTTCCCATTATTTTATTGTTTTAGTTTGTATTTCTCTTGCTAGCAGACATGCTGACTACCCTTTTTGTTCTCTTTTATTTTCTTTTGAGGATACTTGGATTTTATTTTCTGTAAATCTCCTGTTCATATCTTTGCTAAATTTTCTGGGGAGTGTTCTTTTTATAAATTCAATTTTTCTGTCAATATCTTAGCAGAGCTCTTTGTGTATTACTTATTTTGTTATCAAGAAATAACTTTTGTCGCCTTTCTTGCCTGTCTTGTTATTTAAGGAACACAATGCAGTCATCGAAGGGACCTCTCTGAAACAACCCTAAGGCAAAGCCCCGCCTGAAACTTATAGACTGTTAAGAGGCATCACAAGAGAATTTTTCACTGTTTGACTTTACATAAATTTCTGATAATTCAGGTATATCTTCACCTAAAAATGAAAACACACAAAGCCGGAGAAGTCAAACACTACATTCAATAGTGCAGTTGCTTCAACGTAGAATGTTGCTCTCTTCCAGAGAGAACCCTAGGCGCGTCGCCCGGTCGGCTGGATCAGCGCGCGGGGCCGTCTGTGCACCGGCAGGGGCCGAGCTCAGCGGTGCACGCTGGGCGTTTCTGGTGCCTCCGGGACTCCAAAGTCCAGCACATCTTTCCCATGTTTCAGCTGGAGGACTGGCAAGCCCCTAAACTTCTTTAATGGCGGCAATTTTTTGGCAGAACATACTCGGACCGGTCAGAGAACCTGGCCGTTTCCGGAGTCGCTGGTCCACAAGATCCCGACGGGCGCGGCCGGCGCCCACGGCTGCAAGAAAGAAGCGCGCGCTTGGAATGCGCGGCTCCCGGGCTGGGAGACTGACCCTCCTCCGCCCAGCGCGGCTCTTCCCTCTCTCACCGCAACGAAAGCTGCAGGGCCTGGTGGGCAGGCTGGGCGACCTCGGGCTCAGCACTGACAGGCTGGGCCACTGAGGCACAGGGGCCTGCTCGGCCCCCACCCCACGGAGACGGCGCTCCCGCACCGCCCCTCCCCCACGGAGACAGCACCCCCACCCCTCCCCTCCCCCACGGAGACAGCGCTCCCGCACCGCCCCTCCCCCACGGAGACAGCACCCCCACCCCTCCCCTCCCCCACTGAGACAGCGCTCCCGCACCGCCCCTCCCCCACGGAGACAGCGCTCCCGCACCGCCCCTCCCCCACGGAGACAGCAATCCTGCCCCGCCCCTCCCCCACGGAGACAGCGCTCCCACCCCTCCCCTCCCCCACGGAGACAGCGCTCCTGCACCGCCCCTCCCCCACGGAGACAGCTCTCCCACCCCTCCCCTCCCCCACGGAGACAGCGCTCCTGCACCGCCCCTCCCCCACGGAGACAGCGCTCCCGCACCGCCCCTCCCCCACGGAGACAGCGCTCCCACCCCTCCCCTCCCCCACGGAGACAGCGCTCCCGCACCGCCCCTCCCCCACGGAGACAGCGCTCCCACCCCTCCCCTCCCCCACGGAGACAGCGCTCCTGCACCGCCCCTCCCCCACGGAGACAGCGCTCCTGCACCGCCCCTCCCCCACGGAGACAGCGCTCCCACCCCTCCCCTCCCCCACGGAGACAGCGCTCCCGCACCGCCCCTCCCCCACGGAGACAGCAATCCTGCCCCGCCCCTCCCCCACGGAGACAGCGCTCCCGCACCGCCCCTCCCCCACGGAGACAGCGCTCCCGCACCGCCCCTCCCCCACGGAGACAGCTCTCCCACCCCTCCCCTCCCCCACGGAGACAGCGCTCCCGCACCGCCCCTCCCCCACGGAGACAGCAATCCTGCCCCGCCCCTCCCCCACGGAGACAGCAATCCCGCACCGCCCCTCCCCCACGGAGAAAGCCCTCCCGTACTATCCTGGGAAGGTCCTCTGCGCCCCTACTTGGGCTGTGCTTGCTCACGGGCGCGCGCGTCCTCCTGGTCCGTGCTGGGCGCTCTTGCACTTGAACTTCGCGAGGATCTGTCTTAGCGTTTATCAGGGTTTCACCGTGTGACCTTTTGGGCATCACTGTCTCTCGTGAGCCACTGTTTCTTCTCTCTGCCTTGGCGTGTGGCGTCCGCGCGATGACCCCGTCTGACGTCCTCCCCGCTCCCCCTCGTCCTCCCCGCTTCCCCCCCTCGTCCTCCCCGCTCCCCCCTCGTCCTCCCCGCTCCCCCCTCGTCCTCCCCGCTCCCCCCTCGTCCTCCCCCTCCCCCTCGTCCTCCCCGCTCCCCTCCTCGTCCTCCCCGCTCCCCCCTCGTCCTCCCCGCTCCCCCCCTCGTCCTCCCCGCTCCCCCTCGTCCTCCCCCTCCCCCTCGTCCTCCCCGCTCCCCCCTCGTCCTCCCCGCTCCCCCCCTCGTCCTCCCCGCTCCCCCCCTCGTCCTCCCCCTCCCCCTCGTCCTCCCCGCTCCCCCCCTCGTCCTCCCCGCTCCCCCTCGTCCTCCCCCTCCCCCTCGTCCTCCCCGCTCCCCCCTCGTCCTCCCCGCTCCCCCCCTCGTCCTCCCCGCTCCCCCTCGTCCTCCCCCTCCCCCTCGTCCTCCCCGCTCCCCCCTCGTCCTCCCCGCTCCCCCCTCGTCCTCCCCGCTCCCCTCCTCGTCCTCCCCGCTCCCCTCCTCGTCCTCCCCGCTCCCCCCTCGTCCTCCCCGCTCCCCCCTCGTCCTCCCCGCTCCCCCCTCGTCCTCCCCGCTCCCCCCTCGTCCTCCCCGCTCCCCCCTCGTCCTCCCCGCTCCCCCTCGTCCTCCCCGCTCCCCCTCGTCCTCCCCGCTCCCCCTCGTCCTCCCCGCTCCCCCTCGTCCTCCCCGCTCCCCCTCGTCCTCCCCGCTCCCCCTCGTCCTCCCCGCTCCCCCTCGTCCTCCCCGCTCCCCTCCTCGTCCTCCCCGCTCCCCTCCTCGTCCTCCCCGCTCCCCCCTCGTCCTCCCCGCTCCCCCCTCGTCCTCCCCGCTCCCCCCCTCGTCCTCCCCGCTCCCCCCCTCGTCCTCCCCGCTCCCCCCTCGTCCTCCCCGCTCCCCCCCTCGTCCTCCCCGCTCCCCCCCTCGTCCTCCCCGCTCCCCTCCTCGTCCTCCCCGCTCCCCCCTCGTCCTCCCCGCTCCCCCCTCGTCCTCCCCGCTCCCCCCTCGTCCTCCCCGCTCCCCCCTCGTCCTCCCCGCTCCCCCCTCGTCCTCCCCGCTCCCCCTCGTCCTCCCCGCTCCCCCTCGTCCTCCCCGCTCCCCCTCGTCCTCCCCGCTCCCCCTCGTCCTCCCCGCTCCCCCTCGTCCTCCCCGCTCCCCCCTCGTCCTCCCCGCTCCCCCTCGTCCTCAGTGCGGGCCGAGCATCTCGAGGCAGCCCGTGAAGGCGTTTCAGCAAGTTGTCGGCATGTCCCTGGCTCGTTAGGGTAACACGATTCCGTTGCGAGAACGCTGCGTTCAGACTAATTCAGACTTGCTCGCTCCCAGTTGTCCTGAGTTCTCGCATCAGTCGTTGGGCATTTTTGAGAACCCACCGGTAGCAAGGCGCTCCTACTGCGGAGGGACAAACTGGCAAGAAAAACCCAGAACAAACCCTGCCCCGCAACCCCCCTCCAGAACAGAACCCGCAGTGCGTGGCCTCGTGTGGCTAAAAGTTTGGTGGCATCAAAGAACCACACAGCAGTGCAGACTCCCAGTGGGAGATGCCCGGACGAAGGCCGCATGGTGTTCTGAGAGCCTCGGAGAGGAACCTGCCCAGGTGGGAAGGTGACAGAGGGCTCCCTTAGCAGGCCTTGCTGTGCAGTGGGCTGAGGGAAGCCAGGAGTCGGCGGAGGTGGGGCGGGGAAGGGGCGGAGGGTTCCAGCCACAGGGACCGCTGGCGGGAGGAGGCCACAGCCAGAGAAGGGGAAGAGGTTTTGGAGACCGAAGGGGCTGTATCGTGGGCGAGGCCGACTCGCCAGGTTTGCAGGTTGTGGCTTTTATGGAAGGACTGGAACCCACGACTGGCCCGGGCCAGAACGGCCTGGCTGCGGTGTCCGACGGAGGCCGGGCCGGGGAGGGAGGAGCCCAGCTGGAGGCTGCTGCCAGGCCCAGGCGAGGGATGGTGGATGTTTGTGCTGGGACGGCAGGAGAGAAGAGGAGAAGTTTCATGATTAAGAGTCAGCAGGGCTCGGTGCTGTGTGGGCTCCCGAGGTGAGGGAGAGAGGAGTGTGCGCAGGTGCTGAGGTTCTGAGGAGCCGTGGCAGGGTGGATGGTGGCACCATTCGCGGGCATGGGACACTGACAGGGGTCTGGGCCTGAGAGGGGCGAGCATGACCTTGGTTTGGGATATGTCAAGCTCGTAGTGCTTTCTAGACATCTGCAGCAGAACCTGCTAATACTGGCCCATAGCCATCCCCCGTATTCTTTTCCTAAGAAGTCCTCCTGAATTTAGCTGGACAGAAGTCCGCCCAGTTAGAGAAGGCGTTCCCAACCTTCCTTGAATTTAGGTGTGTCCATGAATTAGCGTCTGGCCTGAGGAAAACGAGTGGCTGTGATGTGTGTCGCTTCTGGCTCATGCCTTTATGAGGATGCAGCTTAGGCGGCCCCTGCCCCTGCCCTCCCTCTCTCGTGGGGAGTCTGCATGTGGCATTGGGGTTGGAGGGACCGCCTTGGATCCAGAGCTGGGAGCCTGGCATGGAGCGTGGCAGAGCCCTCGATGGCTCGGCCTGCTGTCGGCAGACTGTGGCTTGAGAGGGAGGGGAGCTTCCACCCTTTCGAAGGCATTTCATTTTTGCTCTCCTTATGCCTTAACTCATACAGTGTCCACGGAGACATGTCGAGTAGGCATTTGGCTATATGAATCTGGAGCTCGGAGGAGAAGTCTGCCAAGGAGGTGTGAATTTGAGAATTCTTGAAATGTAGGAATGCTAAAAGCCAGGCGTGTGGATGAAATTGTCTAAAGGGAGAGATTAGAGCCAAGACGAGGAGTGGTCTGGCATGGAGCCCTGAGCTCACACCTGGAATGGCCGGATTGGGGGAAGGTGAGTGTCGGAAGGAAACTGAAAAGGCTTAGCCAGGGCGGTAGATGGAAACCCAGGGTGGAGCAGACTCACGCAGTCCCTGAGCGGACAGGGAGGGAGCGGTGGGCAGCGCAGAACTCAGACGCTGCCCGGTGGTGAGCTTTGCTGTACGCTGGCCAGCTTGGCCGGCGAGAACTGGGGTGTGCTTGTCAAACGAAGGGCTTGTTTGCCGATGGAGATTGTTATTGCTAATGCAACTGCATAAAAACTGTGCACATCTCTGGCAGGAACACAGAGGATCTAATTATTATTTCTCAGTCCAATTTTTATGATAAATTATCCAGAAACATTAAAAATTGCCAAACTTAGCCTGATGCTTCATATGCAATCCTAAGCAACTCTAAGTGTCTTTGTATCATTTCTATACATTCTAAGCATCCATTTTTTAAAAATTAAAAACATTTTAGTTGTGGTAAAAAAATTACAACATAAAATTTATCATCTTAACCACTTTTTAGTGTATAGCTCAGTAGTGTGAGGTATGTTTACCTAACAGATCTCCAGAAATTTTTATTTTGTAAAACTGAAACTACCCTCTTTAAACAACTTCCCATCATCCCCTCCCCTGCCCCTAGCATTCCCCATTCTATTTTCTGTCCCCACAAATTGACTCTAGGTATCTGATATAAGTGGAATCACATAGATTTGTCCTTTTGTGACTGGCTTGTGTCATTTAGCATAATGTCTCAAGGTTTGTCCATGTTGTAACATGTGTCAGAATGTATATACAATTCTATTTTATGTGCAGACCACACTTTGTTTCTACAAATTCATTTTAAAAGAATTGACCTTCCCAATTCTTATTCCTCTGATAAAGTTTCTTCGGGCCTTGTCTACCTAGAAAGCAAGTAGAAGAGAGATAGCAAATTCAATACTAACTTTCTTCAAGAAAACTGACCCTCTAAATAGGCCCTGGCAAACTTTTACTAGAAAGTGTTTTTTGGCCTTGTGGGCTGTGCAGCCTCTCTGCCCACTACACAGCCACTCGCGCAACCACGCACCCCGCAGCAGGTCTACCTGTGCCTTGCATTGCTGTAGTTAGTTACATATGTGTTTATGGGTGTTGTCCCTGCTACACTGTGAGCCTTGAAAGCGGGGGCTGATCACTCCCCCCCAGGAGCTCCTAGCACCTGGCACGTGACCAAACACACAGTGAGGACTTCACGTATGGCTTATTTCCTTATGTGTCATGTAACTGATGGGTATCCACGATGAGGGAAACATGGTATTTGCCGACTGATTGGCCGACTTCATGTTAAGCTGAGGCGCTGTTCCTAGTGTCAAGTACCTTGGGAAGGAGTTAGGTCACATATTTTCCTGGAGGGCAATTTCCAGCCATATAAAATATTGGCATGTCATTTTGGTCTGCGGCGCTTTCTACAATAAGATGTTCTCCACCCAGTGTCTTCTAACAGACTGTCAGGGCTTGGATGTCAATGGGCCAGATCTAAAATAAGAATGTAAGACAATGTGATAGCATCCTGAGGGAGACGGGCACACATGTTCTCAGGATAATGTAAGACTTAATAGCTTATGTATTAGCATAAAAAGAAACGTTTCATCCCTCTTCTTTCTGTTCCTAGTGACTTCCTAGTGATCTCTGGAGCTCCTGAACATGGTTGTGCTTGTAGATCCTTGCCCTGGGCCCCGGCCAGTGGGCAGGGGGCGACCTCCCATCCTTTTCTGCTCTCCAGGCTGCGTGCCCTGTGTGGGCTGCACTTCCTGGAGAGGGTGCCTTTATCTGATTCATACACGGGTGTCTCATGGGCTTGCCATGCCTGGGCTGACTCCTGCCATCCAACTTTTGTATAACTTTTTGTCTGACATATATAATAGCCTCCTACCTAGTCTTTCTGTCTTTGAGTTTTCCATCATATAATCTTTTCCCCAACTACTGCTGGATTAACCTCATCATTCCCTTGTTCAAGTTCAATAATAGCTGATAGGCTCACAATGCATGCAGGTTTCGCAGCCTGAACTCCAAGCCCTTCCCAGGTCTGCCTCTACCTCCCGCCAGACGCCCCATACTTGCTGCACCTGAGCTGGGCACGGGCTGGCCTCCCAGCATTTCGGGGATGGTGATCAGAGTAACAGTGACAAATATTTACTGACTCCTAAATAGATGCCAGGTATTATGGCAAGAGCTTTGCGTGCCGTATCTCATTGACTGCCTGGAACAACTCTCTGAGAGAGGTTCTACAAACGACATCCTTGCAACCCTGAAGAGGTTGCATGCCCGTCTCCTTTACTAGAACAGCCCTATGACGCAGACTCTACAAAACCATATCGGATGCATCCCCAAGGCTCTTTGTATCTATTTCTTTTATCTTTTACATGCATCATCTCATTTAACTGTCTCAAGGACTCTGTGTGGTACATATTATCATCCTCATTTTTGAGCTGAAAACATCCAGGCTCAGAGATGCTAAGTCATTTCTCAAGGTCACATGGTGAATTAAGGTGGAGCTGGGTCTCAGGCCTCCATTGGTTTGATCCCAAAGGCTGCATCTGACCAGTGGTTCTTAAGAGGAATTACTCAAAAGATCGCTGATCACTGAGACCTGCTTTAAAATGGGCAGCAATTCCAGAGATTCTGCTTCCATAGATCTGAGGCAAGCCCAGGAAAATGCATTTTTCACAGTTGGGGTGATTCTGCTGCAGGCGTTGTGTGGACCATGCTTTGAGAAACACCATGTCCCGTCTAAGTCTAAGCGTTTACCTGTTCCTCTGGCACCCTGCAGCCAGCGTGTCCAGCTGCCTCTGGGTCACGACCGTTGGACCAGCTCATCAGTGTAGAGTGTGAGGCTTCCTTCTTTTTCCTTCCTTATAAATCATCATTCTTTTCATTTTATTTTCTTGCCTTGTTTTAAAACTTTATTTTTAATTAACAATCAAAAATTATATGTATTTATGGGGTGCATTGTGATGTCTTAATGTATGTATACATTGTGAAATGAGTGAATCAAGCTGATTAACATATCCATCACCTCACATAATTATGTCTTTTGTGGTGAGAACATTTAAAATCTACTTTCTCAGCACTTTTCAAATATACAACACATTGTCATTCATTATAGTCATGATGCTGGACCACAGGTCTCCAGGGCTTCCTCCTCCGTCTACCTGAAACTTTGTACTCATTGACCAACATCTCTCCGATCCTCTACTCTCTGTTTCTGTAAATTTGACTTTTTTAGATTCCACATATAAGTGAGATCATGCAGTATTTGTCTTTCTATGCCTGGCTTATTTCATGGAGCATAATGTCCTCCAAATTCATTCATGTTGTCACAAATGAGATACTTCCTTTTTATTTGTTGTAGCAAGAGGAAATGCCTCCATTTCATCCTGAAGAGGCCCTGAAATCTTCAATTTGGATTTAAGAAGCAGAGCACAGACTACTTCACACCATCTGAAATAGCAGCCTGCTTTTTCAAAAAGACAGTGCTTCCCACTCTGATTGTGGAGGTCAAATTGAAATAATTCTCTGAAAGGAGCGTTGAAAGCATTGGTTATACCTTGAGATCAGCTTGGCCAGTGATGGATCTACAAACGCTTCAAAAAGCCTTGATAGTACTGGTCTTTCTGACAAGTTTAACAGAGTGCTAACAGCCAGTGGTGGGCTGGGCGCACCTAAAGCCTCAGTGTTTAGGCTTTAGTTGCACCTAAAGCCTGCATGTTCGAGTCACAGACCCAGCTATGATTCTCAAGAGCATGAGAGTTGTGTTGAGTCTATATAGTCAATGGACTATGGATCTCAATTTGGGGGTTCTGGCAAGATGTCCTTTTAGGACCATACCAAAGGCATTAATTGAGGGGAAAGACATTGCCTATATCATGATCAACCACAGAGCATCAAGCCAAAGAGGATATTCTTAAGTCTTAAACTCATGGAGTTTTTCTCTGCTAGGTTTCTGACTTGCTTGGGCCCTAGGATTCCTGTTTTCCTTCTAGCTTCTTCCTTTTGGAATGGGAATATCTGTCCCTGGTGGGACAGGCAGAGGGTAGAGTCCCATTCTGGAAGTGGGATAATTGTCTGACTTCACAGGTTTACAGATGCAGAGGAATTTAGCCCAAGGATGAATCAAACCCCAACTCTTGCCCATACCTGATTTAAAGAATATTTGAAAAAGATTTTGGACCTAGAATTAATGCTGCACTTTTGAGGATATAGGGATGGGGTGAATGTGTTTTGCCTGTAAGAAGGGCATGCAATTAACAAAACTGTTGTGTCCCCAAATTCACATGTTACGTCTTAACCCCCAATAACCTCACAATGTGCTCTTATTTGGAAGTAGGGTTGTTGCAAATGGAATTAGTTAGGATAAAGTGATACTGGAGTAGGGTGGGCCTTCATTTAATGTGACTTGTGTCCTTATAAAAGGAGACAATTTGGACACGCACCTGCACACCGGGAGAATGCCACGCAGACGTAGAGGCAGAGGTTGGGGTGAGGCATCTATAAACCAAGACTGTCAGCAAACCACTGGAAGCTAAGGGAGAGGCACAGAATAGATTCTCCCTCATAGCCTGTCTGACACCCTGATCTCAGACTTCCAGCCCCTAGAATTGTGAGAAAATAAATTTCTGTTGTTTAAGCTACCCCATTTATGGTGCTTTGTTACGGCGGCTTTAGTGGACTAATACAGATTTTGGCAGGATTTAAAGCTTCCTGGACACAAAACTTCCTCTCTAAAGACTGTCTTTGTGCCTATGTTAATCAATTAAGGACTCTATTTTGAAAAAATTCTAAGATACAGGGAAACATATCACAGGATTAGGGCTTAATTCCCAACTGTTAGTGAAGGTTGGTATTGCTACAATGCCTCTCCCTGAAGCCGTGGAATAAACAATCTCAGCCCAGAACTCTCCCTCATGACGGGGCCACAGAGCTAAGCATTACTGGGAATCTGTTATGACCTGCAGTAGATTCTCTTAAAAATGAAGTTTTAAAAAGCCTTTAAATGTAGTGAATTTCAGAGCATTATCTGAGCTCCACTAGGGATGCTCTCTTGTTAACCATGTCAAGGTATTTTTGGCCGATCTGGAGTCAGGAAAGCAAGGCCTCAGTGTCCTGTCCCCAGTGGCTGGGGCAGCGTTCATGTGCCCACCGTCTGTCCCAAGGAGGGGAGCCAGGTGGGGACTTGAGGCTCCTTACACAAAAGATGTGTGGTCTGTGCCGTGGGCTGCCATGTGAGAGGATTTTGTCGTGGTGAAAGCCGAGTGTAAGTAATTGTTTCCTTCTTTGATGAAAGGTATATTTCTAAAGGCGAGGCGTGCAGAGAAACAGCGTGCCCAGTGTAGCTATGTAGCTGTCCTAATCCTTGCAAATATGAAGGAGGGTGCGTTGAATGTATTTCCAAGCAACTGTGAGGTTGGTCCCAGGATCCTCGACAAGGACAATATGGTCATGGAGACATACTGGACTCCTCTGGACAGGTTGCTGCATCTGATCAGGAAGGAATGGGTCCTCATTACCATGCCTGGAAAACCTTGCGACATCACTCAGAACACCACTGTCATCCTGCCCGTGTCTCAGTGGAGATCATACTGGACTGAAGCTTTAGATGTGAGAGAATTTATAGAACCTGTGGACGGATGATGTTAGAGCTCTACAGAAGCAACGCCAGCAGGTCTCGGTGTTTAGCTCTCCATTCTGCACCCTGCCAACCAGAATCCCCTGTTTCCACGATGCACAGCCCAGGGAGCCCTGGCAGACGGGAAGCGCATGCAGGTGTTTGCTTTCTGAAGCTTAGCACAGCCCCAGCTGCTGAACTGCCTACGTCGCCAGCATTGGTGGAACTAGTTTGTTCATCTAAAGTAGACTGTTTTTCTCTGGTAGGAATATGTTGAAGGCTTCCTTATCCAGAGAAGGCAGAAAGGACCCTGGTGGGGAGTCAGCTATGTAGGGGGTGGTCTTCTATTATGGGGAGGGAGGATTTGATGTGTGAGGGGTTTCAAGTATAAAATGCTCTCAGGATTTGGGGGTGCCTAAAGAACTGGATTCACAGATGAGGAAAATAGAGAGGGGGTACATTATCTCTCATGGTGAGTCAGGAAACAAGTCCTTCAACATGTTTTCAACAGTGAGAATTTAATACGGGGAACTGGTTACACAGGAAGGGCTGAGAAGCCGCACAGGAGATGGGCAGGCGAACTGAGATGAGTAGAGCAGGAAGCCTCACCAGCTCAGGTGTCAGAGGTAGAATCAGCCAGAGCCAGGAGCGGGCCACTGGGTGGGGAAGGGAATTAGACCAGGCCTGCGGAGTGGGAGCTGGCGCTGTGGAGAGAGGGGGTGTCTGGCGGGAGGTGGAGCCACTGTCTGAGTTGCTGCTGGAGGCAAGAGGCAGAGATGCCCTCGCCCTTCCCCATCCCCAGTGCCGGTTGCTGGCACAGACTACTTGGCAGGGAAACTCAAGAAGGAAGAAGAAGGGACAGGGCCCAGGAGGAGCTGAGAGCAGACAAGCGGGTGGCCGGCATGGGCCTGATGGATGGGGCGCTGTGTTCGGTGCCTTTAGGAGGTGTTCGTTAGTGTTGCTGTGGAGTTGCTGGGCGTCAGAAATGTGCACTTAGCTGTCCAAGTGACACCAGGGCAGAGTCAGGGTGTGAACAAGCGTCCTCTGGCTCTGTGCTCTCTGCTTCCTCAGTGGGGCACAAGCTTTGGCCTCCCAAGGAAGCACCTTTCTGGGGATGCTTGGGCAGAAGAGGGGTGGAGCTGAGGAGTCCTGCCGGTGTGGGGGCTGGCAGGTGGCTTGGTGCCCCCAGCTTAGCTGAAGTCAGCTCGAGCGCCCAGCGCCTGCTGTGGGAGGAGAGCCTGCCCATTATGGTGCCTTCCTGCTCCTCGGGAACTCTCTCAGCCTTTTGGTCCAGATTGAAGATAAAAAGGCACCTCCTGGGAGGAAGCCACATGCAGGCCAGGTCTGGGAGAACGATGGAAAGGCTGGAGGTGCTGTCTGCCCTGCAGGTACTTCACCTTGTTTGGCTTCCCAGCAGCAAAATTTTAGAAGCAGCCACATGAAAAATGAGAAGCTGGTTTTGGTTATGGTTTGGGTAATGGGGGGAGAACGTGAGGGAAACCTCCAGGATGTGCCAAGACTTGCGAGCAGGAGTGACAGCTCTTTGGCTGAAACGCGGGGAGAGCACTTGTTGCGATGCTATCTGCCAGGGGCTGCCCACATTCTGGGAAGACAAAAGCAGCGTCAACCCCCAAATCCTTTGAGCACATCCCTTTTTGACGCACGTTTGGATCTGCCCCATGAGCAACAGTCTGTGGAGGTTTGGAAGTGTTCCGTGTTGCAACAGTGTTTTCTAGCTGGTTGCCTAACTTGAGTGGTGAGTCTGCAGAGTGGGGAGGGTCTGGGCTCAGGTGAGGAGGCCGCGTGTGCTGTGGCGCTGAGCAGCTCATGCGCAGCATTGCGGGGCGGTCTCAGCGATGTTGAAAATGTTTCTGAAGGCCACCAACAAGTTAGTCCACATACTCAGTGCAAGGGACATACTCTACGGAAGTTTGGAGCTCTCCATGTTTTCTCTAGAGTGATGATTCCCAACCAAGTGCTCAAAGCTGCTTTTCCCAGCTCTTCTCGCTCTCCCCTCATTTGCTGTTAGTTCCTTCTGAAAGGAGGGAGGAGTGCTGTGTCCCCGCTGGCAGCTCTCGGCCACAGTGCTGCAGGCTCGGCTCTCCCAGCAGCTTTGCAGATCTGCAGTCCTGGTTACGTGATGGCTGAAGTGGATGGCAGGAAATGCTGCGTCAAACATGCCAACCTGGGTACATAAAAACTCTCTCTTAAAATAAGTGCTGACGATCAGAAGAAAAGGGAAAATTGGAAATGGTACCTGACTCCATACTTCCAACTATCCCGACCTGTATTCTGGTAATTTCTTTATTCTGAGGGACATTGAACAACATGGTTGTTTTCTTTTCTTTTCTTTTCTTTTCTTTTCTTTTCTTTTCTTTTCTTTTCTTTTCTTTTCTTTTCTTTTCTTTTCTTTTCTTCTTTTCTTTTCTTTCTTTGTCTCTCTCTCTTTCTTTCTTTCTTTCTTTCTTTCTTTCTTTCTTTCTTTCTTTCTTTCTTTCTTTCTTTCTTTCTTTCTTTTCTTTTCTTTTCTTTTTCTTTTTTTTTCCTAATGTGGTACTGGATACAGACTATCCATTTTGGGTCTGAATGGCTCAGTCTGGCAGTTGATGATCTCATTCCATTGGACAGTTTGATCCAAAGAGAATTTCATTAATTACACTCAGCACAACAATGTGCCCAGGAATCTGCTTCTGTGCTTGGAGAATAATCCCACTTTATAAACAATGCACTTTATTTAGCACAGTGTATGCATGGCAGACACTGACGTGATTAACTGCTCCCCTGGGAGCAGGGGTGGGTAAGACTGTAGAGGAGTTGTAGGAAAATGAGCATTGGGTCTGTTTACTGAAAGACTGCAGCCTCTTGGATCTGCCCTGCCCTGCCCCTCACTGATAGGGTGACAGGATTTAAGCCCATGCCCTGATAGATGTAACTCGGCATTGAATGGGTCAGTCCAGGGCCCACGTCCTTCTGGGGAAAACCCAAGTCTGCTGGCTGCAGCCACGTGGGCGGCAGGCAGGCTCAGCCACTGTGCCTGCAGGCCCTCTCTGTGTCTATGAGTCCGTTCACCCCCTGGGCAAGCATTTGACAGGTGCCTTGTCCCTGTGCTGGGGACACACTAGGAGAAGGTCCTATTCTTAAGGAACTTCTGACCCTACAATAAACCCATGACTGTGGGACAAGAGGTGGAATGAGGGGGTTCACAGCATCCTCTGAGCATGCAGACAGCGATACTTACCTTGGTAGAGGAGTAGTGGGCTATGCTTGGTCATCGTGTTGGTTCTCTGGAACTCTGTTGACAACTGCTTCTATATTTGCACACAGTAAGCTCTAACTTAACTATTAATTTTGGAAAGAAACATTATCAGAGAGTTTCTCTTTCTCATCTTCTCTTTCCTCGCTCCTCTTTTTTCATTTTTTCTGTCTCTCTGCCACATGAAGCTATGAACAGTGGTCATCTTTTCAAAGTTAGTCCTTAGAATTGGGACTGAGCTTCCAAACAGTCTCGGGGTCTGGACAAGCACCCAAGTCTGATGGCCAGGTGGGAGCTGGGAGCCTGAGACCCGGCATGGCGGGAAGCGAGGGCACAGAGAGGGGTGGGAGCAGAGGCTTCGTAAGGAGAGGAAGCTGGCAGTCCAGGAGGCCTGCAGAGGGGCGAGGAGCAGAAACAGGGCAGAGAGACCACCCAGCAAGGCTTCCTGGGCACAAGGCATCCTCCTGGCAGGCTTCCCACCTGCGTTCTTCCCGCAGGAGCAGTCTGACAGGAGGCTCCCCTGAGAGCGGCAGGCCGGAGCTAAAGAGGGAGGAGTTTTGTGAGGAGCCCTGCTGTGAGGAGTTTAGTGGGGAAGCAAGGGCAGGTCTGGAATCCAGCCTGAGGCATTTTTTGGTTTATTTCCTGGAGTGTGGCTCTCCACAAGGACGCCCTACAGACTGCTGAGGGCTTCAGTTTGCAGTAACTTCTTAGAGAGCTCAGAGCTTCAAGGAACAACATCTTGGGACGCACAGTTGTGGACTGGCTTTCATCTCATTCTCTTGAGCTGATTTCCTTCCACCGATTGTTATTATTATTATATTTAAAGGAGATGCTGTTTGGTCGCATGGAACTGTGAGTTCTCAGCCGTGGAAGGAGGGAAATTCCTTTCAACACTAGCCCCGAGGAATTCTCGTGATCCTGGTTCCATTCTGGTCAAAATGAAGATGAAAGGACTCGACCCAGCGTGGAGAGGAACTGTAAGTTTGATTCCGAGGGAGGCACAGTGAGATGAAAAGCCAGGCTGACCTTTCTCCTGTTGTGTGAGTGGAGAGGACGTCCCACCACAAATCAGACAGCCACCGTGTGTCCCACCTCTGCCGTGGGCCCCATCTCTAAAATCAAAGCCTCGTAGACAGGAAGACACAACCATGAGGCTGTGGATTGATCAATTCATTTTCCCACCAGAGCACTGTGAGATGATATTATTGCATGTCCGTATCCTTTTGGGCTTTGTGCTTCTGTAGTAATTTTAGACATGTGATTAGGAATAGCTTCTTTCCTAGAGAAAACTTCCAATCGGTAAAAACAGGACAGCTTGTTTTGGGTATCCAGGGATATTTCTGTTTGGAGGGTTGTTTTATACTCCCTGTGACTCCCAGCATCTCTGTTATAGGTAACTCCATGAACTTTATTACTTCTCAATTTGGTATTCTTTTAAAATTTTTAAATTGTGGTAATACATACATAATATAAAATTTACCATCATAACCATTTCTAAGTGTACTGTTCAATACATGCCATCACCACCACCCATCTCCAGAACATTCCACCATCCAAGACGGAAGCTCTGTCCCCACGAAACACTAACTCCCTGCTCCCCCCAGCCCCTTGCACCCCCTATTCTACTTTCTGTCTCTATGAGTTTGATTATTCTACCTCATGACAATATTTGTCATTTTGTGACTGGCTTATTTCACTTAGCATAATGTCCTTGTGGATTTGGTATTCCTTTACCTTGCATTTTATTTATTTATTTATTTGTAGACCCAGGACCTTGCTCTGTTGCTCCAGGTAGAGTGCAATGGTGTCATATAGCTCACAGCAACCTCAAACTCCTGGGCTCAAGCGATCCTCCTGCCTCAGCCTCCCAAGTAGTTGTGACTATAGGCGCGCACGCCACCATGCCTGGGTAATTTTCCTACTTTCAGTGGAGGCAGGCTCTTGCTCTTGTTCAGGCTGGTCTGGAACTCCTGAGCTCAAGCAATCCTCCCATCTCAACCTCCCAGAGTTGCAGGATTACAGGCATGAGCCACCACGCCTGGCCTAATTTGTCTTTAAAATAATATTGCTGCTTAACATCTGCGGGCTACCTCATTTAGACTTTGGAAAGGTCATCAATGGAATTTTTAAAATATTCTCTAAGCCTGGAACTTTTAAAGACAAGTATGTATCTATAAAGCACCATGTTGCTCGCAGCAGAGCGGAACATCTCAGAGGTGAAAAATCAAATGGCCGGCCGTGAAGGAGAGGGCCCTGTCAAGTGGCGCCAGCTGGGAGCCTCCTGCACAGCGGGGCGCCGAGCCCGCAGGCCCGCAGCCAGGGGCAGGGCACGCTCTGCAGATGTGTGCCACTCAGGCTGGCGCTGGTGGGCACGATGCTCTCCCGGGGCTGTGGCGACAGCTGCCAGTGGAGTGGGGCTGCCAGCGTCTCTGGCGGGAGGCGCTTGCCCGCTGGAGCGGGAGAACAGGAGCAGCTGCGTGCGAGCAACAAGAGGGCAGAAGCAGAGGACACAGGAAAACACCCTAGACCTTCTTGCATGCCCAGCCTGCAAAGCGCAGTGCCCAGCGCAGTCACTGCGTCTCTTCAAAGTCAGGGAACACGACGGAAGCTGCTTTTCTCCTCTGTGTTCAGCCTGGCAGCGGGTTCTTGGACTGGGGGGGCTCCCGCCCACGCAGCTGCCCGGCGAGTTGCACAAACGCTGCCACACGGGGGCTGGGCCAGAACGCCAGGCTGCTCCTCTCACAGAGGTGGCCTTTAAAACCTCTTTGGGGTTTTCTTATGTCTCGTCAGCAATGCAAATAACCTTTAAGGACCGTGACACCATCTTTTTCAAAGACACGTAATTTGCTACTGTCAATAACACAGATTTCCTACCCCAAAGAGCCCATGTCAAATTGCTATTTATCAAATCTTTTTTACTCTGATGACTAATGGAAAATACAATGGCAATTTGTTACTCTTTTGGCATTGTTTGCTATCAGAAATGACACTGGAACAAAGGGGTAATCAGTTACGATTGCATTCAAAATTAATTCTTTCCCGAGGGAGTGCACACATTCACATATCAATAGGAGTTGATAACCATAATGTGTATAGCCTTTATAAATTATCTATGTAGTAATTTTCACTTTAAAAAACTGTGTTCCTATCCATGAGCTCATTTTGACATCCTAAGAATGTTTATGATATTGCTTCAGTTGGAAAAAATGGGACTTAAAGGAGAAATAGCTGTCTAAGGCCATACAGGAAGTCGACTGGGGCTAAAATGTAGATCTCCCGAGTCTTACACCAGAACTCTTTCCCTTAAAGTCCATACTGGGGAAGAACAAACGAGACCATAGGCAGTGAGGAGACAGATGATCTATTTCAGTCTCCTACCGGCCTCCCCCCATTCCTAGCCCCAGCAATCCTGGAATGCTAGTGATTGCCTGAAAATCAAGGGATATGCTATTTGGCTGAACTGTATAAAACTGTCACTTTTTAAAGATTAAAAGAGTCAAGTATCAACAATTTCATGTTTCAAAGTGATCATTTTTCACGACATTTATATAGGTTACATTACCCATGTAGTGTTGAATTGGCCTTTTTATTGGTTAATTTGGCCGCTTACTTTGCTTTCAATTTTGCTGCCCCTTGGTCTGAATCAGCCAGTGACCTCAGATCATTGTTTTACTGGCCTCTAAAACCAAATAGAGCCAATTACACAGGCAGCTGGCCAAACCATGCAATTAACCCCAAACCAGGCAATTCAGGGTCATGTAAATATGATTCAAAAATGACCAGCCTGCAAGAATTTCCAGCAGGTCTGACCTGCTTCTGGTTACTGCACATTTTGCCTGGAAAAGGAATTAGATCAGTATTCTTTTCTGTTCATCTGGCATACACTTGCATGTGTTCTGGTGAGCGGGAGATTTCCAAGGCTGTTACAGGGGATCATTAGAGAGTCAGGAGGGATCTTGGCTGAATGTCAAGAGTGAGGGAAGGAGCAGCGAGCGTAAGCAGCCGAGGAGAGTTACAGCCGTTGGAGTCACATTCTCACCACCCAGCGGAAGCTGGCACTGGCAGGCTTCCCACCATCTGGAGTGCAGTTGGGGTGCTCCCACCAGGAAGGACGGCTCCAGGTGGGCAGCCTGGCAGAAGGGTGGTGGCCACCATGCTGGAAGATAGAGCCTCCTCCTTGCCACAGACTGCAGGGTGACGAGCACAGCACTTTCTGCGTTTTCTGCTTTTGCGAACCAGTTGATTCTGGGTGTGAACCGACATCAAGCCATGAGCCTCTGGTGCTGCTGACGGGGAAGCAGTGCTTCTCGGGGTCCCTGTTTCTGCCGCGAGGGCTTCATTTCCACTTTGCGCGGCACGTGGGAAGCGTTTATGAGAGGGCAGGGTGGAGGAACAGTGGTTCCCACAGGAAGATTACAGGTCCGCAGGCTAAAGTTAGAAAGACAGAAAGGGGCAGCTGTCCACAACCCAGTACAAATTTAGCATAGCCTTCTGGGGTGGGGGGCAAAGTCTTCTGTAAAGTCAGTAGAGAATGGCTTGGTAAGTAGGAGGTCAGCTGGCTGGAAAAATTAAAAAACAAGCCTGGTTTATAACATTTGCCAATTTTCATGGTGTAAAAATATTCCCACTGTGGCCAATTTCAAGCTGCAAATAGTGTAACAACTGGCTTGCAGAAATTCTGGATGTTTGATAATCTTGAGAGTCTGTACGAGCTGGCTTCAAAACAGCATCAACTCAGGGGCTTAAAAACTGAAATTGGGCAAACATAGAAGTGCAATTAAAACATAAAGACATTGGGGTGAGAAGCAAGTGTTTCAGGGTGCACGCTGCCGTATTGCGCGTCTCTCCTTCCTTGTACGTTCTCCAAAGAGCAGCACTCCATCAATAATTCACTGCACAAGTGTCCCAGCCCCAGGCCGTGGGTCCAGACAACCTGACTCACTCAGTCATCACTCCCGAAGCACCTGGAGCCTGTGGTCTTCCCAGAGACGCCCTCACACACCTGTCATCGCATCAAGAGTGTGCATTGCCCGTGCAGGTGCAGGGGGTGGCTTCTCCACCTGGGCAGGCCGAGTGGCTGGCGAGGCTGCCTGTCTCCCGGAGGGCAGCTGTTGAGGGGCTGTCGCTTTGCTAGAGCATGGATTCGCCTCAGAGTCCACCCCTAGTAGATCCCATGCATAATTTAAAACAGCCATCACCTCCAAAAGTAGAAATTCAGCTTAATTGTTAGGTAGCTAGAACCTAGCTTTTAGGTTGCATGGACTCATGGAACTATGGAATGGGCTTATTCAGAAAGAAATTCGTATGACTCCAACTGAAAGAATTCAGGGTCTAATAATAACTTTTTCTTCCAGTTACACAAACATTAGGGCTGTGTCTGTGTTTTGGCCAACACACTTTTTAAAGCTGGGCCTCAGGCTCCTGTGTGCAAAAATGAGTGGCAGAAGTCAGCCGGGTTCCGAGACCTCCACCTGTTCTAGCGTGCGGTGCTGCGGTGCTGCGGTGTCAGCGCACCACTTCCCACGCGTCTCTAGGAGGTTTGCAGTCCCTTTACACGTTTGAGGCTTGGTTTCGGTGCTCCTGGCACATCTAGTGTTCCGCTGAGCATCATCATTTAGCTGTGCCACAAATAAGATGTCCTTGAACTAGATGACTGGGGTGGCCTGGGTTGCAGCAGCGCTGCGGGGGTGGCCTGGGTTGCTGCAGGGGTGGCCTGGGTTGCTGCAGGGGTGGCCTGGGTTGCTGCAGGGGTGGCCTGGGTTGCAGCAGCGCTGCGGGGTGGCCTGGGTTGCTGCAGGGGTGGCCTGGGTTGCAGCAGCGCTCCACGGCGGCGTCTGCAGTCACTGACAGCCCCGTGTATTGCACGTCTCCAAACGGGAAACTTAATGCTCTCGGAGTCCCAAGTGTTTTGAGCTCAAATTACTTTTTTTCAAAGGATATGGTATTAGTCTCCTAGGGCTGGCATGACAAAGTTCCACAAATCAGGTGGCTTAAAACAACAGACATTTATTTTTTCACAGTTTTGGAGGCTGGAAGTCCAAAATCAAGGATTTGGCAGGGCCACCCTGTGTCTGAAGGTTCTAGGGGAGCGTCTGCTCATGCCTTTTCCTTAGCTGGTGCCGCCACAGTCCTTGGGGTTCCGTGAAACGTAGATGCACCCTCCGACCTGTCTCCGTCATCACACACACTCTCCCCGTGTGTCTCTGAGTCTCCTCTTTTAAGGACACCATCGTATTGGATTGGGCCTCCCGAACTGAGTATGACCTCATCTTAACTTGATTATGTCTGCAAAGACCCTATTTGCAAATATGGTCACAACCACAGGTATCAGGGGTTAGGGCTTCAACACCTGTTTGGGAGGGCACAGTTTAACCCATAATAGACAGCTACTATCAGTTCCTAAAAGTGGTACTCCAATGGACACATTTTGGGAAATGCTGTCCCAAGAACTTGCAAGGTAATTAGGATTCCCTAACAGCATGTATAGTAAAACCTTTAGGTCAGGGTCTCTGAAACTGACATCAAGGAGTTCATGGCCTTGGATGAGAAAAAAAATGTATGTCTTTATTTGTACCGATTGCCAATTGAAATTTAGCCTTTCCTTCATTTATAGCGTAGGTAGCAATTCACAGTAATATCTGCAGTACCTGTGACTTTGTCACCAATAGAAATCACAGATATTTTGGTCTCACTCTACAGTTGTTGCAGATACCTTGGGCTATCATGTATCCTCATTACCATTTCAAAATCAGGGTGGTAATTAGAGCTGCCACTAGACCTTGTTTAATGTGTTAATAAGGAAACTATAACACAAATCTGTTTTAATATTTTGATAGCTATATTTTCTTCATTATCCTTTGTGTTTTCTTTTGTACATTTTAAAATAGTATTCTGAGGAGACTATAGGCTTTACCAGACAGCCAAAGGGGTCATGGTCCAAAAGAGTTAAGAATATCTGTCCCCATTTATGGCTTCCATAGCCCAAATCAGCTGTCTTCCCACAGAAGGATTTAACTGAGAGATGCGTGATAGGAGAATCTTTTCATTTTATAAATAAAGTATAATTAATAGATCAACCAAATATGGATATTTGTAATTAGAGCAAAATGTAAAAATAAGATGCACATAGACTCAATGAGGTATCTTATATGACAATCTTCAATTATTGTCAGTGTATTCTCTGTAAATAGGTCACATAACAAGGAAAGATTGTCTAAGTATTAGGCGACAGAGTGGCAACTCTCTGTATGCCTAAGAGTATCTGAATCATTTACTAGAAAACACATAATCTTCTTTGTGTGTGTTCGACTATATCAAGTAGTTGAACACATTCTGTTCACGTAAGGGATAAGTCTGGGGTTGCCCAGGACCGGGGGTTCCGGGGACGAAGGACTTTCCCCGCGAAGACTGGGACGTCCTGGGCAAACAGCGACGAGTCAGTCGCCCGCGAAGTCTCTCAGCGCGTGACTGAGCACAGTGATGCTGTGGAGAGACCCCTGCCTGAGCTCCCCGGGGTGGGCCTGTGGGGGCCGAGGTCCCGCGGGCCGTCCCCTGCGCCGTGCTGAGTGGAGATGCCGCGGCGCCCGCCTCTCTCCCAGGGCTCCTGCGGGAGTCGAGTGAGACGAGACGCGGAAGCGCTTTGTAAACTGTGACCGTGCTGTGGGAATAACCATGCTTTCATTTTGCGCGGCGGCATCGGATGGGTGCACACCCACTCTCATGTTACAGGAACTACGTTAGCCTGTGCCTCGGTCTTCTTCCTCCTGGACACTCAGAGCCCTGGTCCCATCTTTGGTGCCCAGCAAGGTTGCGGGAAAGGAGGCCTGGGGCATCCCAGGCTTTGGCCTGTGCCTCTTTCCCCTCAAGGAGGGGCACCCCCATTCTGCCCCTTCTCGGGCCAGCCTCTCCCTCTTGAGCCCTGTGAGCCTCCACGCGTGGCCTGCGCTTGCCACCTTCTCTGACCTTCGAAGCGTGGCCCTGCAGGCAGTTCCTGCGGAGCAGGGGTCCAGGCTGCACATTAGAACCACGCGGGGAAGCTTTCCACGTCCTGATGCGGGGCCGCCCACCCAGGAGCACCTCGGAATCTCTGGGGTGGGAGGGACTGGCCACGAGTGTTTTAAAGACACCCCAGGTAGTGTCATATTTAGCTCGGGTTTAAAATGCCATTTGGTTGTTGCCCGTAGGTTAATCAGAAAAATGACTCCCTGTTCATGTCGTTCTCCCACCCAGAGCTGGCAGGGCCGTGCAGCGGGCGGGCAGAGCGGGTTCCGGCTGAAGCCTGGCGCGGCTCCGTCCCCAGCGCAACTGCCGCCAACAGGGCTCAGACCGGGCCTCTCCTACCACTCTGCATTCTGCTGCGCGAGGAAGAGGTTTCTTAAGGGGAGAGGGGAGATGTGACTTCCCTCTCCGCAGCTGCGGCCTCCCAGCTCTGCCAGGGGGAGAGGAGCCCGGCCACTCCGGAGCGGACGCAGTGGCTGCCTGGCCTCCCCCGCCTAGCCTCCTCCAGGCTGTTGCAGGGAACGGAATCTGCCTGCTCAGGGCCCGCACCTCCCTGACAGGCTGTTGCCCTGGGGTTCGGCTCCCGCATTCTGAGGTTTAGACAATTAGCGTCTTGGGATTTGAAAGACCCATAGACAGGACCGTCCTTTTGCATGTCCCCAGTCTTCCCAAATCCCTGAGGCTCCCAGCTTCGGAGAGCCACTCCTGTGCCCAACCGCCACATCCCCGGGGGGCCTGTGTCGAGGCCTTGCTGTCCTCTGAGGACCTATCCACGGCCTGCTGTCCGGCGTCACCCTTCGGAGCCCGAGAGCAGGTGCTCCGCGGGCTGCAGTCTCGGCTCGGTGCTCGCGGCAACGCGTGGCCTTGAGTGTCGGCGACTCGTCAATGAAACGAAGATTTTCTTCTTTTCCTCCCGTATTTCTACAGGACTGTGGTTGGGGTCATTTGAGATAATGGACAAGAAGTTGATTTGTGTAAAACTTGTCTACCAGTAAGGCGCTTTCGTCGCTGGGCCTGGGGAGAGACGTCTCGGTCTGCTTTCAGCGAGGCGGCTGGCTGGGAGCAGGCGCGGCGGGCGGGTGTCGCAGGGCTGGGTTTGGAGAAGGCAGCAGAAGTGGGGAAGAGAGAAAATTAAATGGAAAAAGAAAGACAACTTCATTTTTTTGCATTTTGTCTGGGGCCAGCTCAGCCTACCCCTGAAACAGGTCATGAAGAAACAGCAAATCTTCCACAAGCTGCTGTGTGTGTGTGTGTGTGTGTGTGTGTGTGTGCATGAGTGTGTTTTAGGCTTAGCAGGTAGGGTGGGCATCGCAGGAGATGCATGCTTTAAAGGAAAATACAGAAACGGCGTGAGTGCAGCTGGGCCCGGCCTCCTTGGGGTGGGCCGGCCCAGGCCAGCTGGGTGGGCCTGGGTGGTGCCCATGGGGCCACTGGGCACGCGTCAGCCCAGCACCCAGGCCGTGTGCAATGGGACAGGGCCCCACCTAGCCTTGGCGCCAGGCTGGGGAGGGCAAGCTTGACCCAGAGCACCTCCTCCTTTGGGGGCCACGTGTACCTTGTGACTGCAGGGGTTTGAGCACCTGCTTTTTCAAGTGCATCTCCTCTGATCTGGTGGGCACAGCACTGGCTGTGGCCCAGGTTCTGCTCCGATCCTCGTCCCAGTAGACTGTCTGGCCATAGGCAAGTAACGTGATTTCTCTGAGCTGCCACGATCTCTTGGATAAGATGGTGAGCTTGGCCTGGATGACCTCTGGGATCCCTTCCAGCTTGGGCTCAGGTTGCTCTAGGATCCAAGACCAGTTTTTCAGACAATATTGAGAGTTAATATGGCATATATAGCTGGAGCCTGAGGGATTGGGATTTACAAACTTTTTGAAGTTGTAGAATCTTCACACTAAAAGCAAATATTTCAGAATGGCATTTCTCAAAAAATTTAATGTAGAATTACCATATGATTCAGCAATTTCACTTCCAGGTATGGACACAATAGAATTGAAAGCAGGGACTCAAACAGATATTGTACACCCATGTGCATAGCAGTATTACTCACTATAGCCAAAAGGTGGAAACAACACAAGTGTCCATCAATGGATGGATGAATGGATAAACAAAATGTAGTGTATGCATACACTGGACTGTCACTCAGCCTTAAGAGGGAAGAAAATTCTGACTCATGCTATAACATGGATGAACCTGGAGGACAATGTGCTACACAAGCCAGACGCAAAATGACAAATACTGTATGATTCCACCTCCATGAGTAATCCATTCCCAGAGACAGAAAGTAGAATGGTGGTTGCCAGGGACTGGGGAAGGGGACTGGGGAGTCATTGCTTAATGGGTGCAGAGTTTCAGCTGGGGAAGGTGAAAAATGTTCTGGCGATGGATGGTGCTGGTGAATGCACAACAGTGTGAATGTACTTAATGCCACTAAAATGTACACTTAAAAATGTAAATTTTATGGCATGACTATTTTACCATAACAAAAAAGCAAATACGAGAATATTTACATATGTTAACATTTTAAATGTGGCATAAAAATAATGATAACATGTAACTTATCTGGCTTATCTGATATGAATGAAATCAATCTTTGAATAATTAATTTTAAAAATTAATTAAAGTGGGGAATTGCTAAAATGATGCTTCTATAGTATTAATATACTTAAGTTTACTTTAAAACATTTTTGTCCCTTTTTCTTTCTTGAGCTGCCAGGAGAAGGTGACAGCAGTGCTGGCCTGAGAATCTGCCCATCAGAAGGGGAGCCCTTCCTAGAAAGTCTCTAAGAAGTGAAAGAGACCTTTGGCCTGAGAAAGGTCAGAATGATCAAGGGAGAGACAGTATGCTGGCGTGCAAAGATTTAGTTAACATTTTTAAAGTAGATTTTATAGACTTAGTAGCAACAATTATATAGATTTGTTCGGGGTAAATTTTGTAGGCTTTGTAGCTAAATAACTATGGGATTGTGGGGGATGTTATTAAGAACTTCCAGCCTCAGTTTTCTAGTCTCTCAATGGGGAGAATTGTATCTCTCAGCCAAATAGCTGTGTTGGTGAGAGGCGATACTGTACTAATATTTGTAGTAAATAACAAATGGAAAATAGTAGTTTGTAAGTTAACGAGATACTAGATTTTGTGGATGGAAACAATATCTTTTTTATTTCATGCCATTTTCTGTACAATTCCTGATAATGATAGTTGTCTGTGGAGAAAGTAGAATCAAATAGAACCATTGTGAGATGTTTTGATATGACCTAAAATGTCAGAGAGAGCCAAATACGTCCTGGGGAAAACTAAGTTTCTCATTTTTATTTTCTCTGAAACACAATTTCTTGAAAGACAAAGAATTTGGCAAAGATGTATTGTGAGTGGTAATTCATATACTAATGGAAATTATCCTTTGCCTATTTCAATAATTGACCTACTGTGTAGTTGTCAAAATGGTAGGGTATATATGATAGGCAAAAAGATTCCAATGGGCTTAATCAGAGAATGTCAAATTTATAAAAAAGCAAAAGATTCAGAAACTTCTGGAATCAGTTATAGAAAGGAAGAAGTAACTGTTTTGAAGACTGGATCCCTGGACTTCTGCCCACCAGGTGCAGTTTCACTTGCAAACCCCTGTACCTTCTGAGATGATTGGACGTCTCCCAGCAAGCCCAAACTTCTTGATTTGTAAGAATTACAAACTTTTTAATTTGTAAAAATTCTTGTTAACCGTGTAAGCTCATTAACATGTATTCATCTAAAATTGTTCTTAAAGTTGCTTTTGGATTTATTATTTGTAGAATTTACATTTTCTTGCAATTAAATTTATAAGATGTCAAAAAAAAATTTAAGTGTATATTTGTCCATTAATCTTTGGGTGCTTTCCTTTGTGTTTAGTTTGGTTGAGTAGAATTTAGCATGGTCTTCCCAACATAAACCACACCCAAAGTATATCATTCACAAATTCCAATTTCAGTGTCTTTAATATGGAATTTTTAGTGATCTCAGAAACACTTGTGAAGAAAAATGAATGTAAAATCCTTCTAGATTTTTCTGACCCTTCTCTAATCCCAATTCTTTTATTGTGCTACCTAATTCTGCATCTATGTCTATACCATGTATGTCTGTATCTATTTTAGCTGTCTATATAAATATATTAAATAACTGACCTTTATAAAGTTTCCCCAATGCAGTCAACTTATTTTGTTATGAAACAACAATAACAAAATTACAACCACCCTAAATGGGCTTGGGGAAAAGCATAATTCTCAGTTGTAAGCACAGAGCTCATCTGGAGGGAGCAGGAGTGCACAGGACACCATGAAATGAGCAAAAAGACAAGCACAAAATGGGAGAAGGCAGTTGTAGCACATAAACTGATAGATGATGAGGTTGTCGAATATATGTAAAGACCTTCACCAAATCAATAAAGAATAGAAAAATGGTCTTAGCAATGCCACAGGCACAAAACCAAAGGGGAAATCCAAATGGCCAAGGAACATTAAAAGAGGCTCAACTTTATTAGTAATCAGGAAAATGCAAACTAAAACTATGAGATAGCATTAATACAAGGTAGGCAAAAACTAAAAATTCTGAAAATACTAATTGTCAGCAAGAATTTGGAGCTGCAGGAACTCTAGTAAAAGTTGTAAACTGCTAGTATATCCCATGGTCCAGCAATTCCATTCCTGGGTGCATACCTAGATAAACTTAGGTAAAGACACAGCAAGGTATACATATGTACAAGAATACCCACAGCCAGTGATCCCCAACCTTTTTGGCACCAGGGACTGTTTAATGGAAGATATATTTTTCCATGGACTAGGAGGGGGCGATGGTTTCAGACGATTCGAGCACATCACATTTATTGTGCACTTTATTTCTATCACTATTACATTGTAATATATAACAAAATCAGTATACAGCTCACTATAATGCAGAACCAGTGGGAACCCTGAGCTGGCTTTCCCGCAACTAGATGGCCCCATCTGGGGGTGATGGGACACAGTGACACTTGAAGTGTGTTGCTGATGCCCAGTCTACTCTGTAATCCCGTTTTGGTTGCTGTCACTGCGGAAAACCCTGCTTCACAAAGATAGGATGTTGGATATTGAAGCAGGTTTTCAGTGCTTTTGTGGCAATCTTGAGATCTTCCACCTTGACTTCAATCCAGAATGAGATTTGAGTTGTCTCAAACATACTTTTAACCACTTCGGTCGACTGCAGCCGACAGCCACAGATGAGCGCGCACAGCCGAGCGCCGACTGCAGCCGACAGCCAAAAGCTTTTACTTTTACAGCTTTTATCTCTGCAGTTGCAGTGTGTACGTTCAGCTAATAAGTTACTACGAATCTGTGACCTTTTAGCAAGTCCTTAGTAGGAGTTATTATAGTTATTTTCCTAAAGCGGCCTGTAAAGTAAAACAATGGACAATGGAAAGCTTTAAAGCTTTCCTCGTCACACAAGAGCAAAACAGATTCATCGCGAACGCACAGCACAGACTACCGTGCGGACTATGGGTGCTGGCTGTGGCAAGGTTTCGTGGCCGGTGAGCGCGGTCCCGAAATGGTTCGGCCACCGTCATTTGTGATCTTAAGTAATTGATCCTCTTCTAGCACAGACAAAGTCGATTCACCTGGCTTATTCACAGATGGGTCGTGGATCCACTCCTTCCCAGTTCAGGGTCTTTTGCAGTTGGGAAGTCATGCTCGAACTCTTTTGAAAGCCGAGACAGGTGGTCACGCACCAGCTGGAGAAAGCAAGCCCTGGTCCAGTCTCTTTCAAAACCTCTGTTAATGTCTGAAACATGCCAAAAATCCCAATGGTCACTCATCACCCCCACGATTCCAGTTTGACTTTGAATGCAGCCACTTTATCTGTGGACTTGAACACAGTTGTCATTCTCCTCTGAAGTGACAAATTTGAGTTCCTTGAGCAGGTTGAATATGTCACACACATAAGCAAGTTTTGCTACCCACTCAGCGTGTCACTGAAATGTGTCACCAGTGATGACTGTTTTTCTAAGAGAAATATCTGGAGCAGCTCTTGTAACTAAAAACTCTGGCCAGTGACCTACCTTTAGAAAGCCATCTGGCTTCTGTGTGAGAGAGAAGACGTGCGTGCTCTGTGTCCGTCTCCTCATCCCGCTGTGCAAACAGGCACGAGCTGAGGGCATGTACTTTAATGTGGTTGATGATTTTAATTATATCCTGCAAGACATTGTTTGGTTCAGGTGACATTTTTCAGCTAGCCAGCATTTCTCTACGGATGACACAGTGCGTACACTCACGTTCAGAAGCGACCTTCTTGATCCGAGTAGTGAAACCAGGAAGCCGTCCAGCCATGGCAGCCCCTCCATGCATGCATATACTGAGACAAAATGTCCAATTCGGTTTACCTGGTATGTAATTATTCAGAGACTTGAACACTTCTGCAGCTGCGGTGTTGGTTGGCAACAAAAGTGCTCGTAACATACCCTCATGCACATCCTCCTGAAAAACATATCACACAAAAACAAGCATTGTTGCCTTGTTGTCAGCATCAGTAGACTTGTCAATCTGGATTGTGTATCACGGTGACTCATTAATCCTCTCTAACAGTTGTGCCTCAATATCCTCTGCTATTTCATTAATTCATCTAGCGATGGTGCTAGCCGAAAGAGGAACACGTGCCACCTTTTGAACTGCAGCCTCTCCTAAAAGTTCACAGCAAATGTCCTTATGGCAGCGGGATCAAGTCTTCCCCAATAGTGAAGGGCTTCTTAGCTTTAGCAATGTGGTAGCCACTGAGAATGGCGCTCAGTGCAAATACGTTTGATGAAGTGGTGGCCTTCAATAATTGCCTCTGTTCTTCATGTTCAGGTTTTTTCTTTTGAAAAACTCCAAAGGCTTGTCTTTTAATGCAGGGTGCTTGGTCTCCATGTGGCGAAGCAGTTTTGAAGGTTTCATGGCTTCGTTGGATAGCCAGTCGCCCCATATTATACAAAGCTGGCTTGGAGAATGTGATCTCACCTGTTGCAGTGAGCCCATACTTTAAGTAAGACTCTTGGTGTTTTCTATTAAATGCAGCTTTCATTTCGTTGGCAGTCTTAGAGTCTTCTGCTGTTTCATCATTGGGTCTTCCCCCCTCTTCAAAGAAGCTCTCCAGTGACATTTGTTTTTTTACTCATTTCTGCTAGGGTTAGCTTGTGGTCTGACCAAGAGTGACTGAGACAAGTGCGCAGTGCAGGAAAACGGTGTGGGCGGAAGTGGTAAATAAAATAATGGGTGGGGCACACACGGACTAAAATAGGTGTCAGATTCTGACTTAAAGCTGCCACCAGATGCAGCTGAACAATTGAAGTACATCAACTTACTTGCCATTATAGAGCTTGGCACCAGATGCAGCTCAATTGTCACTTGCTACTTACTGATAGGGCTTTGATATGAGTCTGCAAGCAATTGATTTGTTATGGTCTCTGTACTCAATCCTCTCTGCTAATGATAATCCGCATTTTCAGCCACTCCCCGGCGCTGGCGTCCCCACCTCAGCTCCACCTCAGATGAGCAGGCACTGGCTTCCCACAGGAGTGCGGACGCCACTGCGCGCTCTACATAGGAGGGACCGGGGCTGTGCGCTCCTGTGAGAATCTAACGCCACCGCTGATCTGACAGGCGTGATGTGAGTGATGGGAGCCGCGTAATGCAGAAGATACAGATGGGACTTCACCCTCGCCTGCTGCTCACCTCCTGCTGCGTGGCCCGGCTCCAAACAGGCCACTGGCCAGTACTGGTCCCCAGCCCGGGCATTGGACTGCAGTCCGTAGCCACCTCGTTCACCTCAAGTTCACTGGGGAATAATCCAAATATTCACCACCTCGAGATGGATATGTGAATGGTAATATGGTTGAACAGTGAACTACTGTGTAACAATGCAAATGGACAGACTTGCAGCTACACAAAGCAATGTGAACAAATCTTAGGAACATAATATTGAGCCCCAGAAGCACGACAAAGAGTACAATGTGATCATATTTGCACGAAGTAGAAAAGCAGGTAAAATGAAACTCCGGCATGTCTCTTGGTGACGGGGACCTAGGTGGTCACCTAGCGGTGGTGGTGGTGGCTTCTGGGTGTTGGCAATGAGCCCTTAAGGAGGGTTATAGGGAGTTCACTTTCTGATTATCCATTAAGCTCTATGTGTATGGTGTTGTTTCTGTCAGCATGTGCAAATTTCGATGCAATAATCCACACTGAAAATGGAAGGACAGGAAGTACGTGGTGTGCCAGGGCGTGGCTTCCTCGCTGCCGGGTTGCCGTGCATCTCGGCGAGTTCTGCGGGGACTCGGACCGGCGGTTAAGCGGCAGGGCGGCTGGCGGGGCTGGGACAGAGGAGAGGAGGGTGCCTGAGAAAAGATGATGGGAAGGAAATACTGTGTATTAAGGTTAAGAATAGAGGTTCTGGGGAGTTGCAATGACAGTTTGCTTTGCTTTTACATTGTTTGTTGCCCAAACCACAATGTGACAAATCACAATCACATTGTGACCAGGCATTTTCCTCTTCTGGGTGACAGTTTTACTGAGTTCTTTTTGTGGCCTAGTCTTTGTGTTTGGGAGAAAATGAGCATTTTCTAGGTATTTTTAGGTATAATTTGGATAAAGGCAGAGAAAGGAACTGGATCAGACACAATCTTATCACAATTTGGAAAGCATAAGAAGTAATCTCACAAAACATCCAAAGCCTCACTCTTCTTCTGAAAGGCCCCGCGGCACCTTGGCCGGCTCCCAGAGAAGCCTGGGCGCTTTGCGGTGGAGCGTGAAAACTCGCTGTGCGGCCAAAGGGCTCAGCAGTGGGGCTTTAGAAGGAGAAAGGAACGCACACGCCCTTGCAGGAAAGCCAGGTGTGGGGCTGGGTGAGCTGATGGCCTCTTTGGCCCTGGGCAGACTCCTCAGCCCACCTAATGGAGAAAGTCAGAGACTTGACAGGTCCACTGTGGCTCTTCCACAGACAAGAAAGCGGGGAAGTTTTGTTACTGTCCCAAATAGCAGAGCTGTTGAACAACTTCTTCAATAATGAAGCAAAGGAGTAGAAATGCCCCCTTGGGTCCCTTCCCACTCTGTTAGTCTAAGAATTTACGAAGGGAGGAAGGGAATCGTGTGAAGCCAGCATCGCTGGAAGAAAGGAGCCAGCCCCAGGGCAAATAGAAGGCGTCCTCGAGGAGTGAGCGGAGGTGGCCCTGGGATTCTGCATTTCTCACAAGCTCCCAGACATCCCTGATGCTAGTGGTTTGGGGACGGCACTGAGCAGCAAGCTACTGGCCCCTGACTCTCATGGCTGGTGGCCAGCGCTGAGGCTGCCAAGGCTGTTTGTGTAGAACCCATGCTCTCCCCTCCACTCCCATCCCAGGTCTCCTCAGAACAGAAGAAAAGGACGGACCAAACCCTGCTGCTTTGCTTGGATCCCAGGGTCCCTGACAAAGCTCCCTGGGTGAGAGATGGACAGTTTCCCTTTTATACCCCATTTATCCATTGTCCAGTTATGGATGTGCCTGCTTGCTCATTCAGGGATGCATGTAGAGCAGGGGTCAGCCAACCGCAGCCCAGGCGCTGTATCTGTCCCGAGGCCTGTTTTTGTAAAGAAAGTTTTATTGGAACACAGCCTGTCCATTGGTGGATATGTTGTCTGTGGCTGCTTTTGCACTACAACAGCAGAATTGTGTAGTTGTGACAGAGAGCTACAGCCTGGAAACCTAAAATATTTACCATCTTGCCCTTTACAGAGAGTTTGTCGATCCCTGGTCACGAGCACCGGGTACTATCTAGTCACACACGGAGATACGTTAATATGTTAATAACTGATTCCTGCTCTCAAATTTACACTCTAATAGGGACAATGCCATGCACAGGAGAATTTCAACTTGGAGCTGCCAGTGTCCTGCTTCCGCATGGCCATCACCATCATCCTCACCACCATCATCATCCCCACCACCATCATCATCCTCACCACCATCATCGTCTCCACCACCATTATCATCCTCACCACCACCATCATCATCCTTACCACCACCATCATCGTCCCCACCACCATCATCACCACCAGTGCCACTGTTAGCAGCGGCAGCGGAATATCCAAATAGCTAACATTTCTTGAACCTTCTCTGGGCAAGGCACTCTTTGAAGTGCTTTGCATATAACTCATTTGCTCTTCATGACAACGGTTTGAAGTAGGAACTATTATTTTCTCTCTTTCACAAATGAGGACACTGAGGCACAAGAGGTTAAGCATTGTTTCTAAGGTCACGTGACTAGTGAATACTACTGTGCACCAGGTGCTGCGCTAAGCATCTTCACACATGTCTCATGTCAGCCTCACCGCAACAGGTAAGTTATTACTATGCGCATTTACAGGTGCAGAAATGGATGCTCACACGGGTGCCCGCGATGTTCTGTAGGGAGGAAATAGTGGAGTCAGAATGCAGGTCTCCAAACTTTTTGCCATGAACTATGCCGACTGTGGTCAAACCTCTGCTGCCACCTTTCTCTAATGCCACATCTGCACGGGCTGGCGGAGCTGCCGCCCCCGTCTGGTGCAGAGGGGAAGGCCTGTCTTCCTCTACCCCCGGCGCCCAAGGACACTGTCTTTCAGACCTCGTGCCAACGTGTGTTTGTTGAGTTAAATTCGGGTAAGCATCCAAATGGAGTTTAATAAGCTTTGGGGATTCAGAAGAGTGAGACCTTTTAAGGGATTATTTTGGACAGGGAAATGGGGGAAGACTCCACGAAAGAGAAGGAATCTGAGCTTGGCCTTAAAGGATTATCGGCATTTGGGAGTGAGGTTGGGTGAGAGAGAACAGGCTGCAAAGGCGCAAGGCAACAAGGACAAAAGGTGTTTGGAGAATGAGGTGACACTGGTCTGGCTGGGCCTGTGGCTGATCAGAGGGAGAGTGTTAAGCACAGGTGGAATTGGGGAGGTCCCTACCTGCTAGGATCAGTGGCAGTGTACTTTGTCTCGCAGGCAATAAGGAAGACAAATGATGTTGAAACAGAGTGCCTGGGTCAAAGGTCAGCCTGACGGTAGTGTGTAGGCTGCACTGTGCAAACGATTGGCTGGAAGGGGGAGGATGAACTGGGGCTGGTGCAAGGGCCTGGGCAGGTGGGGGAGGGGCCAGCGTGCAGAGCTGGGCGCTCAGATAGAAAGTAAGGGCAGGTGAGGCTCAGAGAGAGGACGAGCAGGTGTCGGCTACAGAGCTGATTGAGGGCTGCAGGTGGAACCAAGGCAGCCTAGGAGTTCAAGCCCCAGTGGCAGGGAGAGTGAGGATGCCATGAACGGAAACAGGCAGTGCCGGATGACGAGCTGTTTCCCACCGCTGGGGAGAGGTGTCAGGGGGAGTCTGGGTGGAAATTTCCGGCAGCTGGCTGGGAGTCTGGGGAGGGCTGGGCTGCTGCAGTGATTCAGGAGAGCAGGCCTGGAGGGGAGCCCCGGACGGGGATTGGCTCCGGGGAAGTGTGGAGCGAGAGAGGAGGATGGGCAAGGGCACAGTGTAGGCAGGAGGAAGGGAAAGCAGCCGTCCTGAGCCAGAATCAAAGGGTCACACACAATCTTGTCAGTTTGCAGATGAAGAAATTATGTGGCTTTTGGCTGTGTCCCCTGAGTGCTATGTTGCCACACCAAGGCTATCTTTGTCTCACCCGCAGGATGGGGCCAGCCTATGTGATGAAGAAACCCATCACGTCTGGTTTGAAGTTACTGGCTTGTCGAATAGGCCTCTGCTCCACGACTCATCTCTGTTGCTAAAACCTGTAACAGGTGGGGCAACCACCGTGAAGGCGAACGCCTCTGACGCCGCGTGAGGAAGGATGATAAATAAGCCATCCGCGGTTCTTAGTTCGTGTCTGTCGGTGCCTCTGCTGAGCATTTCGCAAGTATCACCTCAGTGAGTCTTTACTCGGACAAAGTATTATCATATCCCACTTAACCGGAAGGAAACTCGTATCCAGACAGCATAGTCAGCAAGCTGGTGGGCAGCAAGAGTCAGAGTCAGGCGGGCTGACCCCAAAGCCCTTAGAAAGAAAAGCAGCAAAGAATGAGCACGTGATGCGAAAAAGAGAGAGTGAGGGGGCTTTCAAGAAGGCTGGTTGAAAATAGTAATTTAATTATCAAAGATGCCTTGAACTGAGAGTAGGAGAGGCCCCAAGTCCATAAAAGCAAGAGAAGACCCTGTCTCCGGGAGGTAGGGGCGTCGGGGCGCTTCGCTCCAGGGCAGCGGCCGGCTCCCCGAAGGAGGCCTGCAGTGTGGAGTCAACCCGTCAGAAAGGAATCCCGAATCCGAAGGCAGAGCGGGCGCTGGCGGCGGTCATTCCCCACCTCCGACAAGTAAGCCGGCCTCCTGGGGTGGGCTAGTATCTTCTTAGATCCATGAACAGGAAAAGCGGATTACAAGCATTACCAGGGAGCATAAGCCAGTAGGGGTCAGAGGGGCAGAGGGATGCAATCTTAGCCGTGACAGAACCACTCAACCTCCCAATTCTGTTTTCACACCTGGCTTCATGTCGTGGAGAAACACCCCTTGCTGCGGAAGGATGTTTCTTTATGGCCCACTAGAGGGTCCCTAGTGATGCAACCCCAGCACTCTCACTCTCTGATTCTGAGACAGGAGGAGTAAGAGTAGATGCGTGCACGTGTACACATGTGTTTGTCTCTGTGTAGACAGAGGGCGAAATCTGCACATCCTCCAGGGCCTGGCAGAATAACGGAGATGGTGTGGAACCAGCTGAGATGCTGAAAGAACTCCTGGAGATGGCCGCCTTATTTATGCATATTTTTAGGAGCGTAGGGAGACAGAACTCCTGTGTCAAGGGTTGAGGTCCCTTCTCACTTGAACAGGTCCCCACTTTCAGGGACCTGTCTTTTCCTCACCGTTTACTTGGAGCTGAGCAGGCACCTGACGGCTGACCCAAGCGCTCTGCAGAGAGCTGAGAGCTGCTTGTCGGTGGCACTGGGAGAGCTACCGACCTCGTTGGAGGCTGGGCTCCAGGGACCAGAGGCTTCAGTGAGACAGAGCATGTGAAGAATTTCGCTCGGTACCTGACATATAAGCTGCGGTAGATGACAGCTCCAAACACTCGTGGCAGAGACAGGGTTGGAATCTGGCCCCAGCGCACCTCCCCAGCCAGCCTGCACCTACTGTGCCACTGCCTCTGTCCTCTGAGCTCCCTGTATCTTGCAAGCCAGCTTCCGTGGCACCCTGCCTGTGCCCCTCTGAAGGAAGTCCTCTGAAGGAAGGACTTCGATCACAGGCTGTGACTGGTGGGCTGGGGGAGCCCGAGCCAGGGTCCCTGGAATGCGCCTGTTGTTTGCAGCCCAGACCTGGGGGGCAGCTGACTGAGAGTGGTGCCTTCCCTAGGATGACAGTGGTCCCTGGTGCGGAAGCAGCTCCTGGCCCGGGGGCAGGGGTGGGCCGTGGAGGCAGGTCGTGTCACACGCTGGAGGCGCTCAGCAAGGGACTCCACCTCTTGCAGCCTAGTGTTTTCCTCCGGAAAGCAGGGAAGATAAGTGTTTGCAGAAGGGCGGTGGAGAGACAGGCGCATGCCACAGTGCCTGGAGCGCCGAGCGCTGGGTGAGGGGGGGGTGTGGTCTCTCGCCACCCCCAGTGCGGGCTGGGGGGATGGGACGTGGATTCCTGTCATGACTCATTGGAACGCCGGACGCACAGTTTGTGGCGCGGGTTATAGAAGGCCTTGCTTTGAACCCTGCCGTGGGCTCCTTGGAGTGTCTGCGAGTATGTGGAAATGAGGCTCCTCGTAGGCTTCACGGGTCAGAGAAAACTCACCAAGACGGCACGACAGAACCCAGGCCCTGCAGGACGGCGGGTGTGGACGGCGGGTGTGGACGGCGGGTGAGGGAGCTGAGGGGGAGAGGATGGCTGAGCAGATGCTCAGAGGAAGGACTGCGCTGCGTTTCAGCGTGGGAGCGGAGGGGACCTGTGGCCTGTCTTCCCCCTGGTCATCCTCGTCACATCTCCCCGGCGTGGCCTGCTGGTGGCTCCGCCTGCCCAGCCCGGCTGCAAGCCCTCGCGAGCCGGCCTGGCGGAGCCCTGGGCTGAGTCTCCAGGCCCGGCACATAGTAGGTGCGCGATATCGGTGTGCTCGAATGAGCGGGCGAATGAGGGCGTGGGAAAGCGAGGGGATGGCCAGGTCGTGGAAGGCCCGTGCAGGAACGCGGGCCGCTGGAAGGTCTGCGTGGGGGAATGGCCCTCTCAAGGGGAGGCAGCAGGAAGACTAACCTGAGGGCAGGTGGAGGGCGGGTTGAGGGGCAGAGGGCATGTGGAGGGAGGAGACGGGGTGGAGCCCTGGGGGCGATCAGGGCCACAGGCGTCATGTGGAAGTTCTAGATTCATCTGGGAGATGGTGGACAAGAAGTGTGTGGTCGGGGAGGAATTAACAGGCAGTCAGGGACACGTTCATCCTGCGGCCTCTTCTGATGGTTTCTGTAATCCTTAAGATTCTACGTACATTTCCCCCTCTAGTCTGATGACAGTGAAAGTCTTAAAGGATTCTTGACAATGAAGGAGAGGAGAGAAAAAGCCACCATGTCCCGCAGCTTTGCCCACTGGCTTGGCTGTGGAAAGGGCTGGAGGGTGAGCCCAAGGAGGGGCAAGGATGGGGTGTGGGGCGCTGGCTCTGGGAGAGAGGGGGGCTGGGCACAGATGCCACCATGTTGCTCCCTTTTTCGGAAAAGGTAGAATTCCTGACTTTACTGGAAGTGAAGCCAGGTAAAGGTGGAGGAGGGGAAACGATTAACTTTTTATTTTCTTCCCAGTTAAAAACCTTGGCTCCTTAGGCTCTTTGAAATAGTTATATGGTGTTTTAAGGTTTTATAAATTCCTCTCTAGGGACAAGCTCCAGGGAGAATATGTCCCAAAGGAATATCCCTGCAAGAACAGGACCAGGGATAGCAGTTGAAAGTTTCTCAGACGTGCAAACATCCTCTGAAGACAAAAGGCCCTTGTCTCAGCTTCTACTTTGCCCTGTTGGAAGTGTACAGAGACCAGTGGCTAGATAAGATCTACCTTCAAGGTTACATGAAGACAATAGAAGCTTGAAGTTTCTAGTTACCATCTCAGAAAAGGGGTCAGAAAGGATGGGAAGAATACAGCATGCTTATCTAACCCTAGACTTCCACATTTGTAGCTTTTGTTGTATTTAATACTTTGTTTCTGGTCATGATTCACTGCAAAAGCTTGCAGTGAAATGGGACAAATGTCTTCAGTGCAACAAGGCACGGAGGTTGGGTTCTCTCTTCAGCCAGGCTTGCGGGCAGAAGAACCCGAAGGGACCAAGAGGTGGGACAGCCACAAAGAGGAGAGGAAAGCCAGCTGATCCTGTGGCCTTTGTCAATGAAGGAAAAGGAAAATGTCCCAACTAGAGGCTGTAATGGATAATTTTATGTGTCCACTTAGCTGGGCCATGATGCCCAGATGTGTGGTCAAGCATTACTCTGCATGTTTCTGTCAGAGTGTTTAGGATGACATCAATATTTAAATCAGTAGACTTAGAATAAAGCAGATTGCCCTCCACAATGTGGGTAGGTATTTTCCAATCAGCTAAGGGACTAAACAGAGCAAAAGATTGACCTCCCCTGAGCAAGAGGGAATTCTGCCAGCAGATGGGCTTTGGACTTGAACTGCAGCGTTGGCTTTTCCCTGTGTCCCCAGACTGCAGGCCACCCTGCAGAATTTGGACTTGTCAGCCCCCATGACTGTGTGGGCCGGTTCCTTAAGAAAAACACACTCTCTCTCCATCCTATCGGTTCTGTTTCTCCAGAGAACCCAGACGAATGCAGAGGCTTAGTTATAGCAGCTCCACAGATTTCGAGTACCTCCAGTCTTGGGACCACACCCAGGCAGGAGGAGAAACAAGCTGCGGCAGGCAGGCCCTTTAGAGTCAGTGCCCCTTGATAAAGCTACTTTATCATTCCCGTTTGCCTTTGGTCATTGGTGCTATTAGCAAAACTTGGATAGTTTTGCTATCCAAGCAATAGATAAGCCATAGACAATTCCAGGCATGTTGAAAGTTCAGAGAAAGGCATTTGCTACATTTATTAGGGGATGTTTGAGTGTTATTTAGAGAAAGCAGAACATGCTAATTGTTTGCCAAATAGGATTCCCTTGCCTCAATATTAGAAAACAGATATGGAACAGAAGGCACAACATTAGAACAACATTTCTCTTCAATAATGAAATTTACTTTGAAGTAGATGGTTAACTCTCAAGTGTTCTAGTTTTTCTCAGTATTCAGGTTCAACAAATTTTCAGTCAATTAACATACTGATTTGGTGCAATGCAATACATAGCTTTGTGGTTTGGACCATGTTTGTTGAATAGAGTGGTTGTCCTGACAGTTCAGACTAAGCAGATGGTGGCTGGACAAATCCAGCAGGGAACAGATGGGCGAAGCATAGACTCAGTAGAGGAAATAAAGCACATGTCTTTCTGGGTGGAAGTCATTTCTGAGAAACAGAAGGGTGTGGCCAGATGGTCCAAGATTCATTTCCAAACAGGTAACTACGAGCTCTAGATCCGTGCCAGTCGTGATTGCACCCAAGGTCACCAGGAGGCCAAGAGGTGAGCAGAACCTTGGCAGAAAGAAGAAGGGTCTGAAGGACCAGTCTTGGCTCCAACTCATTTAGTGATGAAAAGAAAATATTGGGCTAACAGGTTAATCTTAAATCTTGACATTATCCCCTGAGGCTTAGGGAAAAGGAGGGAGAAATTTCCAGCCAATTTCAGTCATTTTCATTGTAATAACATAACCTTAAAACACTGTTCAAATGCTAGAAGTGAAAATCAAACATTGGGTAGTGAGGTTTCAGTGGAGGAAAGTGGTCTTCATATGAAATGCACCCTGTCCTTACTAAACTACTTGCTAAACTCCAAAATGCCATGTCCTCTTCCCATCCTAGGTCTGTCACGTCTCTGCTGGAGATCACCTATTCGCCAGCCATCCTCCCTGACTGTTAGGTCTCAGTGCAGAACCACTTCTTTTAGAAGCCCTTCTTGTGCTTCCTGTGTGCTGCCATAGCCCTGCCACTTGTTAGAGCGGCTGCCTCCTAGACCACAGGACCCTCGAGGGCGGGGATGTGACTTGTGCACAGTCATACCTCCAGTGCCCAGAACAGGGCCTCCAAGTGGCTTCCTTTTCTTTTCCCTAAAGTTTTGATTTTGCCCCAAACATCCATAGATCAGTTTAATTCCAAAGCAGGGACACTTTAGGGTTTATTCTTATCTAGCTGATCCCATTGTTGGACTTTCTTTGACATAAAAACCCAATTTGTGCATTTATTCCTTATCATATAGTCCCTACCTGCTACCTCAGTTTTTCCAGAGAATGGATTTCCTTTTTTGAATCTCAGTTTCCCTTGACGGGACCAAATGCCTGCAACTAGGTCTCACCAGTTCCGGTGGTAACAGAGGTTGTTAGAGCTGTGTCCATCGCCAGTTTCCCAGCATAGGCTCAGACGTGATCCTAGATCCCAGGCTGTGGGATACTATCACAAAGTGGGAATGTTGCCTTGCATACCCTTTTTGCCTATTTTAGACCTAGCTTTAAGTGCACGTCCTTTAATAACCGATGCCTGGTCTAGCACCTGGCCCCGAGGGACCTTTTGGACTCCTCACCTAGGTTTTCTGGATCTGTCAGTGCCTCTTGGCAGTTCCCTGATGGTGGGGTTTGGCTGTGGCTGCAATTCCAGAAGCCTGAGGGTAAATAGTAATTTGTCTCAGAAAAATGTTCAAAGACCTAGATTTTCTATATTTGGAGATTTGAAATTTTTTCTGAAAATTGAAAAAGACCAGCTGTACCCTTCCAAGCAAAAGCCCAATTATATTCATGCCAGGTGGAGTCCTACTTTTGTGATATAAAAGTAGGGTCTTGCTATAGGTCCAATATAGCCTCCAAAGTTGTCCACAATCTAATACCTGGAACCTGGACACATGTTACCTTACATGGCCAAAGGGTGTTTACAGATGTAAGTAGGCTACTGACCTTACAATATCCAGGTGGGCCCAGTTGAATCACCTGGGCCCTTAAAAGCAGAGAACTTTCTCTGGGTGGAGTTAGAGAGAGAGACAACAGAAAGGAAGTCAGGGAGATTCTAGCTGTTAGAGGGATTCGACGTGCCATTGCTGGTTCTGAGACGCAAGGGCCACATGCAAGCATCCAAGAGGGGCCTTTAGGAAGTGAGGGTGGCCCCAGACGACAGCCAGCCAAGAACCAGGGACCTCGGTTCTACAACCACAAAGAACTGAATTCGGCTAACATTCTGAGTTAGCTTGGAAGCAGGTTCTTCTTCAGAGCCCACAGTAAGGAATGTGGCCCTGCTTATTTTCACCCCATGAGACTAAAAAGAGGGTCCAGCCAAGCCACCCTGTACCTAGACTTCTGAGCTACAGACTGTGAGATAATACTTGGGTTGTTTTAAGCCACTGAATTTGTGGGGATTTGTTCCGGCAGCAATCGAAAATGAATACAGGCCTTCAGCGAGGTCAGACGAGACCTCATTTGCCAGTGCCTGTCACCATCTCAGCCTCGGGCTGCAAAGCCTCTTTCGGGAGCTCACTGCCAACTGCACAGTTGACGAAGAAAACCCCACGAGCCAAGAACACTGGGAGTTTCATCTCCATCTCACAGTAGCTTTCCTCCCGGCAGGAGCCTCCCTCACTACTACATATTTGGAGCTCTGCGGCCCTTCGTGGGAGCCATGGTCATTTCGTCACCCTGCCAGGAGCTTGCCCAGCCCAGCCCGGCCCAGCTCCAGGGAGCATTTGTGTCACGCGTCCAGCACCTCCAGCTGCAAAGGGGAGCGAGGCTCTGGGCGCAGCAAAAGCAAAGCGGCCAGCGGGACTTTCTGAGAGAGACCTGGCAAGCAGGCGCGGCCTCTCTGAAGACGGCCTCCCGTTCAGAGAAGGACGCATTACAGAACGGGGCGGGACGAAGGGCTCTGGCGCTTGTGTCCTGGACTGCCCGTGCATGGCTGGCTTCCTTGGGCAGAGCCCAGCGCTAACGAGGGCAGGGCCAGGGATTGCTCTGGCGGCGGCCCTGTCAGCTCAGCGTGTTCCGTGGAGAAAGACTCCCTCTCACTCAAAACACCTTTGTTGAGCACCCACTATTGGCCAGGCTGTGCTGGGGGCCGGGGTGCAAAGAGAGACCAAGAGTCAGACCCTCCACAGAAATTCACAGTGCGGTGGGGAGACGGGCCTGCGAACAGTCACCAGCACGAATGTGCCGCTGGGCGAGGGGGGTCTGCCACGCGGCGGGGTAGGAGATACGAGCTCTGCCTGCGTGTTCCAGAGGCTCGCAGGACAGAAGTTATTTGAGCAGACCGTGATGGGGAGTGAGGGATAAAGAATAGCTGGTGATGAGTTTCAGTGCGTTACATTTTATAATGTCCCTTCAGTTGGATGGTGGTGGGCGGAGCATAAACGCAAGGTGTCCTGATGAAGGGAGCTGGAGGGTCAGGTATGAACAGGCATAACGATGTAGAAGTTCATGATATCTCCAGGGACTAGGTGTTGTCGTTGATACCAGGGTATTTGTTGCTTCTAGTTCTTCTCGGTGGCCAGGGACTCTATCCTGGTATGTTCCTGCCTTCACTTCTGTATTTATTTCGATAGCTCTCAACACTTATCCAAATCTGTGATCTCACACCGATGTCTTCCCGTCTTCAAGAACTCAGGGCTCAGTGGCGTTTGCCCACTTCCCGTCTGTCAGCTCCTTCTCGGGCAGTGCCCCGTGAGCCGCGCTCCGGAGGACACGGAGCAGCGCCACGGGGACAGATGCGGCTGGGTCTGCTGGGGGCTTTGAGCCCCATGGTGGGACAAAGACTCTTTCAGGGACTGATGACTTAGTCAAGTTTTCTGAGGAAAGGCTGGTAAGATTCAACCAGAAGAGTAAAGTTAACAGACACTTAGATAGAACTAAATAAGGCTTTTAGGTAGGACGGAAAGGCCTGGGGACATTTTTTGCAGAGTTGTGAAAGTGCTCTTGGATTATGTTCAATCTGGATACAAGATCGCGTCACTCAGGGCAGGCAGCCAGCCCGCTGCGATGGCCCGCTGTGACAAACAGTGGTTCCTTCACTCTCTGACGTGCTTTTGCTTGGAATCTGAAAGTCAAGGTGGAGTTGCTCTAGAGGAGACATTGTACACACACTTACCCAGGACCCATTTTATTTATCCAGGAGCAGATTTCTACTTAAGTATTTTACAAATGGATAACAATTGTCGCAATGAGGCTGGGATTCATCATCAGAGGACCCTGGAATCCTTTTTCAGTGATTATGTATAAGACAGAATGTGGCAAATAACTGAAAACCCAACTCAATGAGCTTAAACAAGGAATTTTAATGACTTCTGTGACTTGAAGTCTAGAGGAATGCTAGATCAGGACTGGCTTGATCCAGCAGCTCTGGATCACTTTGCCTGTGATCCTCCTGGCTCTGCTTTCCTCTCAGGCTTGCAGCGAGTTGGCCACATGGTTTTGGGTCTGATCTCAATGCCTGGCACTGTTCACAGGAGAGAAAAAGTTTCTTCCAGGATCTCTTCAGGAGGAAGAAGAAAAACTTTCCTAGAAGTTTCCAGTAATGATCTCTTTAAGAAAATTTTTTTCATTTCTTTTCTTTTCTTTCTGCTTTTTTGGAAACAATCTTAAGTTTAGAAAAAAAAAAAAAACTTCAAGAACAGTATAAAAAACTTTTTTTCTCTGAACTATTTAAGAGTAATTTACTGACATGAAGTTCCATGCACCAAAAACAATTTAGTGTGTATTTCCTGTGAATAAAGACATTCTCCTACAAAGCCAAAATGCTAATCCACAGACTCCATTTATGTTTTGCTATCTGTCCCAATGATGTCTTTTATAGGATCCCTGATTTTCAAGGTCTTGACATTTTCAAAGATTGTAGCCCCGTTATTCTATCAAATGTCCCTCAGTTTGGTTTATGTGGTGTTTCTTTCTGACGGGATTCAGGATTTGCATCTGTGGCAGGAATGTCACAAAGTGATGCTGTGTTTGTCTCTTGTGTCTTATCATTTGGTGCATGATTTTTCTTTCATCATCAGAAATGTTAGTTTTGACCAACTGATTAAAATGGTATCTGTCAGACTTCTCTAAAGTTACTTTATTTTTTCCTTTGGAATTAGAAAATGTTTTATAGGAAGGTACTTTGAACAACACTATGAATATGTATTAAATACTTCCTCATCAAACTTTTATTATATTTATTTATCTACATATTCATATCAGTATGGACTCATGAATTTGTATGTTATTATTCAAGGGGTTATGATCTGTAACTATTGTTACTTATTTTGATGCTCAAATTATCCTTTATTTGCCAGTGGGAACCACTTTAAGCTGGGCTCTGCGTCCTTTAGAAACATCCCCTAATTCTTCAGGCACATCCTTACTTTCTGGTAGAATAAGATGTTCCAGGCTCATTTTGCCCTTTTCCTGTCCAAATAATGAAACTAGTCATTTCCCTAAGAAGCCTTGTCTCCATTTAGTGGAGAAAGGTATTTAGAAACCCAAATTTGGATACTGAGTATCCTCATTGCTCCTGGGGTGTCATTGCTTCTAGAGTCTTGCAGTGGACGGGGCTAGGAGTGTATCCTGCTGCATGCATCATTTATATCTGTATCTAATTCCACACCGATCAGTCCACATATTGAAATCCACGAGTTCACACCAATGTCTCCAATTCTAACACAACTAACTCCACAGGGGTCGAACTAGTTCCCTCTTTCCACATTTATAACTTCCTACCACAATAGTGAGAAATATGGCTCCCTAATTCTCATCCTGTTTGTTTATTTTGACTAATCTCCCATGTGTCACCCATTTCCCATCACTGTATCCCCCACCTTCCTCACTTCAGCTGGGCTCCAACACCCTGCACCTCCCTTCAGGGAGCCTCCTCTTGTATCTTACCAGCTTACACAGCTGTGCCTGAACCAGTCACTAAAAGGGGTATGCCGTGATCTTTGTTCCATACGAAACTTTAGAAAGACCAATCAGAGCCACCTCTGGAGCTAGGGTGGGGTCATTTTTCACTGGGATACATGGCCTGTGTGTAGGAGAGGTAGATACCTTAAAAAAAAAATCAAAGTTCTCTTAAGAGGGAAGAAGGGAGAGTGGAAGTTGAATTAGCAATAACAGTGCCCACTAAAGAGCTGCACAAACACATTCCTGTTATGGAAAACAAGCAGCACTCACCCCAACAACCACGTCAAACTGAAGATAGATCTCTTGCATCATCTTTGTAATGATGAGAAGTACAACTCCTTGGCGCTAGAGCCAAGGAACAATGTTGTCTGGCTGCTGAGAAAAGAATCAATAATGTAAACAGCCTCCATGAATAGCAAACTATTCAAACAAGTATTCTGGAGCAGAGCCAGGGCTTAGGTCATGGCAGAATAAATATATTCTGAAATCACAGCCCAGCTCTTCCCTACCTCAATCCCCCTCCCTCTTCCTTCCCTGTATAACTATTTGAATTAAAGGCACATGAATTTAAAATGTTAAGGAGATTGACAAATTTGTCTATGGAAATGTTGCTCAAATTTCCTCTCTCACCAAAGTGTTGATGAGTACAAGTTCTTCCACACCTGGGCCAACACTATGTATTACCAGACTTAGGAACTTTTTTGAATCTGGAAATCGGCACTCATTGTTGCTTTGATTTGCATTTCTTTAATCATGAATAAAGTTAAACATCTTTTCTTATGGTTAAAAATCATTTTTATTTTTTCTGTGAAAGCCTATCTATATGCCCTCTGTCTTCTTTTTCTCATTGAATGAATGATTTTTTTCCTACTGATCTGTAAGAGCTCTTTGTATATCGAGAAAATTATAATATGATTTTGTGATATGATTGGCAAGTATTTTACTTACTTTTTGTTCTTGTGATGGTTTCTCGAAGTTAATATTGTTTTGGTTTCTAGGTCATAATTTTATTTTATTTTAGTTTTTGGTTTCTGGGTTATAAAATGTACTATTCTCTTTCTTTTTTGATGCATTGATTTTGTGTGTTTTCTTGCTTAGGTCTTCATGACCTGGAGAATTAAAATCTGTATGAAGAATGTTACTGGTCATCCCTGCCCCTCACTTCCACCACCCATTCCAAGCAGTCTGGTCTCTACTCCCAGATCTTGGCACTTCCTCCGTCAGGGCAGACACTCAGCCAAGGCCTTTCATGATCTTTCCTTTGTCACAAACTGAGAGCCCGTCACGTGCGAGGTGTTGCTGGAGGTGCTGGGCACACAGAATGTCAGAGGAGAATAAGACCCAGCCTCTGCCCCAGGAGCTCGAGTCTAGTCATGTGAGCAAATCAGTTGCATAAGGTATATGATAAAGGTCTGGACAGGGTACAGTAGGGCCAACAAAACAAAACAAAAACAGCCAAGAAAGAATTATAAAGGTGATGACCTTTGATCTGAGGCTTGCAAGTGGAACAAGTTGTTACCAGGTATCGAGAAGTGGGGTGGAGAGGGGCATTTGAGGCAAAGGGACTCCCTGGGGTCCAGCTGTGGCTGCCCCAGAGGACACGAGAGGGTCCACCCACGAGGCCAGGAGGGTCCAGATGAGGGATCCTCAAACTTTTTAAACAGGCGGCCAGTTCACTGTCCCTCAGACCGTTGGAGAGTGTGGTGCACATTCCACACATGCGCATTGTGGGACCGGGATGAGTTGGCTGCTAAGCAGGACAAGCAGCGGTGGCAAAAACACCCAGCGGGATGGATAAATCTCCTTGGCGGGCCACATGTGGCCTGAGGGCCGTAGTTTGAGGACCCCTGGTCCAGATCCTAGGATGCTGAGTTTGGGCTTCGCTTTTAGGGCTACTGAAGGGTTTTAAGAAGGAGAGAGGTAACTAGGGTTGTAATACAATGCTACTCTTGACATCAGGATGGAAGGATGGGGGATGAATGGCAGAATTAGGGACCTGGAGACTAGATACAAAACCACAGTGCAGGGGACACTTGCAAGAGGGCCAGGACCCACGTGGTAAGTAGTAGAGGGATGGAAAACAGAGGCTGGGTGTGGAGGGGAAGACTAGCCACGCTTGGGCCTGTTAGAGGAGGTGGTTTGTGTGCTGGGGGCGAGGAAATGGGGGCAGGGCGGTGACGTGGAGGGGAGGATCCAGGAGGACTGGCTGCTGTGGGTGGTCATGATGACACTGACCACTGAGGAGGGACCACAGGAGGAGAGGCAGACTGGCGGGGCAGGGTGACTTAGTTTTAGACGTACTATGTTTGAGGCGTCAGTGGGACGTCCAAGTAGAGATGGCCCGTCAGCAACTGGGAATAAATAGCTGCGGTTCCCGAGGGAGCCTAGGCTGCAGCCACAGATTTCTGTCAGCCGTTGTCATGGCGGGGAGTAGAAAAGGCAGGTGGAAATTAACTGAAAGTGGACAAGCAGTCGTGGTTAAGGATGTAAAGTCCTTCATGCTATGTGTGTATTTTCATTTAACAAATACTTAAATGGTATTTCCTATGCACCAGGCACTTGATACTTATTTTCTCATTTAATTCAAAAACAACTTTGAGGAAGATACCATTATTATTCTCATTTTGCAGATGAGAGATCTGAGAATCAGAGAGGTTCACCAGCCTGCCCAAGGTCTCCCAGGTCATACTGGCCGTGACGGGCTAGAGCCCAGGCTGCCCGGCCCCAATGCCCACGCTCCTTCCCACCGCACTGCGCCATGCAGCCTCTTCACATGGCACATTTATTGGCACTGTGTTTATCAGGAAGTTTACAGGAGCAAGAATAACTATCGCTTATTTTGTCCAGGTGCCCAGGATTGTTTGTATAAAGACTTTATCCTCTGCCCTTACAGGTGAAAACTGAGACATCTGTGGGTTGAGAAGGAGCCTCTGGATCTCTGGGCAGAGGCACCATGCTCCCTGTGTCTCTTACTTCTCCCTGGTGCAGGACACTGAATGACAACAGGCAGCTGACAGGGACTCACTCTTACTAAGGTCCAGGAGGTATTGTAAGTTCACGATTCCCATAGGAAACTTCTTCAAAAACATCACATATCAGTAATAGATAGCATATAGAAAGAAAACATTGACAGATCATAGGCACATTGGAAAACAAGACATTTCTATGTACCAGAAGTATAACACTAACATAACTCAGAGGGATGCTAAAGTCGCAGGCCTGGGTTAGGTCCCGGAGCAGGCACAGTGGATGGGAGTTTGTATCCTATAAAGCTTTGGGGACTAAATGCTCTTCACATAGGGCAGGAGACCTGGGCCAGGCTCACTGCATGGACCTAGGCACTGGGATGGGGCTCCCCCTGCAGAGACGGAGACTGGGAAAAGTACCACTGGTTATTTATTCTGTGTGGGGGCCTCTAGCTTATACAACTCCCCAGGGAGGCTGGAGGAAGAAGACCCTGCCTTGTAACTAGGACCTGGGCCAAGCTGCCTGCTGCGTCAGTGACTGAATCTGAGATATCTCATCCACTGCATCATGGAAGTCCTGAGCCATCAATATAAGGTTTGGTTCAAGACTGGGAGATCAGAGAGTCAGGTGGAGGAGACCACCAAACCGCTGGGGAGGGATGGGTAAGTGGAGGAAGAGGAGAGAGAAGAGAGATGAGAGAAGTGAAAGGAAGGAGGAAGTGGGGGTAGAGAGAAAGAAAGGGGGAGGGAGAGAGAGAGAGAGAGAGAGAGAGAGAGAGAGAGAGATAGAGATTTCCACTCAAAATGAGCCTATAAATTAAAATTCCTGAACATATTGAAAATGAACACTAAGAAAATCTACCAACATAATAAACAATTGAGAGATTAATTCACTTTTGGCAAAATGACTAGTTGGCTAGTTATAAAACTCACCTTTGTTAAATGGCATATACAGCTAGACCATGTTTCTTAGCCTTCCTTTCAGTTAGGTATGAATGACCATATGATTGAATCCTAGCCACTAAAATGTGAGTAGAAATGGTTTGTGCTACTTGCGTGCCTGATCCACAAACACTTCCCACAGGTGCTCTTTCGAACTCTTTTTCCATTGACAAGCTGACTGGGATAGAGACATCCACTGCAACCCTGGAAGCAAATGTGGAAAAGGGCAGAACCTCGATCAACCTGGGTTTTTAATGACCCTTTGAAGGAGAGCTACTCACCTGCCCAGGACTGTTACATGTTCAAAAATAGCTGCTATTGTGTTGAGCTATTGCATCTTTGGACCATGAAAGATGTCAAGGCAAGAAAACTTGTCTAAAGATGAATAAAAAATAATTTAAAAAGGCAGAAATAAAATATCAGTAAGTGAATATGGAAAATAATCAACTCAATAGATTGAATTGAGTAGAAACTCAAGACTGGACATAGTTGAAGAGAAAATTGATGAACTGGAAATATCACTAGAATGTACAACACAGAGAAAAAGGAAATATGGAATGAGAAGTGAAGAATTATAGGAGGGAGTTCAAGGGGCTCCAATAATCATATAAGAGTTCCAGAAAAAGTAAAGAATTGGTTCAGTGGTGGAAAGACATATTTGAGGATACAAAATGGTCCTCAACTTACAATGGTTTGATTTTTTACTTTACAATGGGTGAAAGCAATATGAGTTCATTATGTTCCTCAACTTATGGTAGGGTTGCATCTTAATAAACCCATCATAAGTTGCAAATCTTAAGTTGAAACTTTATCAGGATGTAACCCCATCATAAGTTGAGGAACATCTGTATATTGATGAGAATTTTTCAGAGTTGAAGAAAGCCATTGGTTATCAGGTTAAAAGTGTACACTGAATCAATAAAAATAAATTCACCTAAATGCATTGTAATAAAATATTTAATATCAAGAATAAGGATAAGATATTAAAGACTATAAGAAAAAATAATAAGCCTACAATAAGCAATAATTAGAATGACATTAGATATTTTAACAAGGTAGATTTCAGAAGACACTGGAGTAATATCTTTAAAGTGCTCAGGGAAAAAATGGGCAACCTAGAATTTTATACCCAGATAAACTATTATTTACAAATGAACGTCAAATAAATAAATTTCCAAACAAACAAGTGAATTCATTACCTACAGATTCTCCCACAAAGAATTAATAAAGATGTATTTCAATGAGAGGAAAAGAGAACCAAGAGGGAAAGTTCAGAATCTAAGAAGCAATGATGCACAAAAATACAGCACTGGGTAATATATATTTTACTAAAGATAATCAGTGAGGAAAAAACCTAAATTTCATGCGATGTTAAAAAAATAAATGCAACTCAAAGTCTAGACAACATTCACAAGGAAGGAGATAGTTGTTCAGTGGGTAGTTGAAGTATGTTGTTTATCTAGTTTGAAAGGAGAATAAAGGCACCGAATAAATATAATTTTCTTATAAATATTTATGGTTAATTATGATTACTAAAAATTGAAGAGTAAATCTTAAAGAACAGAGCACAATGTATCCTTCCAAAGCAGCAAAGAAATAAAGACATTATCAAAATAAAAACATTATCAAAATTTGAGAAGTTAGGAGAGGAGAAAATAAGCAGCAAAAGTAAAAACACAGCAAATGAAAACCACAGGAACAAGATGGCAGAAATATGTCCAAATAAATCAGTAATCACAATAAATGTAAATAGTTGAAGGCCTTGTAAAAGACATGGATGTTTAGAGTTGATTTTGAAAACTGAAATTCAGCTTTGTGTTATTTATAAGAAACATACTTGAGAAGAAATGACACAGAATAGTCAAAAATGGAATTAAAAAATCTATAGTAAAAAATAAAAACAAAAAAACCCCCAAAAAGCCATATCAGACAAACATTAATAAAAATAAAATTGATAGAGCAAGTTTAATAGACAAATAAGTTTTGGGGCAGAGATTCATAAATAGGGATCAAGAAGAGCATTCATAATAAGTAAAGAACAATCCTGCGAGAAGTAACAATCACAAATTTGTATGTTCTTAATGTAGCCTCAATATTTATGCAGCAAAACTAATAGAATTACAAGGAATATTTATAAGGAAATAGAAATATAAAGCTGGCAAAAATAAGAGTATAAAGGATTTCAACAGCACAATTAAAAACGTGGTCTAATTAGATAGAGAACTTTGTATCTAATAAAGATTATGCACACTTTGAACATTTGTAAAACTTGACCCTCTTGATAGATAATACAATTACATCCTCTGACTATAATGCAATTGTTAGCAATCTACAGTTAAAAAAAGAGTATATGACAAGAGATAAGCCCATGTATTTGTAAACTATAAAACCAATTCCCCCAAACAGCTTTTAGGTTAAAGAGGAAATTGAAAAAGAAATTAGCAAGGGAATACTTGTAGCTTTCTACATATATCAATTAGCTTGTTACCTTGCTAACATAGCAGCTTATTTTATTACCTTGATGATTTATGCTTGAACAGTTAAGTTTCTCTTGTGTTTTCCCTTTATCCCTCTACCATCTCTCTAATTCTCTATTTTTAAGCTTTTTGCTTTTATTTTGCTTCAAAAAGATTGTCCAAAAATCTACTTTTATAGCTTTCACGTTTTTATTCTTGTTCTTTCTCCTCAATACCTTCTGCTTGTACACTGTAAACTTACACTCTCAACCTTTTCAGCCTTCAATGCTTACGTTTGTATGTTTAACTTTCAAATCTTATTGACACCTGATCTTTCCTCCTAAGTACCCATTTTACCTCATTATTCCAAACTCCACTTTTTAAAAATAATGCTTCTATTCTAAAATTTTAATCCTTTCAGAAGTTTTTTTTCTCTAACCTTTCAGAAATCTTCTTTCAACTTCCTACCTTGTATTCATGATTTTACCCAAGTATTTTCCTTCTTAGTCTTTTTCCCCCTTAATTTCTGGAATTAAGGCCGGCCTCATGGAGCGGCCTCACGGTGGTGGCGTGGAGGGATCACGCTTACAGGCAGGGCAGCTTGGGACCTGCTGCCTCCTCACCCCCAGCCACCGGGCTGCCCTTCCGGCTCCTGACAACGGATCTCAGAGCCTGATGAAGTTGGGTTTCTACTTTGGGCAACTTCATGAACTCCTGGGTTAGCTATTCTCAGGGCTCTGGTTTTCTCTGTGCAATTAAGTATTAATACTTAGTTTACTGGAACAATTTTTCTTCCTCAGTCCAACTCTCCACCGCTATAACCGCTGTGCTTGGGCCTCCACCACAGCCTTTAGGGAGGGGAAGGAGAGCAGTGGGCGTGGCTGCAGACCTTGGCCAGACCCCGGTAAGGGGCCGGGCAGTTCTGTCACCCCTGTGCATTGCAGCACCCCTTCCCAGCTGGGCTTCTGCACCACTTGCTTCTACACTTCATTCCAAACGGACTTACCTCTTTGTTCAGTGGGAGTGTAGAATTTCTTTCTCTTGGTGGAAGCTTCTCCTTAGCTTCCTCCCCTATTATGGAGTTCAAGAAGAACTTGGCTGGTGCAAACGTTTTTCTGGATTAGGGGTTAGACATCAGGATTGCTGCTATCCTGCTGGGCAGAACAGCTTTCTCCAAGTGGCAAGTGGGCCCCAAAGTGGGCCCCCAGGTGAACCTGGGTGTTAGGACCTGCAGGACAGGGAGGCCAAACTCACCTTGTCTGGAAAGGTTTCTTCACCTCGTATCCATCTGCTTACAAAGGAAGCGAGTGCTCTTCTGAAGAGGTTAGAGTCCCCGAGAGGAAATAGTTTGGAGCTTTGTGCATAATGACAACACCCTGGTCTTCGCTCAGCTTCCCCATCATAATTTCTCTTTGGTCTCCTACAACCTGCCGCCCAATGATCAAGACAGAGTTCTCTCTTGGATGCTCGCCATTCTAAAAGCAAGGGCCCTGACATTTGGGTTTCTATGAAAGAATATGTCATTGGGGAAGACCTGAATTTTAAAACTTGCATCTTCCCATTTTCAAAGAGGTTTAGATTCCTTGTTCCTCTGGTTATCGAGGAAAAATCATCGAAAACAGAGTAGTTCACCCCTACTTCTGTCACCTTTAAGCCATCCAGAGGCGCCTACGGGAACACTTTCTTTCCAGTTCTGGTTTGGTTCCCTGGCACGCTTCCTGTTTCCCTTAGCATTTACATTCTTTTAGTTAATGTGCTCACTCTCAGCTTGTACATATGGTCTCTGGCGATCTTGTGTTTATTCAATCTACATATCCTAAGGCAGGATTAATCATCCCTGGTAATCTGAAAGTCAAGATTGGCTCATTTATTCATTTAACAAGCATCTATTATGTTTCTGCTACCAGCCATATCTGAATGCTGTTAGAAAACAGGTGAATTGCTTCCCTATGAACTATTCTTCTTGAGGCAAATGTCCTCGCCTAATGGAAAATTCCTCTCCATACTTGTATAAAAGACAGCAAATATTTAATATATTCTGCCCCTTTTCCAAGGCCCAGATTTTCATGGTCTTCTACACACCTGGACCCAACCAGTTAGACATCTTCATAGGGTCTCTCTCATTAATGTTCATAGGCTGTGACAGCTTACAAACGCCTGTGGGGGGCACTGAACATGTACTTGTCAAAAAGATGTGTGTTCCTCACTAAAAGGCTTTACTTTCCAGAGCTGGTATTCAGCACTTTCCACATCTCTCCTCTTGGATTACGGATTGGCAACATTTCAAAAATGAGATGCCAGGTCAGAGGCCCTTTCTTAGGGACACGGAAGTATGTCAAGGTGCCTGTATTATGACTCTCGCAACTGTCGGGGGCTGGAAAAAGGGAAGGAGAGAGTATGTTCGCCTTAGGAGCAGGACGGGGCGCCCAGACAGTAACTCACTAAGACCGCAGAAATGGTAGAGTATAGCATGGCGGTGGCTGCCTTGTGCTCTGCTGAGGAAACCATCCCGCAAACTGTCTCTGGGATGTGCGGGAAGTCTCCAATCTTCTGAATTAGAGAGATAATCCTGCTCACCTGCCCCTGTGATGCCAGGAACCTGCAGAGACGTCCACCAGGTGATGGGGAAATGGCTTTGGCGTTTTCACATGCTGCCAGCTCAGCTTAGCCCTTCATAGGAACTGGGCATCCAAAAGCCCCCGCCCGCCAGATGTCTGCTCTTGGAATAATCCATCTGCAACTTTATTCTGCATTTCTCCTAATTTTCCTTCTTCTTCCCTAACTTTTCCTCTCTTCCTGATGTGCCATAGAGCAAAGTGGATATCTGTGAATGGTCTAGTTCTATTTTTCTCTGGGAGCAGTGGTGTGCCGGGAAACAATTAACACCAGGTCTGCAGGCAAAGAAAGTACTGACTTCTAGAGTTTGCCGATTTCCATGGTATAAATACTCCCCACGGCTGATTTCAGCTACCAGTCTCTCTCACTGAACGGGGGTTGGCCCTGAGAGGGCGTCTGGGGAGGAAGCGGGGTTGGGCAGAGGAGAAACCAAGCCGCGAGGCCGACCTCCGTCCTGCGAAAGCCTCGGACTGGGCGTGCGTTGGCGGGACTGCTGGGCTGCTACCCCGTGCAGCCTTGGGAGTGGGCTCCTCTGGGGGCCGCTGGGGCAGCCCCTGCAGGGCCGCAAGGGGAAGCTGCCTGCTGACCGCACGCCGCGGCTGGGCACCGGGTCCCTGCTCCAGGAGCCTGGGGTGGCGCTTCACAGTGTCAGCCACTCCCAGATACGCCAGTGGAAGTGTGGAGCCCCCACCACGGGGTGCGTCGCTCCTGTCCTCTGAGATGGCCGGTAGCGCTGTCCTCCCGGGTCCCGCCCACGCGAAGGCAGCTGCACCACGGTTTTACCCCCTGCCCCTCGCACTCAGGCTGGAAGGGCCCGCGGCTCCTCCCGAGTGAGTGCGGCCCAGTTGGCCCCTGCTCTGTCCGCCTGCGGGGCCTGTCCGCCTGCGGGGCCTGTCCGCCTGCGGGGCCTGTCCGCCTGCGGGGCCTGTCCGCCTGCGGGGCCTGTCCGCCTGCGGGGCCTGTCCGCCTGCGGGGCCTGTCCGCGCACCCCGCACCCCTCGGGCGCGACCTCAGTGCTGGGGTCCTGGCCTCGGCCCCCGGGCTGGCGGCTAGGGCGGAGTGCCCTGCGGGCCCTGCCGCTGGTGTTGGCCGCTGGCCCGGGCAGGAGCAGGGCCTGCCGGGCACAGGCTGGCGGCGCAGGCGGCGGCACCTCCCGGCCAGCGCGGGGAAAACGCGGGGCTTGGCCCCTACTGCTCCGGGTCGCGCTCTTCCCTGCTCACAGGGCCGCCCGCGGCGCAGGGCGGACGACTGAGACCGATCTCACCCAGGCCCTTTTCGGGCACCCTTCGTCATGACTGGATGACAGTCCCTTTCCCCTTCCTCAAGTCAGTCCGTGTGTTTGGAAACCGCCTCGCTGGCACCGTACCGCTTGGTTAGCTCTCTGACACTCAGCCCGCGTGGCCGTCGCCTCTGCCCGGGAGGAGTTATGCTGCAGGTCACGGTCAGCTGGCTGCGGGGACAGCCTCTGGGAGCTCCGGGCCTCCCGGCCTCCCGGCCTCCTGGCCTCCAGGGCAGTCGCTTTCCGCCCAGAAGGACGAGTCCCCGGCCTCAGCCCCTGACCCCAGGGAGGCGGCTACTCAGGCCGCGCTGACAGGTGTAGTGCCCGGGCCTGGCTCCGCCTCTGTCGCTCACGCCGTCTCCTAGTGCGTGTATCGTCCCGTCCTCCTGCCCTTCACACGATCTTTTGAGCACATACTATTTAGTCATTTATTTTTTAAGCTTTCTAGCTTTTGTCTATAATTGTTGATTTTCTCCTATTTTCCAGTATTTCGTACTGCATTTGTCATCTTTCTAATATGTTCTCTCTGCTAATGTTTATCAGTTTATTGAGCCCGCCTCCTCCCTGATTGGCCAGCCAGAGGTGCTGCGTCTCCCCTGGGGTGAACGTTTGGATTCAAAAACAGCTGGCAAGGGAGAGTTGGCAAAGCTCCCGTCACCCGCTCAGAGTGGGCACGACGCTGAACACCCACGTCTGGCGAGGCAGAGGGGCGGTGCGAGCTGTCGCCGGAGGCATCCCCGAGACAAGGGCTGAGGAGGTGGGCAGTTGTTCCCTTGCAGGGGATGGAATCCGAACAGGAGGTTTCCTTCTTGCCACCAAATGCGGGGTCATGTATTTCCCCTTCGGCGGCAAAAACCGCAAGGCAGAGCAGCGCTCAGGCTCGGAGCCGCAGAGGGGAGGCGCCAACGAGGGAGACGCGGCCGGGGAACAGCGGCCCGGGACACTGGGGACTGGAAGGAAGGGAAGCATGGGGACACTGGGGACTGGAAGGAAGGGAAGCATGGGGACACTGGGGGCTGGAAGGAAGGGAAGCATAGGGACACTGGGGACTGGAAGGAAGGGAAGCATGGGGACACTGGGGGCTGGAAGGAAGGGAAGCATGGGGACACTGGGGGCTGGAAGGAAGGGAAGCATGGGGACACTGGGGGCTGGAAGGAAGGAAGCACTGGGACACTGGGGGCTGGAAGGAAGGGAAGCATGGGGACACTGGGGGCTGGAAGGAAGGGAAGCATGGGGACACTGGGGGCTGGAAGGAAGGAAGCACTGGGACACTGGGGGCTGGAAGGAAGGGAAGCATGGGGACACTGGGGGCTGGAAGGAAGGGAAGCACCGGGACACTGGGCGCCGGCAGGAAGGGAAGCACCGGGACACTGGGCGCCGGCAGGAAGGGAAGCACGGGGACACTGGGGGCTGGCAGGAAGGAAGCACGGGGACACTGGGCGCCGGCAGGAAGGGAAGCACGGGGACACTGGGGGCTGGAAGGAAGGGAAGCATGGGGACACTGGGGGCTGGAAGGAAGGGAAGCACGGGGACACTGGGCGCTGGCAGGAAGGGAAGCATGGGGACACTGGGCGCTGGAAGGAAGGGAGCACGGCGCATTTCAGCAAGGCTGGGCGGGTCTCCTCTAGCCAGTGTCAGAGGCATGGCCGCCTGCCCCAGAGGCTGCGCTTAAAAACGAGGCTTTGAAGAACAGCAGACAATGGGGTGAAGGATTCTGTGTGACTTGTGTTACAAACTCTGATTCAAAGACACACGAGGCTGGGGAAAGATGGGCGCATGCAGGCCAAGCGAAGAGACATCTACCCAGCCGGGCCCGGCGTCCGAGCGGCGAAGCGTGGGCGGTGAGCAGAGCTCCACTGTGTAGGGACCGGAGCGGGACGTGTGAGGAGTTATGCTGAGCTAGCGCTTCACTGCCTGGAAATACATACGCTCAACTGTTCTTAGTGAATTTTTGTCAAAGAACCTGTATTGGCTTGCTGCCGTTGTCATGACAAAGTACCACAGACTGGGTGGCTTGAACAGCAGAGATCTATTTCCTCCCGTGAGATCAAGGCGTTGGCAGGGGATGGCCATCGTCCCCCTGTGTCCTCACGTGGTCTTCCCTCCGTGTGTGCCTGAGGCCCCTTCGCCTTTTCTTACAAGGAGACGGGTCATATCGGATCAGGGCGCACCCTAATGACCTCATTTTAACTTAATCTCCTCTTTAAAGACCCTGTCTGCACATACAAGCCTCTTCTGAGGAACCGGAGTTAGCACTTTAGTATATGAATTGTGGAGGACACGCTTCGGCCCATGACAGAACCCTGCCGGGAACTGTTAAGGACAGATGTCTGGTCAGGCTACACCCAGGTGACAGTTTCTGCCCCAATTCCGTGGACAGCAGATAGACAATATCCCTCAGGCTTGGGGAAGGGTCCCCGTCCTAGGGATAGCTCGATAGACGATGGTTCTTGCACTTCCCACCTCCCAGTCCCTCAGTGAGGACACGTGGTCTCCATTCTCAGACAGCAGACCCGCTCCACAAGAACACGTGTCAGATCTAACCAGGCGCCTCTCCGCCAGAGGCCGCGTGGGCACGCTGGTCTGACCTGCGGGTGAGCAGGCACTTGGCAGTCGGGCACCTGCTGCGGCCACATGATGAAGGTGAGGTGCCAGGTCTTCTAGATGGATCTCTAATACCCATTCCTCCTCACTAGCTAGCACAACCCTACTTTTGTTTGGAGTTAGTAATAGAAGCTCCACCTCTCACCCTCCCATTCCAGGTAAGAATGATGACATAACACAGCTCTTGCCAATGAGGTAAAAATGGAGGTGGCGGTGACTAGATAGGCTTCCAGGTTTTAGGAAAACAGTTTAAAGGGAGCTGCCTCAGGCAGTCTGTTCCTTTTGCTCTTTGTCCTTCCTCCTTCTTCCTGTCTAGAATATGGATGTGATGGCTGGAGTTCTAGCAGCCATTTTGTAAGCATAAGCATGAAGATGGTAGAGTGTGGAACTAGACAGAACCTGGGTTCCTCCTGACGTGCCCAGGGCTGCTGGCTTCCACAGTGGCTCCTCCAGAGACACAATGTGAATGGCACCCCATAGCATAGGCTAGCTGGTGGCTTGTGAACCCCTGTCCTGTTTAAGCCATTATCTGAGGTTTCTGCCTCATTATCACCTGCCACCAAATGTTATTGCTAATTGGTATGGGTCAGGTTGCAATCCTTAGAATCATTTACCTTATTCCCCCGATGCATGTACAGCACCTTCTGAAAATCTCTATGAAAGCCTCATTTAGCCATGAGCTCCCTGCCCCCACTTCAACGAAAAGCCAATGAAGGAAGGAACCCAGGTACATTTGGATTCTCATATGCTCCCATTGTTAGCCTGCTAGGTGGCCTCACGAAAATACCTCACCTTTCTGAGCCCCACTTTCTCGAGTGCCACCGGACGGGGTTGTTGGGAGGGTTAGTGAGGGGGCGTGCAGAAAGCACCTGGCTTGTTTTCTTGTATAACACACAGTGGTCAGCGCGTGGCCCTCCTGCTGTTGTGACGTCATCGTCCCTCCAGAGGAAGACTCAAGTCCAAGGGTCTAGGGCTTACTCTTCCATCCTGTGCTCCTCCTGCATCTCTCTCCAGCTGCCGGCAGGACATTTCTGGTTAGCTTTCCAGGGGACCCCTTCTAGCCCAGTCCCCAAGCACCCTCTTTCCAGTGATATCACTTCCATCCTATATCTGGTTCTCCTGCCTACCAGCTCAACTTGCCACAGCAGGCCAGGCCATCCCACACCAGGCCATCCCACGCCAGGCCATCCCACACCAGGCCATCCCACGCCAGGCCATCCCACGCCAGGCCATACCAGCCTGCACTACAGTACGCCAGACCGCACCACGCCACGGCGTGCAACGTCATGCGATGCCGCGCCACGCCACAGCGGGCAACGTCATGTGATGCCGCGCCACGCCACAGCTGTTGCAGATGGTTGGCCCAGACTTACCCCTGCTCATTCTTTGGGCCCTGGCTGTGTTCCCCGGTATTCATCCTGGCTTCTGTCCCCTGTGTTTGGGTTAACATACTTAACTTCGTGCTTGACCTCTAAAGTAGGTGTCCCAGTGGGCTCCCAGCTTTGTCCCCTCCTTGGAGTTCGGAGCCCCGCCTCCAGCTTCAGCGAAGACACCCTCCTGCACCCCCGGCTTGCAGGACCGGAGGTCAGAGGTCGTTCTGCAGAACACAGAGATGATCTCTATCCACACCCTCCACCCCACCTGGGCTGAGAGAAACACTACTTTTCATAGAAACAAAGATTTCCCTTTATTTTATGTAAAACTTTAATATTGACATTTAATTTGTTAGAGTTCAGTGTTTAATTTTAAAAACCTAATGTGTTATTACCTTGTGATTTATTAATGAGGATTCACTCATATCTCTTTCTCTACACCTATACCTGTTTATCTACACACATACACACAAACATTTTAAATAATATTCTACATTCTGACCCTAACTTGTCTTTTCCCATTACTTTTCTGAACCAATTCTCCTTTCCTGCCAAACAGTTCTGCTCTCTATCCCTTAAATTCACAAAGAAAGTTCAAACCTCTCCGTGTTGGCTCATATACTCCTGACTTCTCTTTAACTATCTTGATTTTTTTTTTGTCAAGGTTTTAGGGTCATTTAAATTTTTTTAATTGACAAATAAAAAATTGTATATGTTTATTGTATACACTATGTTGCTTTGAAATACATATCATTATGAAATGACTAAATCAAGCTAATTAACACATGCATTACCTCACATATCACCATCTTTGTGGTGAGATGTGACTACCCTATTTTTAACAGACTTCAGGTCAAGGTCAAGGTCTTGGTCAAGGTCTCTCCTTGTCACACGCCTCTCTTCTGCTCCATCTCACATCCTAGTTTCCTTTCTTTCTTTCCTAATCTTCTGGTTTGCCCAAATGGCTTCCTTTCTTAAATTCCTAACTTGTATTATTTATTCGTTCACTTGAAATTAATCATTCTGTCTTATCAGTTGATACCATGATTGCTTTGCCTTAGAGTAAACATGTTTTCATGGGTATTAGTTTGATGGAAGGTTTGTAAGCTTCCTGAGAGCAAGAGTTTTGTATTTATTTGTGTGGCGTAGAGCAGTATTATTCAGACTGTGAGTCCAGAGGAGTGTCCCTCAGCAAACTGGTATGGATCTGGAATGACGAGTAAGAGTTTAGAAACTTTCCCAGCAATGTGACATTGCCACAACATCCAAACACGTGTCATCATGGGCTCTTTTTGTTGAACAGGAATAGACCAGATTGGGCGCTGCTGAATTCCTGTGTTGCCCAAGCTGCATCCCACCCAAGCACGACTGGGAATGACGGTGGCTGACCTTCACCTTATGTGGTTTGGAAACACCACCCCAGAGAAGTTAGAATGGACCCCTGCACACTGCAAGTACTTCTGGGGTGCTAGTGGATTCATAAACACCACAGATTTGGGCACTTTAGTAGCCATGTTTTTTTTTTTTTCTATCACTGTATAAAGACCAGAAGCATCAACATAAATGCAATACAAATTCAATTCACAGTACACGTGTAACCCAGATGTTACCTGGGTTACCTCAACCCTTCCGAACGCAATGAGATTGGCTTATTATTGTACAGATTACAGAAAGTCTAGGCCTTCCTCAAGATTTATGGAAAATTTTGGAGACTTATCTGCCCATGTCACCTCTGGCTCTAAGGACTTACTTCCACACCCCACTATCCCACGCTCCTTGGTGCTTTGACTCAGATGAGAAATTCAGCTGTTTTATTAATTTTCACAACTTCCCCTGCTCTCAAGTAGGAAAAAAACTCATCAAAGCTTTTGAGTGAGTAGCAGACTCCGCCCAAGGTTTGGGGAGACAGAGCAAGTTTTGTTCTACAGAGGAATCCTCTTGAAAAACTAATCACTCAAATGTTTCACCACTCATAATGCTTCCGGAAGCTTCTTATTAGTCTAACTTTCTGGCCCTTCCCTCCTTGGTCTCCTGTGCTGGATTCAATCTGCTCCTCCACCCTTCCCTGAGGCAGTGTCTCTCGGAGGCCCTTGAATGCGTGAGTTTCCTCCTTGGGATGCTGGTGCAGCCCTGTCACTCACTGCCTGGATAGTAACATTCATGGCTTTATTAGTCAACCCGAAACTCATTCAGATGTTCTCCCCACTGTGAGGCTGGTGGCGGCCCCCTCCCTTCCCTATATCGAAAAAGAAAAAGCTCAGGAGACCAGACCCACCAAGGACAAAACTGCCAGGCCCCGCTGAGAACAACCACACCCAGAAGTCCACCCGGATGAGAACGTTTTTGGCTCCTGGATTCCAAAAATACCTCCAGCCCCTCCTATTTCTCAATGACCACCCAAGGTCGCAATGGAAAATCCCCAGCTCTTCCCGCCAAAAGTCCCTAGCCAGGCCCAAAGGGTATAAAAGGCCTCAGCCCCTTCAAATGGGGGCGACTTCTGGGGTCCCCCTCTCTTGGGGCCCCAGAACCTTGTCCAGGAGTGTATAATAAAGCCACGTGGTTTGCCCTCCACTCTTTCTCTCTCTTTGTCTGTCTTTTCACCACCAACGAAAAACCTTACACCCACAGTTTGGGCAATGTGTGCAGACTGTTCGTGGGACTGAGGTCCACTAAGAAGGACTCAATCCACAGCTTGGGACCCCTCTTCTCTCCCTGGGGGCTGATGCTGGTGCAGGGATGCGTGGAGGTCAAATGCAAGAATGATCCGCTCCACTTACCACCCACAGCACCCCCTTCCTTACCTCATGAAACTCTCTCATAAGAATGGGGTAGAGTTTTTTCCCATTATATATATGAAAATCACCGGTCATAAGTGACTAGCCAACTCAACTCTGCTTCCTAAGGTGGGAAATTCCCTTTGTCGCCCACTCATTTGAGTTAACATCCTGTGTTGGTGGCAGCAGAGAGAAGTCCATGGCTTCGTTTGCACTGTAGTATAAAGCTTTGTGGATATGGAGGTCACTCTCTCACTCTGTTCTCTCTCTCTCACTCTGCTCTGTACTGTGCTCTAAGCAATGAAACTGGGTCAGTGAAAATTAGACGGACCGGGGCCTTCCCTTATTCTGTGCCGGCTCCCTTTCCTACCTATTATCCATCATGTCGGTTTTTTGATGCAGGACAAGTCTCTGTTATATTTTCAATAGCAGGAGCCAATGAGGCTGCCAATTGTGGCATTGTGAGAGAGCTCAGCTGTAGCCTAACAATAGGCAAAAACCCCTTAGGACACGCGGTGATGTCATTGGGAGGCAGATAAAGGCTGTGCCTGGGACAGGCCCAGAATCGAAAGGGAAAGCAATCAGGATCCATGAAGTCTCAAGACGGGGGTGATCACCCTCTTAGAGCCAGATGTTGCTGAACCTGCCAATCCCTCCTGGGGGAGGAGGGGGGGTGTGGAGCCGGGCGCAGCCACCTCCCAGGAGTGGGTGGCGTGGGAGGGGCTGGAGCACTGCAGTGTGTCTCCCTCACCTTAGGGCGCACCTAAGTCAGAAGGAAGGAGGGAGGAGCTTGGGTAAGGGGCTGCCTTACCCTCCCCCAGAATAAACTGTAAGCCCAGCCTCCTCTGTGGCATTTGCATTGAAAAAATCCTCTGCAGCTTTTGGGGGTGGCGGGCAGCACTTTGTCCCCAATGCCTGAAGGAGGAGGAATAATGTGTCAGCCAATTTCTGCAATGTTGTTCCTGGGTGTGGCTGGATGAGTTAACTGACCCTGGTCTCCCTCCAGGCCACGTGCAAGTGGCGACATTCCTTGCCGGGATTTCTGCAGAAGGAGGCAGGGATTAGAGTGGCTGAGGCAAACTGAGTCAGGCTGAATCTTGAACTGGCCCTTTTGGAAGACTTTGCTGCCTCCTTGCAGCTTGGGAGGGCCAAGCTGACCTTTCAGGGACTGCGAAGGGCTTGGCTGACTGGCCTCCGCGGCCGCAGGGCTTGCCCGCTCGCAACAGATTAGGCGGCGAGGCAGTGCCTGGGGAGGGTCCAGCGCACTGGTGCGGGACACAGCATGCGCTTGCCACATCCGCGGCGGGCAGGATCCGGCTGCTTGTTTTATTGACACGAGCATCCTTCAGTTTCTGCAACTAAGGTGAGCCTGGTCTCATCCAGGCCACTGTGCTCTGTGTCCGAAGCTCATTCACTCTCCTCCCACTTCCTGCTGATCCGTGCCTCACCTCTGGCTGCCCCTGGAAGGTGGGAGGTGGTTGCCTGTGTCAGCTGGGGAGGAGGGAGGATGAGGGGGTGACAGGCCAGGCTGGACGAGGGACGAGAGGGAGGAGAGGAGGGGAAGCTCTCTAATCCCCCCGGGGTTTCTGCCCCAGAAGCAATCTCTCTCTGTGGGAGCAGCAGAATCTTTTCACACCTCTCCAAGGCACAGTGATGTGGCTCTGAGTGGAGATCCACCTCGGACTGGCAGCAGCACCGCGCCACCACTGTGGCCAACCAGGGAAAATTCTAGAAACCAGCTCTCTTGCGTCGCTGGCCTCATCCATTCACAAGACGGTTTGGGGGCCTCTCATTGGTAAAGGCCCTGCAAACCTTGGGGATAGATGTGAATAAGACGCCTCTGAGGGTCTCACAGTTGGGGGAGGGTGAAGGCAGCGTACCCATTCCCCACAGAGCTCTGTGGAATACATTTACCACCCGTATTTGACAGGGAGGAACATGAGCTTTTCTTTGCACGGTTAATGCACCCAAGACCAACCAGCTGGTAGGCAATGAGCCAGAATTAAAATTTAGATCTTTTGATTTGTAGGTTCAAATAGGTGGGTGAAAGACGTGTGCACCCTCTTTGTCTCCTGGGACAAGGCGTAGGCGGTGCAGCCAAGCCTGGAGCAGGCTGAGGAATTTGGAGGGTGATTTTTGAGCTGGCCTTCAAACTGGCACAGAAGTTCGGCAGGCAGGTAGAGGGGAGAAGGGCACCCAGGCACGCGCTGAGAGGCCTGCCATGGGCTGCCAAAGCCCTGCGTGGTAGGTGCGTGGCGTCTGGAAAGAGCCAGAAAACCAGGTCCTACCCTGGAGGTGCTTTGGAGGCACAGACCTTAATGGGGGAGGTGGCTAGAAAGATACTCTGCAGACAGCACCTTGGCCAGACGCCCCCCCTCGACCCTGGGGAAGCTAGGGAAGCAGCTGCCCAGGCAGGTGGAGCCACCGGTGGGTGCAGCCCCCAGGTTGGTGGAGCTCCCATGTGGGTGGGGCCCCAAGTGGGTGGGGCCCATGTAGGTGGAGCTCCCAGATGGGTGGGGTCCTTAGGTGGGAGGGGCCGGACGGAGCCCCAGGCTGCCCCTGTACTTTCTGGGGACGGCTCCCTACCTTAGTCAACCACACTCACCTGATGACCTTTTCTCCCTGAATACCCTTTCCTCCTTTTCCCCCTCGCTGAATGTTGTACACACTCCTAGACTTGCACACGGCCACATGAGTTGGTCATTTTTGAAGTCCCTGCGGCTAATGTGTGCCCAGCCTAGTGTCCGCGCGTTCCGGGGGGCGCGGCCCGGCCTTGCGGAACTTGGAGGGGTCCCCTGGACTGCGCGACGCTGAGCTTCGGCGGTCGCCCGGCGCCCTGGTCTCTCCTCGGGCCGCTCCGATGTCCCCGGTGGGTGGCAGCGCCGTCCCGGGGCGTGCGTGGCGGAGCGGGGACCGCGGCCCGGCGCCCTGGTCTCTCCTCGGGCCGCTCCGATGTCCCCGGTGGGTGGCAGCGCCGTCCCGGGGCGTGCGTGGCGGTGCGGGGACCGCGGCCCGGCGCCCTGGTCTCTCCTCGGGCCGCTCCGATGTCCCCGGTGGGTGGCAGCGCCGTCCCGGGGCGTGCGTGGCGGTGCGGGGACCGCGAGCCCGGCGCGCCCGAGGGAAGCGCGGGCGGACGCCGCCGGTCCGTCCTCTTCTTCCGGGGTCCCCTCTCCGGTCACAATGCTGGGTTTCCATGACGTGGCGCACAGGGCCAAGCCACATGAATGCCACGACAGATAACACAAATTCCCAGGAGAAGCCCAAATGGGCACTGACGCCAACAGATCAACTTACAGCACGGAAGTCGAAGCACGCGCGAACCTGGACGCCGGAACAGGGGGACGCGGAACTGAGCGGCAGGTCGGCAGGTCGCAACTACAGAGTTGGTACCGGAAAGGGAGTCTACTTCCAGGCAGCCAGGCCCTTCGGGCCCTCATCCTACTCTCCCGCTCCCCACCCCCAGCCGCAATTATTGGTCGGTGGGAACCTTGGGTGACTGGTTTTAATGAATAAGAGGGGAGTGATTGGACATTAGCATACCAATGGCTTGCCTGCAAATGGTGCTTTTGAAGTGATTGCAGAATTTATTCTCTTAAACATTTTAAACTCCCTCTTGCAGTCTGATGTTTGACACTACAGCCTGGCTGAGGACAATAAAAAAGTGGCATTTTTGCACCCCTTTACAGTGACACCTGTGAAGGAAAAATTTCAACCTAGCCTAGGCCCTCTGTTCTTCAATTAGAAATCGAGGGGTCTCCGATTCAACTTAAAAATACTTATACAGTATTTTTATTTTTGATCACATAAATAATATATGTACAGTATGGAAAATTTGGAAAATAAAGAAAAGTAGAAAGATGACGTTAAAATCACCTGTATTAATAACTCCCTCTCTTTATGTATATACACATATGTAACATATATAACAATTACGAATTCTGGACTTGCTGTTCTGTAACTTGCTTTTTTAACATTTAGTGATATATTGAGAACATTTTCTCAGGCCACTACATATTTTTTGACAATATAGTTCTTACTAATTGTATGGTGGCAGTGTAACACTTATTATTTCACCATGCCCCACTTTTGTACACTTAAGTTGTTTCCAATTGTTTGATATTTTAAACAGGTGTTCACTCTCATAGATGTATTTTATGGGCATCTATGATTATTTCCTAGACAGAAAGGCCTAGAAGTGGAATTGTTGCACAGATATAAGGCTTTCATTCATTTCCCCACATCACCCTACAGAAAATCATGCCAGTGTCCACTCCTGCCGGCCTTGCATTTCTTTATATCTTTGACGACACTGTAGCCCAGTTTGAAAATATCTGCTTCTCATTGAAACTTGGGTCAAAATGCCATGAGCTCACCTGTCTTTTCTCCTAGGCCACAGCTGCCTTCCCTTTTAAGTTCAGAGGTCATTGTTTTTTCTATTTTTAAAATGGTGGTAAAATGCACATAACAGAAAATTTACCATATTAACCATTTGTAAGTGTACAGTTTAGTGGCATTAATTATATTCCCATAGTTGTGCAATCATCACCACCATCCACCTCCAGAACTCTTTTCATCTTGCAAAAACTTTACATTTATTAAATATTAACTCCTCATTCCTTCCTATCCCTAGTCCCTGCAAACAATATTCTTATTTCTTTCTCTATGAATTTGCCTATTCTAGGTACCTCATATAAGTAGAATTATATTTGTTCTTTTGTGACTGGCTTACTTTGCTGAGCATAATGTCCTCAAGGTTCATCCATGGTGTAACAGGTGTCTGAATTTCCTTCCCTTTTAAGGCTGAAAAATATTCCATTGTATGTGTATGCTACATTTTGCTTATTTATTTATTTATTGAGACAGAGTCTCGCTTTGTTGCCCAGGCTAGAGTGAGTGCCGTGGCGGCAGCCTAACTCACAGCAACCTCAAATTCCTGGGTTCAAGCAATCCTCCTGCCTCAGCTTCCCAAGTAGCTGGGACTACAGGCATGTGCCACCATGCCCGGCTAATTTTTTCTATATATATTAGTTGGCCAATTAATTTATTTCTATTTATAGTAGAGACGGGGGTCTCGCTCTTGCTCAGGCTGGTTTCGAACTCCTGACCTCGAGCAATCCACTCACCTCGGTCTCCCAGAGTGCTAGGATTACAGGCGTGAGCCACCGCACCCGGCCCATTTTGCTTATTTATTCTATTGAATATATGGTCCCCCCCCAAGTTTTAGCAATTGTGAATAATGCTCCTATGAACTTAGGTGTACAAAGATCTTTGAGATCCTGCTTTCAATTCTTTTGGGTGTACATCCAGAAGTGGAATTGATGGACTATATGATAATTCTATGTCTAAATTTTGAGGACCTGCCATGCTATTTTCCACAGCAGCTGCACCATGTTATGGTGCCATCAACAGTGCACAAGGATTCCAACTTCTCTGCATCCTTGCCAGCACTTACTTTCCGTTTTTTTAGTGACAGCCATCCTGATGGGTATGAGGTGGCATCTCACTGTGCTTTTGATTTGCACTTCCCTAATGATTAGTGATTAGGGAACACCCTAATCACTGTTGAACACCTTTTCATGTGCTTATTGGCCATCTATTTATCTTCTTTGGAGAAATGCCTATTCAAGTCCTGTGTCCATTTTTGAATCCAGTTGTTCATTTTCTTAGTGTTGAGTTAGCGTGTCATTTTCAGAGGCTCATTCTCTGCTCCTCCACTCCATCTCTTCCTTAGGGTCTGGCAAGCTGGCCATCCTGCCCCCATGGACAAGTAGGAATATGACCCACCATAAGTCACATTCATCACTCACATGTTGGGTCCCACATAAATATGGTTGTGCTCCATCAAGCATAACAAGATGGGAACTTCCAGGACAGATAAATTAGGAAGAGAATACTCAGGTTACAAAAAGTTCTGGCTTTGCTATATAATTACTTTCAGAAAGAACAGCTACAGATTGAGCATTTAGAATCAAAGTCATTTTCTGTGGTAAGTTTGCCTGGACTTTAGTCTGGTTTGTAATACAACATAGCAAGTCACCACGGGCACACGTTTTGCAGCCTTTTAATCTGAAAGGGCTCACCAGGTAATTCCATTACTGAAAGCCAAACATTCTATAGGCTCTCTATTAAAATTCTTTTAAGTGGGAGATGACTATTACTTAAAGTTTTTTCCAAGTTAAAATTTCTATCTATCCTGAAGGCATAGAATATTTACATTCTGATGTTTACGCATGTACGTTTTTTTCTAGGAAAAATTATACTTGAAGCTATAAAAGCTGTGAGCAGATGCGCTTTTGTGGAGGCAAGGCCGGGGGACCCTGTGCCCTGGCTCTGGGTCTGCCCTCTTCCTCCCTCCACTCCACACAGCTCTGGGCACAGCCGGGAGGGTTCTGGAGCACAGCTTGGAGATCCTGGGGGAGAGAGGGCTGTTGGGAATTTAGTGCTGTGTGGACATCCCTCCAAGGCGAGCAGGAAGCCCAGGGCTGGGCCTAGACTGGGTTTTGGGAAGGAAGGTTAGTGTGGCAGCGGGGGGTGGGGAGTTGGAGGGGGTGTCATTACTTCGAGGAATAGAGCAAATGGAATTCCAAGACAGTGTCAGGGGCAAGGGCGGGAAAAATCAACTCACGGTGGATAATAGACTTAAACCTAAGGCATGAATACATAAGAATTCTAGAAGAAAATGTTGGAAAAATTCTTATATTTTTTATTTTTTATTTATTTTTCGTTTTTATTTAGGAACCAAGTTTTCTGCTAGAAAAATTCTTATAGACATTGGTTTAGATAAAGAATTTATGAAGAAGACCCCAAAAGCAATCACAGCAACAACAAAAAGAAATAAATGGGACCTGATCAAATTAAAAACCTTCTGCACAGCCAAGGAAACTATCACAAGAACAAACAGACAACTTACAGAATGGGAGAAAATATTTACATGCTGCACATCCAGTAAAGGGCTGATAACTAGAATCTGTATAGAACTCAGCAAAATTACCAAGAAAAAAATCAAACAACCCCATCAAAAAGTGGGCAAAGGACATGAACAGAAACTTTTCAAAAGAAGACAGAATAAAGGCCAACATACATGAAAAAATGCTCAACATCTCTAATCATTAGGGAAATGCAAATCAAAACTGCAATGAGATATCACTTATCTCCAGTAAGAATGGCCTTTATCAAAAAGTCCCCAAACAGTAAATGTTGGCGTAGATGCGGAGAGATAGGAACACTCCTACATTGCTGGTGGGACTGCAAACTGGTTCAGCCTCTGTGGAAAACAATATGGGGATCCCTTAAAGCGATACAAGTAGATCTACCATTTGATCCAGCAATTCCACTACTGGGCATCTACCCAAAAGATCAAATGACACTCTATAAATGGGACACCTGCACTCGAATGTTTATAGCAGCACAGTTCACAATCGCAAAGGTGTGGAAACAACGCAGGTGCCCATCAATACATGAGTGGATTAATAAAATGTGGTATGTGTATACCATGGAGTACTATTCAGCTTTAAGAAACAATGGTGATATAGCGCCTCTTGTATTTTCCTGGATAGAGCTGGAACCCATTCTATTAAGTGATGTATCTCAAGAATGGAAAAACAAACACCACAGGTACTTACCAGCAAATTGGTATTAATGGATCAACACTTAAGTGGATATATAGGAATAACATTTATCGGGTGTTGAGTAGGTGGGAGGGGGAGGGAGAGCATGAGCATGTAACCTTAACATTTGTACCCCCATAATATGCTGAAAAAAATGGCCAACAAACATATGAAACATTGCTCAACATCTCTAATCATCAGGGAAATTCAAATCAAAACCACAATGAGATATCATTTAACTGAAGTGAGAATGGCTTTTATCAAAAAGTCCCAAAACAAAAAATGTTAGTGTGGATGTGGAGAGATAGGAACACTCCTACACTGCTGGTGGGACTGCAAATTAGTTCAACCTCTATGGAAAACAATATGGAGATACCTCAAAGAACTCAAAGAAGAACAGTAGTTCTACTACCAGTTTGATCCAGCAATCCCACTACTGGGTAATTAGCTAAAGGAAAAAAGGACATTCTATAAAAAAAGACATCTGTACTCAAATGTTTACAGCAGCACAATGCACAATAGCAAAGATGTGGAAACAACCCAAGTGCCCATCAATACATGAGTGGATTAATAGAATGTGGTATATGTATACCATGGAGTACTTACTACTCGGCCACAGAAACAATGGTGAACTAATACGTCTTGTAGCATCCTGGAGGCAGCTGGAGCCCATTCTTCTAAATAAAGTATCATAATAATGGAAAAACAAACATCACCTGTATTCACCATAAAATTGGGACTAATTGGTCAACATTTCTGTGCACATATAGAATTAACATTCATTGGGTGTTGGGCAGGTGGGAGGGGGGATGGGTATATTCACACCTAATGGGTGTGGTACACACTATTTGGGGGATGGGCATGTTTATAGCCTCTGACTTCGGTGGTACAAAGGCAATATATGTAACCAAACTGTTTGTACCCACGTAATATTCTGAAATTTAAAAAAATCTTAATGTTGGCCGGGCGCGGTGGCTCACGCCTGTAATCCTAGCACTCTGGGAGGCCGAGGTGCACAGATTGCTCGAGGTCAGGAGTTCGAAACCAGCCTGAGCAAGAGCGAGACCCCATCTCTACTATAAATAGAAAGAAATTAATTGGCCAACTAAAAATATATACAGGCCGGGCGCTGTGGCTCACGCCTGTAATCCTAGCTCTTGGGAGGCCGAGGCGGGCGGATTGCTCAAGGTCAGGAGTTCAAAACCAGCCTGAGCAAGAGCGAGACCCCGTCTCTACTATAAATAGAAAGAAATCAATTGGCCAACTGATATATATATAAAAAATTAGCCGGGCATGGTGGCACATGCCTGTAGTCCCAGCTACCAGGGAGGCTGAGGCAGAAGGATCGCTCGAGCCCAGGAGTTTGAGGTTGCTGTGAGCTAGGCTGACGCCACGGCACTCACTCTAGCCTGGGCAACAAAGCGAGACTCTGTCTCAAAAAAAAAAAAAAAAAAAAAAAAAAAAAAAAAAAAAAAATATATACAAAAAAAATTAGCTGGGCATGGTCGTGCATGCCTGTAGTCCCAGTTACTTGGGAGGCTGAGGCAGGAGGATTGCTTGAGCCCAGGAGTTTGAGGTTGCTGCGAGCTAGGCTGATGCCACGGCACTCACTCTAGCCTGGACAACAAAGTGAGACTCTGTCTCAAAAAAAAAATCTTATTGTTAATAATAATAAAAGAAGAGTGAGCAGGGAGGAACAACCAACTCCAGGGCAAAGGGTCTGCCATGGTGCCCAAGTGGGTCTGAGCGAGCAGGCTTGGGAGAGGGCACAGGGTTAGCCCACAGGGGCCAAACACCAGGGAGCAGGAAGTCTGTACAGGATGTCCCAGACATAGCTGTGGCAGAGGACAGAGAGCCTTTGGCTCCTACTGATTCTGAAAGTCCGTGTGTGGATGCAGGGCCACCATTCGCGATTGGGCAGATTGTGGACTGAACAATGACATCATTCATCCAGGGAGTTTAGAGGGGCAAAATCCAATTGCCAAGCCTTCTCCTTGGCTTGGGGTTGCATCTGCCAGGAGCAAGGGGCACCCTTTCTAATACATGCAAAGGGTTAGCAGTGCCCTGAGTGCATGCAGTTATTCCCTGGCTAGAATTCTAGAATTCTAGTTTTCTGTGCAAAGGATCTCAACCAACTTAGATGGCTGTCAGTACAAATGGCTCTTAACCAGAAGTATAACACAACCGCACTATAGTCACTTGTCTTAATCTCATTCATTCATTCAACAGATATTTATTTGGCTCTTACACTGTGCCAAGCACTGTTCTAGGTGTTTGGGGACATATTGATGAACAAAGTAGACCAAGGGGAAAATTAAGACAATAAACACTAAATGTAAGGAGTAAGTTATCTAGCATATTGGAAGGCAGTATTAGAGAACAAAGAGAAAGAAATCAATAGATCAGGAGTTATGGGATGGGGAGAGCAGGTTGCAGTATTAAATAGAAACATGAGGGTAAGTCCTCACCGAGAAGGTAGAATTTGAGCAAAGACTTGAAGGAGCTTGGAGAGCCTGGGAAGAGCGTGGCAGGTGGAGGTGAGGGCCGGAGCAGACTCGCAGGGCAGAAGCGTGCCTGGCCTGGGTGAGGGATGCAGAGAGGCCAGGGTGAGTGGACCACCACTCACCACAGGAGATTCGTAAGGACTTTGGGTTTTACCATGAATGAAATGGGAACCACTGGCAAGTCCTCGGAGAGCAGCAAGACAGTCTTGCTTAGGGTTGAGCTGTGCTGGGAACAGACCAAGGGCAGAGCAGAGAGACTCTTCTGGAGACCCCCATGGTAACACAGGTGCGAGATGCTGGGCACTTGGGCCAGGGCAGTGGTGGCAGAGGTGACGAGAAACTGCAGAATGTAGAACATATTTTGGAAGGCAGAGCCAGTGTGATTCCCTAGCAACTGCCAATCGGCTTTCTGTCCGTATAGATTTGCCTTCTATGGACATTTTATATAAACGGAATTACAGCATAATGTCTCCGAAGTTCATCCACGTTGTAGCACAGATCAGTAGTTTCTCTTTTTTTACTGTTGGAGTCATTTTGGTTGTATGAATATACCACATTTTGTTTGTCCATTTCCAGCTGACATTTGGGGTGTTTCCAGTTTGAGGCCATTGTACATAATGATGCTACATTCATGTGTGAGTCTTAATATGGGCATGTTTTTATTCCTCTTGGGTAGATACTTAGGAGTGGAATTGCTGAGTTTTATGTTAAGCATATGTTTAACTTTCCAGGAAGCTGCCACACTATTTTTCAACAGGGAAATGTCTTTTTCCACTATCAGTAAGTGATTGTGTCAATAGCTGTACCATTTTACTTTCCCACCAAAAACGTATGAGGATATGGAGGATTTTCTCCATATCTTCTCTAACACTTAGTATTGTCAGTCTTTTGGATTTTAACCATTCTTGTGGATGTTGTGGTAGTATTTCAGTGTAGGTTTAATTCTTTCCACCAATGTTGTTTTCTGTTCTGAGATGCATTCTGGGGTCCCACATTGCATTGAGTGGTCGTGTCTCCTTAGTTTTTTCCAATACCTGAACATTCTTTAGTCTGTCTTTGTCTTTTGTGACCTTGACACTTTTGAAGGTACTGGCTATTTTGTAGAATTTGCCTAAATTTGGATTTTCTGGTATTTTCTCATGCTCACATTGACCTATTCATTTTTGGCAGGAATATCACAGAAGTGATGTGTCCTCAGTGTGCTGTATCAGGGGTTACATACTATCAACATATCCTATTTTTATTGATCATTTGGTTACAGTTGTGTATGATGGATTTCTCAACTGTTTTCCTCATTGTGATTAATAGATATCTTGGGGAAGATACCTTGAGAATATGCAAATATTCTTTTCCTTGTAAAACATTTGCCCACTAATTTTAGCATCCATTTGTAGACTTCCCTGTAAAAATTATTGCTATCACCTAATTCCAGTGAGATTGGCCTCTTTCAAAAAATTCTGAAACAACAAATGCTGGCAAGGATGTGGAGAGATAGGAACACTCTTACACTGCTGGTGGGACTGCAAATTAGTGCAACCTCTGTGGAAAAGAATTTGGAGATACCTCAAAGAGCTAAAAATAGAAATACAATTCAATCCAACAATAGCACTATTAGGCATCTACCCAAAAGAGCAAAAGACATTCTATAATAAAGACATCTGTACCTGAATGTTTATGGCAGCACAATTCACTATTGCAAGTACATGGAAACAACCCAAGTGCCCATCAATTCATGAGTGGATTATTAAAATTTGATATATGTATACAATGGAATATTACCCAATTATAAGAAATGACAGTGAACTAGCACCTCTTATATTTTCCTGGATAGAGCTTGAGCCCATCCTCCAAAGTGAGGTATCATAATAATGGAAGAATAGGCTCCATATGTACTCGCCATCAAATTGGCACTGACTGATCAACACTAAGGTGGCCACACAGTGGTCATATTCTCCAGGGATTAGGGAGTTGGGAATGGGTAAACTCACAACTAATAGACGTGGTGAGTGTTGTAGGGGGCAAAAGGCATACCCCAAATCATGGTTTGGGTGTGGCAAAGTCATAACATGTAACCAAAATGTTTGTACCCCCATAATATCCTGAAATAAATAAGTAAATACATAAATAAAAATTAAAAAAATGAGAAAATTCAAAATTAAAAAAAATTATTGCTGTGGTATTCCAGTGGTGATTTTGTATTTCCTACATTCTTTCTACATTTATTATTTGAAATTCTTCTGTAAGGAAAAATTTCTCCCATTTGTTTGTTTATTTATTTAGTTAGTTATTTTTGAGACAGGGTCTTGACTGTTGCCCAGGCTGGAGTGTAGTGATGAGATCACAGCTCCCTGCAGCCTCAAACTCCTTTGTTGGCTCAAGTGATCCTCCTGCCTCAGCATTCTTAGCAGCTAGGACTACAGGAAGCAGCTACCACATCCAGCTATTTTTAAAAAACTTTTTGTAGAGATGGAGGTCTCAGTACATTTCCAAGGCTGGTCTTGAACTCCTGGCCTTAAGGAATCCTCCCACTTCAGCCTACCAAAATGCTGGAAGTACAGGCATGAGCCACTATGCCTGGTCTATGTTTATTCACTTATTTATTGATATCAATATGGACTTACAGATATTTATTTTAATCTCTGGGTTAAAATCCAATAGTATCACTATTTATTTTATTGCTCAATTTACTCCAGTTTTGGCCATTGGGAACTCGTGCAAGTTGGCTCCCGTGTCCTTTCAACATGCCCCCACCCTTTTGAGCACTTCTGTACCTTTTGGCACTGGGAGATGCTTCAGGCTCATCTTGTGTTTTCTCCATTCCAGCCCTGGAATCAACCCCTTCACACAGAAGCCCTGGTTCCTTTTTGTTGAAGACTGGTATTTAGAAACCAAGACCAGGCACTAAATGTGCTCATTGCTCTCTGGTGTCATTCCTTCTGTGTCCTCTTAGTAGGACAGATCTTGGAAATATGTGTCTGTGTACTCACCCCTGCAAACACAAACACCTTTGTTCAAAAACCCAAGTTCGTAGTGATACTTCTGACTCCAGTTCTCACTCCAGAGCTTCTCCTAACCTTCCTCTTTCCCTGCGTCTATTTCTGACACTGAGAGACCTGGCTCTTACTAATTAAAACATATTTACTTACTTGTTCAATCCCAGTATTCATATAAAACAGTGTCAGAATTGCTAACCTTGCCCCTGTGAAAAACTGATTTATTAGCTAGAGCACAGCATCTGCGCAGTTCTTTTTACATTTAGCCTTACAATATGCATTCAAAATGCTGTTTCCCAAAGTTACTACGTTTGGTTCTTTTCTTCCCCACTCCCTTCAGTGTGTTATTTTATTCATTTGTAATATAGTTAAGTTAATTTATTACAATTTGTATTCCTTTTTGGGTTTCTCCCATATTATGGTTGATTTCTTTTAAAATTTGCATACAGTAAAAATCACTCTTTGTGGTGTACAGTTTTATGGATTTTGACAAATGGATAGAGTCATGTATCCACCCCTACACTGTGATTCTGAACGATTCTGCCACTCATAAAATTCACTTCTATTGTTCTGCTTGGTAGTTAACTCTGCCCTGTCCCTGTGCCCAGCCCCTGGAACCTTCGGATTTGTTTTCCTTCCATAGAGTTTTGCCTTCTCCAGATGGACATACTAATAGAGTACAGGAACATGACAGGTAGCCTTTTGGTTCTGGCTTCTTTTACTTAGCAAAATTTATTTACAATTAATTCTTTATTTTGTATGTATTAGTAGCTTCTTGCGTTCTATTTTTGAGTAGTATTCCATTCAATGGATTTACCACGGCTTTCTAATCCATTAATTGGTGGAAAGATATGTAGGTTGTGTCAGGTTTTTGATGGTTATAAATAAAGCTGTTATAGAAATGCATACAGGTTTTTGTGAACCTATGTTTTCATTTCTCTAGGGTAAACACCTAGCAGTGGAATTGCTGGATTATGTGTTAAGCATATATTTTTCTTTATAAGATACTACCAAACTCTTTTCCAGAGTGGGTTACCATTTTGCATTCCCACCAATGATATGTAAATAATCTACTGTGTTTCCCAGAAAATAAGACAGGGTCTTATATTTATTTTTCCTCAACATGGCACCCTAAGGCTTATTTTCAGTGGATGTGTTATTTTCCCCTCAAAGCCTCAGCTTGCAGCACGCACAGGATGGCCGGGACCTGACAGGGGGAGCCGGCCTTGTTGATGAGGCTGCCTGCACCTTTCTGGTCACCTCTGGGATAGTAGTTGTCACGATGGGGCAGATGAGAAGGGCTGCTCGTGTTCTTTACCGCTCCGAGACAAAATGCATGGGTTGTGCAGATACGTTGCGTAGCCACACCCATCGCTAGGTCTTATTTTCGGGGTAGGGCTTCTATTTCACAAATGCTTAGAAATCCTGTTAGGGCTTATTTTATGGATAGGTCTTATTTTTGGGGAAACACAGTAGTTATTTTATATCCTCATCAGAACCCGATATTGTCTGTATGTTTATTTTGTCATTCTAATAAGAGAGCAACGGTATCTCATGAGGTGTTAATCTGCATGTACCTCATGACTAATGGTGTTGAACATTGCTTCAAATGCTTATTTGCAGTCTTCTTTGGTAAAGTACTATTTAGATCTTTTGTCTAATAAAAATTGTATTGTTTTATCTTCTCATTTTTGAGTTAAAAGAGTTTGTTATATATTCTGGATTCAAGTCCTTTGTCATATATATGATATAAGATTTTCATCCAGTCAGTAGCTTGTCTTTTAAGTTTTTTGATGATATTTTTAAGGAGCAAAAGTTTTTAATTTTGATAAAGTTTGATTTATCAATCTTTTATTTATAGATAGTGCTTTTGATATTATATCTATAAAAAGCTGCCTAACCCAAGATCTGAAAGGATTTTTTTTCTGTTTTCTTTTAGGAATTTTAGTTCTAGCTTTTATATTTCTCTCTGTGATACATTTTTGAGTTAATTTTTGTATATGAGTTGAGGTAAGGGTCTAAGATCCTGTGTGTGTGTGTGTGTGTGTGTGTGTGTGTGTGTGTGTGTGTGAAATATGGACATTCAGTTTTCAAGGAAGCATGAAAAAATTATGGAAACAGGAAGTATGAAAAACTTATACTTTTCCCACTGTTGAATTGCCTTGGCAACGTTGTAAAAAGTCCGTTGAAGTTTTATTTCTGTGCTCTATTGTGTATCTCTGTTCTTACACGTGTATTACACTGTCCTGATTATTGTAGTTATAGAGTTAGCTTTCAAGTCAGTGTAAGTACTCCAACTTTTAAACAATTTTTCTTTTCAAATTTGTTGTGGGTATTATGGGTTCTTTAAATTTCGATATGAATTGTAGGTTAAGCTGGTCCATATCTATCAAAAAAGCCAGTTGTGTTTTATTAAGTTGACAAATAAAAATTGTATGTATTTATTGTGTACATGATATTTTGAAATATGTATGCATTGTGGAATGGCTCAGTGAAGCTAATTAACATATGCATTACCTCATATATTTGTCTCTTTTTTGTGGTGAGAACACTTCAAATCTACTCATTGCAATTTTCAAGAATATAATACAATGCTGTTTACTATAGCCACCATGTTGTATAATAGATCTCCTGAGCTTATTCCTTCAATCTAAGTGAAATTTTGTCATCTCCTCACCTTCCCACCCTCTCAGTCCTGGATGACCACCATTCTACTCTCTACTTCTATGAGTTCAATTGTATAGATTCCACATATAAGTGAGATCACACAGTATTTGTCTTTCTGTGCCTGGATTATTTCATTTAACATTTTGTGTTCCAGGTTCATTCATGTTGTAAATGACAGAATCTCCTTAGTTTTAAAGGCTGAATAGCAATCCATTATATATACATATATATATCCCACATTTTCTTTATCTATTTATCTGTTGATGAAAACTTAGATTGTTTCCATATCTTGGCTATTGTTAATAATGCTGCAATGAACATGGGAGTGCAGATATCTCTTCAACATGCCAATTTCATTTCCTTTGAATATATACTCAGAAGTGGGATTGCTGAATCATATATTAATAGTAGTTGTAGTTTTAATTTTTTAAGAAACCTCCATACCATTTCCCATAATGACTTTACTAATTTACATTCCCCAAAATGGTGTGCAAGTGTTCTCTTTTCTCCACATCCTCATCAACCCTTGTTATCTTTTGTCTTTTTGATAATAGTCTTCCTAATAGGTGTTAGATGATATCTCATTGTGTTCTTAATTTACATTTCTCTGGTGATTAATGATATTGACCTTTTGTTCATATACTCATTGGCTATTTGTGTATTTTCTACACAATAATAAATAATAAATGGCTATTTAGGTCCTTTGCCCATTTTTTAACCACTTCGGGACCAGTGTTGACTATAGTCGACAGCCACAGATGAACGCGTATAGCGACTTTAGCTGACAGCCATGATATGAAGGTGCATAGCCAAGCATCGACTTTAGCTGACAGCCGTGATATGACTTTTCTAATTTTTCATTTATCAAAATAAAATTGTGAACATTTAAAAATAACATAATGAAAACATATATGTATATGTTACCTGATTTATAAGTAAAGCTGCCTGTAAAGTCAAATAAGCTTTCAGTGCTTTAAAGCTTTCCTCACCACAAGAGTAAACCAGATTCGTGGTCAATGCACAGCACAAACTATCCTGTGGACTGTGAGTGCGGGCTGTGGGCAAGGTTTCGTGGCCGGTGAGTGCCGTACTGAAGTGGTTAAACAAGTTATTTATTTTTTACTATTGAGTTGTTTGAGTTCCTTATTTTTTTAGACATTAACCTTTCATCAGATGTATGATTTTCAAATATTTCCTCCCATTCTGTAGGTTGTCTCTTCACATTATTGATCATTTCCTTTATTGCATAGAAATTTTTAGTTTGATGTAATCCCATTTGTCTATTTTTGCTTTTGTTGCTTGTGCTTTTAGGGTCATATCTGAAAAATCATTGCCCAGGCCAATGTCATGGAGTTTTCCCTTGTGTTTTGTTTATCTTTTCTTTTCTTTTCTTTTTTTTTCAGATAGAGTCTCACTCTGTCCCCCCCCAGGTAGAGTTCAGTGGTGTCATGATAGCTTACTGCAACCTCAAACCCCTGGGCCCAAGTGATCCTCTTGCCTCAGCCTTCTAAGTAGCTGGGACTACAGGAACATGCGGCCATGCCCAAGCTAATTTTTTCCATTTTTGGTAGGGACAGGGTCTTGTTCTTTCTCAGGCTGGTCCAAACTCCTGAGCTCAAGTAATCCTCCCCCCTCGGCCTCCCACAGTGCTAGGATTATAGGCTTCAGCCACCATACCCAGCCCTTTGTGTGTGTGTGTGTGTTTTTTGTTTTTTTTTTTTTTGGTAGTTTTGCAGTTTCACATTTTAGGTTCAAGTCTTTAATCCATTGTGAGTTAATTTTGATATGTCGTATAAGACCAGAGCCTAATTTCTTTCTCTGCATGTGAATATCTAGTTTTCCAAACACTGTTTATTAAATAAACTATCCTTTCCCCATAGACACTTTGTCAAAATTCAATTAACCATAACTGCATGAATTTATTTCAGGGCTCTCTATTCTGTTTGATTGTCTATGTCTGTTTTTATGCTAGTATCTACCATGGTGTTTTGATTACTGTAACTTTGTAATATCTTTTATAGTCAGGTAATTTGATGGCTCCAGCCTTCTTTTTGCTCAAGAATGTTTTAGGTATGTTCAGGGTCTTTTGTAGTTCCATACAAATTTGAGGATTATAACTGATGTTACATTCCCATTAGTAATGTATGAAGATTCCAATTTCTCCCTATTATCTTCAACATCACTATCTATCTTTTTGATCATTGCCATCCTAATAGGTGTGAAGTGGTATCTCACTGTGGTTTTGAGTTGTATTTTCCTAATGACTAACGATGTTGAGCATATTTTCATGTATTTGTTGGCCATTTATGTATTTTCTTTGAATAAATTTGACCCCAATCCTTTGGCCTTTTAAAAATTGGTTTATCTTATCTTTTTGTGGTTGAGTTGTAAGTTTGTGTATTTGTATGTGTTTTTATTATAGTCTCTTCTTTTCTTTTTCTTTCTTTCTTTTTTTTTTTTTGAGACAGAGTCTCGCTTTGTTGCCCAGGCTAGAGTGAGTGCTATGGTGTCAGCCTAGCTCACAGCAACCTCAAACTCCTGGGGTCAAGCGATCCTGCTGCCTCAGCCTCCCAAGTAGCTGGGACTACAGGCATGTGCCACCACACCCAGCTAATTTTTTCTCTATATATTAGTTGGCCAATTAATTTCTTTCTATTTATAGTAGAGATGGGGTCTCGCTCTTGCTCAGGCTGGTTTCAAACTCCTGACCTCGAGCAATCCGCCCGCCTCGGCCTCCCAGAGTGCTAGGATTACAGGGGTGAGCCACCGCAACCGGCCTTATTATAGTCTTTTATCAGATATATGACTTTTTTTTTTTTTCGGCATATTATGGGGGTACAGATTTTAAAGTTTCAATAAATGCCCTTCCCCCCCTCCCCCCACAAGTCTGAGTCTCCAGCATGACCATCCCTCAGATGGTGCGCCTATCACTCGTTATGTATGTATATACCTGCCCCCCCTCCCCCCTTCCCCAATACTCTATTACTGTAGTACCTATGTGTCCACTTAGGTGCTACTCAGTTAATACCAGTTTGCTGGAGAGTATATCTGGTGCTTGTTTTTCCATTCTTGGGATACTTCACTTAGTAATATGGGTTCCAGCTCTAACCAGGAAAATATAAAATGTGCTATATCACCATTGTTTCTTAGAGCTGAATAGTACTCCATGGTATACATATACTACATTTTATTAATCCATTCTTGAATTGATGGGCACTTGGGCTGTTTCCACAGCCTTGCGATTATGAATTGTGCTGCTATGAACATTCGAGTGCAGGTGTCTTTTTTGTAGAGTGTCATTGGATCATTTGGGTAGATGCCCAGCAATGGGATTGCTGGATGAAATGGTAGATTCACTTGTATCGCTTTAAGGTATCTCCATATTGCTTTCCACAGAGGTTGAACTAGTTTGCAGTCCCACCAGCAGTGTAGGAGTGTTCCTCTCTCTCCACATCCACGCCAGCATTTGTTATTTGGAGACTTTTTGATAAAGGCCATTCTCACTGGAGTTAAGTGATATCTCATTGTAGTTTTGATTTGCATTTCCCTGATGATTAGGGATGTTGAGCATTTTTTCATATGTTTGTTGGCCATTCTTCTGTCTTCTTTAGAAAAGTTTCTGTTCATGTCCTTTGCCCACTTTTTAATAGGGTTATTTGATTTTTTCTTCCTAATTTTCGTGAGTTCTAAGTATATTCTAGTTATCAGCCCTTTATTGGATACGTAGGATGCAAAAATTTTCTCCCATTCTGTAGGTTGTCTGTTTACTTTCATGACTATTTCTTTGGCTGTGCAGAAGCTTTGTAGTTTCATCATGTCCCATTTATTTATTTTTGTTGCTGCTTTGATTGCCTTTGGGGATTTCTTCATAAACTCTTTGCCTAGGCCGATGTCTAGGAGAGTGTTTCCAACATTTTCCTCTAGAATTCTAATGGTTTCATACCTGAGATTTAAGTCTGTTATCCAGCGTGAGTTGATTTTTGTGAGAGGTGAACAGATATATGACTTTTAAATGGTTTCTAACATTCTCTGTGTTGTGTGTTTGCTTTATTAATAGTATTTGTTGCAACACAAAAGTTTTTCATTTTGACGAAATCCCATTTATCGATTTTTTTCCTTAGTTGCTTATGCTTTTGGTGTCATATCTAAGAAATGATTGCCTCATCCAAGATCATAAATACTTACTCCTATGTATTCTTCTAAGAGTTTTACAGTTTTAGGATTTAAATTTAGATCTTTGATCCTTTTTGTGTTAATTTTTTATATATGGTGTGAGTTAGAGGTATAATGTCATTATTATGCATACAAATATCTATTTGTCCAATTATCATTTGTTGAAAAGATAATTATTTTCTTATTGAATGTTTTTGGTACCCTTGTTGAAAATAAATTTACCATAAATATGAAAGTTTTTCTGGATTCTCAATTTTATTCCATTGATCTATATGTCTATCCTTATGCCAGTACCAGAGTCTTGGTTACTGTAACTTCATAGGAAGTTTTGAAATCTGGAAGCATGAATCATAATATTTTGTTTTGCTTTTTTAGGATTATTCTGGCTATTTTGGGTTCCTTATATTTCCATATGAATCTTCGGATCAACTAATTTATTTCTGCAAAAACAAAAACACAAACAAAACAGGTGGGTTTTCGATATGGATTTCTTTGACTCTGTGGATCAATTTAGGGAATATTGCTATCTTAACAATATTAAATCTTTCAATCTCTGAACATGGAATGTGCTTCTATTTATTTATGTCTTCTTTAATTTTATTTTTCAATGATATTTTGTAGTTTGAGTATACAGTATTGTACTTTTTTGTTAAATTTATTCCTAAGTATTTTATTGTTTTTGATGCACTTTAAGTGGAATTAATAATATTTTCTTACTTTTATTTCAGATTATTCATTCCTTATGTATAGAAATACACTTGATTTTTGTATATTGCTTTTCTATTTTGTAACTTTTCTAAATTTTTATTGTATATATATTATATGTCTAGTTGGTATGAATTTCTTAGAATTTTCAAAAGATCATGTTATCTGTGAATAGAAATAATTTCACTTCTTTTTTGCCCCAATGTTAATGCCTATTATTTCATTTCTCTCCTAATTGCCCTCGTTAGAACCTCCCGTATGTTGAATAGAAGTGGCAAGAGCAGACATCTTCTGTTCCTGATCTTAGAATGAGAGCTTTTTGTCTTTCATCACTAAAAATGGTGTTAGTATTGAGACTTTTATAAATGCGTTTGATCAGGTAGAGAAATTTACCTTTTATTTCTAGTTTGTTGCATATTTATTTATTTTTTCATGAAAAGATTTTGAATTTTGTCACATTTTATTGTTTTTGGCATGTCTTGAAGAGATTGTACTATTTTTGTCCTTTATTCTTTTAATATGTTTATTAATGATTTGATTTTATTGAATCAAACTTGAATTCATGAGATAAAGCCCACTTAGTTTTGGTGTATAATTCTTTCATTACTAGATTCAGTTTTAGTATTTTATTGAGAAGTTTTGTATCTATATATTAAAAAAATAATATGTGTTTTTTTTTCCCTTGTAATGTCTTTGTCTACTTTTGGCATTAAGATAATACTAGCCTGATGGAATGATTTGGGAAGCGTTCCCTTCTCTTTTATTTTTTGCAAGAGTTTGTAAAAGATTGGTGGTAATTCTTCCTGAAATTTGTGATAGAATTCAGCAGTAAAATCATCTGGTTCTGAGCTTTTGTAATGGGAAATTTTGATTAGTAATTCAATCTCTTTACTAATTATGGGCTTATTCAGATTTTCTACTCCTTCTTGAGTCAGTTTTGGAAGTTTGTGTCCTTCTTGGAATTTTCTCTTTTCATCTATTTTATCTAATTTACTGGTGTACAGTTGTTCATAAAATTCTCTTAAATTATTTGTATTTCTGTAAAATTAGTAGTAATGTGCCCTCTTTTGAATTACCAAAGTCATTTCTGAATTTATTGTAAAATCGTTTCTGATTTTAGTAATTGAGTCTTCTTTATTTATTGGTCAGCTTAACTAAAGATTTGTCAATTTTGTTGATCTTTTCAAAGAACCAATCTTTGGTTTCCTTGATTTTCTCTATGGTTTTTCTATTCTCTATTTAATTAGTTATTGCTCTATTAATTAGTATTCTAATCTTTATTGTTTTCTTCTTTCTGCTTGCTTTTTTCTTTTTTTAGTTTCTTAAGGTGGAAGATTAGGTCATTGATTTGACAGCTTTATTATTTCTTCTTTTTCAATGTAAGTTTTCAGAGATACTAATTTCCCTCTGAGAACTGGTTTCACCGAATCCTATAAGTTTTGGTATGTTGCTTTTTGTTGTTGTCCATCTCAGAGTATTTTCTAATTTCCCCCTTTTGATTTCTTCTTTGACTCTTTGGCTATTTAGGAATGTATTGCTTAATTTCTACTATTTGCTATTTTCCTAATTTCCTTCAGTTATTTATTTCTCATTCACATTCCATTGTTTTCAGAGAACATACTTTAAATGATTTTAAGCCTTTAAAACTTATCGAGACTTGTTTTGTAGCCTAACATATTGTCTAACCTGAAGAATGTTCCACAATCACTCAAGAATAATGCTTACTTAGCTGTTATTATGTGGAGTTTTTTATGTTGAATGAAGTTTTCAATTATTATTGTTAAATTGTATATTTTCCCCTTTAATTATGTCAATTTTTTACCTCATGTGTTTTGAGGTTCTGTTATAATACATACATATGTTTATAATTATTGTATCTTCTTCCTGGATTGACTTCTTTATGTTACAAAATGTTCTTTTTTGTCTGCACTAACTTTTTGTCTTAAAGTTCATTTTGTGTGATATTAGAATCACATCCATCTATCACATCCACATTCCATCTCTCTTTTGGTTATTGTTTGCATGCTATATATTTTCCTTTTTCTTTTTTTAATGCACATTTCTCATTTCATTTATTTTTTATTTTTTGCTAATGACTTACTGATATTTTCCATCCCTTTACATTCAGCCTATTTGTGTCTTTGATTCTAAAGTATGTCTCTTGTAGACAACATATGTAAGATCATTTTTCAAAAAATCCATACTGCCAATCTCTGCCTTTTGATTGAAGTATTTAATCAATTTATATTTTATGCAGTTACTGATTAGGCAGGATTTACATCGACAATTTTGTTATTAACTTTATATATGTCTTATCTCTTTTTTGTTCCTCTCTTCCTCTATCACTGCCTTATTTTGTGTTAAATAGAAGAAGTGGTATAGTCTACTATTTCAATTTCCCTGTCATTTATTTGACTACATTTTTTGACCTATTTTTTTAAATTTCTGCCTTGGGCATCAAAATTGACATCTTGATTTATATCGATCTAGTTTGGATTTATATATATTAAAGTTCAATGGTGTAAAAAACTTTGCTCCTATATAGCTCCATTCCCTCCCACCTCATTTTTGCTGTTATTGTCCTACAATTACTGCTTCATACAGTATATACCCATGAACACAAATTTATAATTACTGCACTATATAATTGTCTTTTAAATAAGTTGAGAGAAAGAATTAAAAACAAAAAATATATTTATACTGTCTTTTATGTTTACCTATGCAATTATGTTTACCAGTATTCTTTATTTCTTTATATAGATTAAAGTTACTATCTAGTCTCCTTTCATTTCAGGACAAATTTCTTATTGGGTAGATCAGCTGGTAATGAAGTCATTCAGTTTTTGTTTATCTTGCAATGTTTTAATTTCTCCTTCAAGATAGTTTTTATAGATATAGAATTCTTGGTTGACAGTCTTTTTGCTTTCTTTAGCACCTTGAATATGTCATCCTACTGATTTCTGTCCTCCATGGTTTCTAATGAGAAATCAAGGCCAGGCGCGGTGGCTCACGCCTGTAATCCTAGCACTCTGGGAGGCTGAGGTGGGCAGATTGCTGGAGGTCAGGAGTCCAAAACCAGCCTGAGCAAGAGTGAGACCTCGTCTCTACTATAAATAGAAAGAAATTAATTGGCCAACTAATATATAGAGAAAAAATTAGCTGGGCATGGTGGTGCATGCCTATAGTCCCAGCTACTCAGGAGGCTGAGGCAGCAGGATTGCTTGACCCCAGGAGGTTGAGGTTGCTGTGAGCTAGGCTGATGCCATAGCACTCTAGTCCGGGCAACAGAGTGAGACTCTGTCTCAAAAAAAAAAAAAAAAAAAAGGAAGAGAAATCAAGTGTTAATCTCATAGAGAGTGTCTTAAACATGATTAATCACTTCTCCCTTGCTGTTTGCAAGGTTGTATCCTTGTATTTGTCTTTCAGAAATTTGGTTATTATGTGTCTAGGTATGGATATCTTTGAGTTTATCTTTGTGTATGTTGAGCTTTTTGGATGTGTACTAACATTTTTCATCAAATTTGGGTAGTTTTCAAGTTTTTTTTTAATTCCTTTTTTACTTTTTAAAATAAATTTCAGAATGTTATGGGGATACAAATATTTTGGTTACATATACTGTCTTTGCACCACTCGAGTCACAGCTACAAGTATGCCCATCCCCCAGAAAGTGTGTACCACACCCATTAGATGTGAATTGACCCATCCTTCCTCCTCCCCCACCTGCCCAACACCTGATGAATGTTACTTCCATATGTGCACATAAGTGTTGATCAGTTAGTACCAATTTAACGGTGAGTACATGTGGTGCTTGTTTGTCCATTCTTGTGATACTTCTCTTTGAAGATTGGGCTCCAACTCCATCCAGGATAATACAAGAGGTATTAGTTCATTGTTTTTTGTGGCTGAGTAGTAAGTACTCCGTGGTATACATGTACCACATTTTATTAATCCCCTCATGTATTGATGGGCACTTGGGTTGTTTCCACATCTTTGTAATTGTGAATTGTGTACTATCAACATTCAAGTACAGATGTCTTTTTTATAGAATGTCCTTTTTTTCTTTGGGTAAATACCCCATAGTGGGATTGCTGGATCAAATTGATAGTAGAACTACTGTTCTCCTTTGAGTTCTTTGAGATATTTCCATATTAATTTCCATAGAATTTGTACTAATTTGCAGTCCCACCAGCAGTGTAAGAATGTTCCTATCTCTCTGCATCCATGCCAACATTTTTTGTTTTGGGATTGTTTGATAAAAGTCATTCTCACTTCAGTTAAATGATATCTCATTGTGGTTTTGGTTTGCATTTCCCTAATGATTAAAGGTGCTGAACAATTTTTCATATGTTTGTTGTCCATTAGTCTGTCTTCTTTTGAAAAGTTTCTGTTCATGTCATTTGCTCACTTTTTGATGGGGTTGTTTGTTTTTTTTCTTATTAATTTTCCTGAGTTTTAAACGGATTCTAGTTATCAGCCCTGTATTAGATGTATAGCATGCAAATATTTTCTCTCATTTTGAAGGTTGTCTGTTTGCTCAAGTGATAGTTTCCTTGGCTGTACAGGTTTTTAATTTGATCGGTCCCATTTATTTCTTTTTGTTGTTGCTGTGATTGCTTTTGGGGTCTTCTTTATAAATTCTTTGCCTAAGCTGATGTCTATAAAAGTTTTTCCAACATTTTCTTCTGAAATTCTCTTGGTTTAATGCCTTATGTTTAAGTCTGTTATCTATGATGAAGTAATTTTTGTGAGTGGTTAGATGTATGAATCCTGTTTCAGTCTTTTACATGTGGCTATCCAATTTTTCCAGCATCATCTATTGAATAGATAGGTATTCTTTTCCCAGTGTATGATTTTGTCTGCTTTGTCATATATTAGATGGCAATATGAGGATGGTTTTATATCTGGGTTCTCAGTCCTGTTCCAATGGTCTATGTGTCTGTTCTTGTGCCAGTGCCATGCTGGTTTGGTTACTGTAGCCTTGTACTATAGCTTGAAGTCTGGTAAATTGATGACTCCCAATTTGTTCTTTTTGCTTAAGGGTGCTTCAGCTTTATGGGGTCCTCTCTGGTTCCATATGAAGTGTAGAATAATTTTTTTTATATCTGTGAGAAATGATGTTGGCATTTTAAAAGAGATTACATTGAATCTGTAGATTACTTTGGGTAGTATAGACTTTTTAACAACGTTGATTCTGCTGATCCATGAGCATGGTATGGTTCTGCATCTGTTTGTGTCCTCTGCTATTTCCTTCCTCAATGTTTCACAGTCCTTTCTATAGAGGTCTTTCACCTCTTTAGTTAATATATTTCTAAGTATTTTATTGTCTTTGTTGCTATTGTGAAAGGTATTGAGTCTTTGATTTGGTTCTCAGTTTGAGTGTTGTTAGCATATATGAATGCTACTGATTTCTGTACCTTGATTTTGTAACCTGAGACTTTACTGTACTTATTTATCAATTACAGTAGTCTCTTAACAGAATCTTTGGGATTTTCTAGCTATAAGATCAGACTGTCCTCAAAGAGCGATAGTTTGACCTCTTCTGCCCCATTTTGATGCCCTTGATTTCCTTCTCTTGTCTGATTGCTCTGGCTAGGACTTCCAGCACTATGTTGAATAGAAGTGGTGATACAGGGCAACTTTGTCTGATTCCAGTTTTAAGGGGGAATGTTTTTGATTTTTCCCTATTCAGTATGATGTTGGCCATTATCATTTCAAGGTAACTCCTGTTTATGCCTATTTTGTTAAGTGTTCTAAAGGGTGTTGAATTTTGCCAAATGCTTTCTGTGTCTATGGAGAGGATCATATGATCTTTGTTTTTACTTCTGTTTAGGTGGTGAATTGCATTTATAGATTTGTGTATGTTGAACCATCCCTGCATCTCTGGGATGAAGCCTACTCAGTCATGATGGATTATTCTTTCTGATGAGCAGCTGAATTTGATTTGCTAGGATTTTATTGAGAATTTTTGCATCTATATTCATAAGGGATATTGGCCTGTAGTTTCCTTTTTTTGTTTTTACCTGGCTTTAGTATCAGCATTATGTTGGCTTCATAAAACATATTGGGGAAGATTCCTTCCTTCTCAATGTTGTGGAATAATTTCTCTAGGATAGGCATGAGTTCTTTACAGGTCTGGTAGAATTCAGGTGTGAAACAGTCTGGTCTCAGAATTTTTTTTTTTTTTTTTTTTGTGAAGGCTTTTTATTACTACTTCAATTATGGTGCTTGATATTGGTCTGTTCAGGAATTCTATTTCTTTATGATTGAGCCTAGAAAGGTTATGTATTTCTAAGAATTTGTCCATTTTCTCCATGTTTTAACGTTTATGTGCATAGAGATTTTATAGTATTCAGAGATGATATTTTGTATTTCCATGGAATTATTAATAGTTACAATTTCTCCTTTTTCATTCCTGATTGAGCTTATTAGAGTCCTTTCTTTCCTGCTTTTGGTTAATCTAGTGAGAGGCATTCCAATTTTGTTGATCTTTTCAAAGAAACAACTTTTCGGTTCATTAATCTTCCATATAGTTTTTTTCCTTATCAATTTCATTTAATTCTGCTCTGAAATTGGTTATTTCTTTTCTTCTGCTGGATTTAAGACTGATTTGCTCTTCCTTTTCCAGTTCTTTGAGTTGATTCATTAGATTGTTGATTTGTGATCTCTCTGTCTTTTGGGTGTGGGCCTTTATGGCTATGAATTTTCCTCTCAGGACTATTTTAGCTGTGTCTCACAGATTTTTTATTACTTGTATCCATTTTATCATTAAGTTAAAAGAATTTTTTGATTTCCATCTTAATTTTATTTTTGACGTGAGTACCATTCAGCAGTAGGTTGTTTAGTTTCCATGATTTTGTTTATAGATGAGTGTTTCTATTGTCATTGATTTCTAATTTTATTCCACTGTGGTCTGAGAAGGTGCATGGTATAATTTCTATTTTTCAAAACTTTTTGAGACATGTTTTGTGGCCTAGGATGTGGTCAATCTTAGAACATGTCCTATTAATTAATGAGAAGAATGTTTATTCAGTGGTTTTGGGGTAGAATGTTCTGTAAATGTCTGTTAGGCCCATTTGTTCTAGAGTTCTATTTAATTCCATTGTTTCTTTGTTCATTTTGTTTGGAGGATGTATCCTAGTCTGTTGTCCCTTGCTATTACGGTGCTGCTGTTTACCATTTTGTTTAGACCAAGCAGCATTTGCTTTATGAATCTGGGTGCACCTGTGTTGGGTGTGTAAATATTTAGAATTGTTGTCTTCTTTTATAATTGTTCCTTTTACCATTATATAATGTTGTTATTCCTTTTACAGTTACTTTTGTTGATTTGAAGACTAAGTTATCTGATATGAGAATTGCTATTCCAGCTTTCTTTTGGTTTCCATTAGCATGTAATATTGTTTTCCATCCTTTCACCTTGAGTCTGAATGAGTCCTTGTGGGTTAGATGTGTTTCCTGAAGACAGTAGATTCTTGGCTTGTGTATATTTATCCATTTGGCCAGCCTATGACTCTTCAGTGGGCAGTTCAATCCATTCACATTTATTAAAAACTTGATAAGTGGGGTGGAATTCTGTTCATCCTGTTGAGTAGAACTTTGTTCCTTTGTTTTATCTCTTGAGCCATTGTGGTATCTGGCCTTTGATCTTTAGCTTTTGGGTGATTTTTCACTGGTTAGGGCTTATTGTGCTGGTTCATGAATAATGCAGCTCTGAATACTTCCTGCAGTGAAGGCCTTGTCTTGACAAATTCCTTCACTGTTTGTTTGTCTGCAAACGACTTTATTTCCCCTTCATATACAAAACTTAGTTTAACAGGATACAGAATTCTAGGCTGGGTATTATTCTGTTTGAGAAAACTGAGAATAGAACCCCAATCCCTTCTGTTTTATAAGGTCTCAGTTGAGTAATCTACCGTTAGTCTGATTGGTTTTCCTTTGTAAGTTACCTGCTGCTTTCACCTTATGGCTCATAGGAGTATCTTTTTCATGTTTATTTTGGCCAGTCTGATGACTATGTGTCATGGTGTATTTATCTTTGTGATGAATCTCCCAGGAGCTTCTTGTATCTGGATTTCTAGCAAGGCCAGGGAAATTTCCCTCAATTATTCCCCCAAATAAATTATCCAGCATTGATGTATTTTCTTCTTTACCCTCTGGGATTCTTGTAATTCTTAGGTTAGACTTCTTTACATAATCTGATATATCTTGTAGGCTTTGCTAATTCCTCTTACTTTTCTGCTCTGTTTCTGTGACTGACTTTTTTAGTTGAAAGTGATTGTCTTCCAGCTCAGACTCTTTCACTTGCCTGATATAACCTGTTCTTAAGGCTTTCCACTGTGTTTTGTAGTTTCTTGAATAAATTTTTCATTTCCAGAAGTTCTGCTTGATTTTTCTTTAATAATTCAATTTCTTCAGTCAATTTTTCATTCATTTTTCTGCATTGTTTTTGTGGTTTCTTTGTGTTGGGTTTCTATTTTATCTTATATTTCATTAATATTCCTTACAATCCATGTTTGAAATTATTCATCTGTCATTTAAATATTCTGCTTTTGGTTAATAACCATTGCTAGGGAGCTGGTGTTCCCTTTTGGGGATGACCTTTTGCTCTGATTCTGGTTGGTCTTGCTGTCTTAGGAGTGGTTAGAGGCAGAAGAAAATCCATGTGTAAGTGGATTCAACCCACACAGTTCAAACCCACGTTGTTCAAGGATATAGAATGTATATTTATATCTATTAATATATCTTTGTAGTGTCTATGCCTGTTTTTAACTCATCAATAGTTGGCAGCAAAGCTACTGTTTTTCATTACCTGATAAAACCACTTTGCTGACCAGATTGGCAGGGTTTTGGAGCTACTCCCAGCAATAAGTCTGTAGACTCTACTGTTCTTTTCCTGAAGTTCTAGCAACTTTTCATGACTAAATACCTCTCAATTTAGTGTTTGCCTTTGGTAAATTTCCAGAGCCATGAAATTATTGTTTTTAATAATTTTTTCTAGTTTTATACTTATTTTCTGGGGAGAGGATTTGCTGCCTTCTTCACCCTGTGATAGCCAGAAGGCCCCCTTCCTCACAGGATGTATTATTTCCATGTTTATTAGACAATGCAAAATTGTTTTTTCAAAGTACTTTTATCAATTTATCCTCTTACTAGCCGTGTTTTGGAACTCCCATTGTTCCACACTCTTGCCAACTTGATTTTATCAGGTTTTAGAAAGTTCTTTATCAGTTTTTAGTGAATCACTTTTTGTTCACTTCATGGTATTTTCAGATGAACAGATACAAATTTAATGAAGTCAAATGAATTAATCTTTTTCTTCCACACTTACTGATTTCTAACTCAAAGTCATGATGATATTTTCCTATATTATCTTCCAGAATCTGTATTGTTTTATTTATCACATTTAGATCTCAGTCCACCTGAAATTGATTTTATGTATGAAATAGAAGTGAGTTTCTTTCTTTCTTTTTCTATGTGGATATCCAGTAAACTTAGCATCATTTATTGAAAAGATTATCTTTTCCCAGTTTACTCCTGGTTTCAAGACTTACTAGTGCAAATTTGTCAGTAACTGTCAAAGTTGATCTTCATGGTATTATTCATGTTCAAGAGAGTGTAGCTGGATTTTTAAATCTATCTTCTGTCATAATTGAAGAATATTTTTATTAATTTTAATTTCAAATTTTTCTTTCATTTTAAGCAATATATCTACAAATAGTTACAGAAATTCTTTAAAAATGTCCTGTAACTAAAGTAAATTTTAATAAAGCTGAACAGTCTGGAAAGAGATATAATTTAGGCAACTACTAAATTGTACCACTGATGTAATATTTTATTTTCTCAATCTAGCCTTTAGTTTTAAAGTAATTCATAAGTTAAAGAAAAGAATCAATTTCATTTTAAAGATATTAATCAAATTTTCTAATATATATTATGTATTAACTAAAATTTATATTCAGCAAACACAAAAGCCTCACAATTCTCATTTTTTCTCTTATTGTTTTAAAAATTTAAACACTGATCAAAATTTCCAAATGATCTCATAGAATGACAAAATCTAAATAACTGAAGTTCTGTTTCTTTGTCTTATCACCATATTATCATTGTTTATTTTGAATCTACTGTTTAAACACAGAAATGTGTAGTACTACGGGAAATACAAATAGCGATTTTGAATGGTTACAAACTTACCCTTGAAACAACTTTATTAATGAGATTTTTTTGGAATTAATTTCCATGTAGTATATAATGTTTCTTTTTTCTTTCTTTAAATTAAGGTATAATCTACATATAGTAAAATTCGCTGTTTTTATAGTACAGGTCTGTGAATTTTGGCAAATGTGTTCTGTTTTGTAACAACCACCACAATCAAGATGTAGAATAGTGCCATCAGTACCTGTCCCACTCGGCAGTAATGCTTTCCTCCCGTCTCTGCCCTGGCAATCACTGACTTGTGTTCTGTCCCTATAGTTTTGCCTTTTCCCAAGCGTCATAAATATCGGATCATGCAACATACAGCCTTTTGAGTCTGGCTTCTTTAACTTAGACTGCACTTGAGATTGATCTACACTTTTGTTTATTCCTCTGTATTACTGAGTAATATTCCACTGAAGGCATGTACCTCAATCTATCTCTGCTCCAGTTGGGAGACATTTAGGTTCTTTCCAGGTTTTTGGAAATTATGAATAAAAGCCACTAAAAAAATTCATGTGTATGTTTTTGTGTGACTGTAAGTTTTTCATTTCAGTCAGGCAATTGTATACAATGTCAGATTTCTTCCTAAATACTTGATATCTTTTGATGAAATAAATGGTATCTTTATTTTTGTCATATTCTAACTATTTATTGCCAGGATAGAGAAATGCAATTGAATTTTGTATATTGACAATCTAGCCAGAAAACTTGCTAAATTTGTTACAGTCATGTGTTGCCTAGTGAAGGGGATACATTTCAAGAAATGCATTGTGAGGCAATTTCATCACTGCACGGCCCTGACGGAGGTACCCACCCTGCCCTGGATGGCAGAGTTGCTGCAGCACACCCAGGCTGTATGGTATGGCCTGTGCACGCAGGCTACAAACCTGTACAGCAGGTCACTGCACTGAATACTGCATGACTACTGTAGGCAGCTGGTAAATAGTGGTAAATAGCTGGTAAACACAAGGGTAAATATTTGCATATCTAAACATACCTAAACAGAACAGGTACAGAAAAAATACGGTATTTTAATATTATTGGACCACCATGGTAAATATGGTCTGTGCTTGACTAAAATGTGGTTATATGGTGCATGATCATATTTAATTCTAATAATTTAACAAGGATGCATTTGGTATTTTTATGTATAAAAATGATCGCTGCAAATTCAATTTTTAAAATTAAGGAAGTTCCCCTTCACTTTTAGCTTGCTAAAAATTTTAATTTACATGAAGAATATTGATTTTTTTCTTCATGCACTGCTCAGAAGTCTCTGTCGACCTGGAGAAGGGCAGCCCTTGGATCAGACTGTAGCGTTTCAGGAGTTGGCCGGAAGCCCAGCAGAGCGAGGGAGTTGCGGACGCCGGCAGGGGTGGAACTGAATCCCGCGGGGAGGCAGGCCGGGAAAGGCCAAGGGCGAGGCCGGTGGGCCCGAGCGGAGCGAGTGTGAGCGGCGGGCGGCCCGGGGTCGAGAGCGGCCTGGCGGGAGCGCGGTGAGCCAACGGAGCGGAGAGCACAGCCGGCCCAGCCGGGTCGGGCTGGCTCTACTCCGGCCGGCGCACACCGCAACACCTGGGTCTCTAAGCACGTGCGGGATGCCCGGGGCACTCGGCTCGGCCACGTCGGGGTCTCGAAGGGCGCGGGGTGCGGGCGCGGGCGTTGGGTGCGGGCGGCCCGGCGCGCTGGACGGAGGCGACCCCGGCGGGCAGGGGAACGCGGGCGGCGGGCAGGGGAACGCGGGCGGCGGGCCGGGCGGTCGCCGGCGGCACAGAGGCCAGGCCGGAGGTGTCGGGTGGGCACCGGCCGGGTCCCAGGATGCGGCTGGGAGGTGACAAGAGGAGCAGGAGCTTTTACAAAACGCAGGTGAGCAAGGGTCGGGAAACCACCGTGCCGCTGCCGGACGGAGACCGCTCGGCAGACCCTGGACGCCTCGCGCGCAGGCGGGAAACACTCCCACTCGGCCGCCCATCCTGCGGCCGCTGCTCCGGAAGTTGCGGCCCCGGCGTGCGCGGCCCCGGCGTGCGCGGCCCCGGCGTGCGCGGCCCCGGCGTGCGCGGCCCCGGCGTGCGCGGCCCCGGCGTGCGCGCACTTTCCTGCTGCCGTCTCTTTTTTTGCCGTCATTTTCTATTTGTCGTGAATCCATTTTTTATTTTCAAAATTTATTTATCTGGGATTCTATGTATCTTTCTAAGCTGGCTGAAACTTGTGTTTGGTGCAGGTGGATTATGAATAAATTCACACAACAAAATTCTTTACATTACAAAATAATTCATGATCACCTTCTTCCAATAACTAGTTTCCCCAATGCGTTTTAGAAATTGTTCTGTTTTACACTCCACTCTCCCCAAACACATTTATTATATGAGAGAAACATATTTTGATTCGATTGTAGTTTTCTTGTATAAGTAACTGAACATTGTAAAGCAAGGAAAAAGATAAAATTTTAAATCACCTCCTTATGTTAAATGAAGAATTTAATGTTAGGTAGCATAGAGTGACTTGCTTCCCCTTCATTTCTGGCCGGGAAGTCTGGGGAGTTTTGTGTTTACTGTGCCAAAACTGACGGGAAGGACCGACCGTGGCACAAGCTGGCCTCGCACAGCTGGGATGACATTGTTAGCACCTGGTTTTAGCACAGTTGCATGTAGAGCTGTCTGGCAGATTATAGAAAAAGGTAGATTTGGGGAGATTGTTTTTGATGCTGATTGAGAATTGGATGAAGATTTAATGCCCGATTATTACATGTATCGTATTATACACTCAGGAAATCTGAGCCCTTCCTCTGGCGGTTAAGAGCCTGGGCTCTGGACTTGGTAGTGAGTGACCTCATCTTCTAAGCTTCTGTTTTATCATTTGTGAGATGGGAAAGGCAAGAGCATCTATCTCATAGAGAGTTAAATAAGATGCATTTAAAGATAAATAAAATGCATTTATGGCATTAGGCACGGTGCCTAGCACGTATTGTAAACTGTATAGAAATGTTAATTTGCAAAAAAATTAAAGGCTTTCTCTCTGATCTTGTTCACTATGTGGTGTTACTCTAATTGTTGCAATGCATTTATATGCATCTCTCTTAAAACACTAATTCCTTAAGGATAATCCCGCTGTTGTGTCCATAATGCCAAGTATAGTAGTTGGCATTAATTTGGTTAATTTGGCTGTCTAGATGTGTATCTGAACAAATGTCACTGACATGTTTGAGCCAACACGCTTAAAGAAATTCACCAGGAAACTGCCTATAATGTGAAATTTACTATCTGGTATCACAGATCCATCTGCCTTCAAATGTTTGTCAGTTGCCTTTTTAGGTTCTCAGTTGCCTTTTTAGTTCACAAATTTATTTACTATTTTCATGATGCCTGCAGGATATGGGTATTTTGGATGTTAATACTGCCTTTTCAAAGCCAGCTTTTTTTTCCAGTTTTATTTTAGTTGCGTAGTATTTGGTGAAGCAGAGCATGTCTACATAATTTCCCCAGGAATACTTTTTCTTGCTGTTCTCAACACCTTTGGGAATTGACAGCGGTGTCTGGTTGGTGGAGATGTGAAATTTTGTGGGTTTTTTACCCCTCTCCTTCTTAATAGAATGTTCCACTGGGAAATTTTCTAATTTTCAGGACTTGTGGGGCTTTTGTTTTGTTTTTCTTCATCAACAAATGTAATCACCAAATCCCCAAAGCAGAAACATGGGGAACTGAGTGGAAATTCTCAGAGTGGTCTCTAAAGTCATGAGTATGATAATCAGGTGTGTGAATATGCAGCATTCATACTGACACAACCGCAAGGTCTGCGGCTTTGGACTTTGACCCACCTTAATACTCATTGCTCCCAACTAGCTGAGAAAGCCATCAGCCAGTGCCTGCAGAGCTCGCTTGCAGCTCAGAAGGGAAGGCAGGCAGGGGGAACGAGGCCGGACACATTTGACTAATGAAGAACACAACTTCCTGAAACCCTGTCGTTGTTCAAAAATAGGTGTGGAAATGCAGCAGATGTTCTTTTAAAAATAAAAGCCTATATCATTAAGAAAGCCAGATCAAGCACTAGGATCTTTCTTCTCAATTTTCCTGGGTCTTCAGTCGCCTTTAACAACACTTTACATCACAGAATATAGCTTGAATTCTGAACCCGAGCAGAATGTTTGGGCTGTGGGGTTGAATTCATGGCATCCTGTTTTGTTGCCACCTGTGGTCTCTCATTAGTCTTGTAAGAATAATGTTTCATGCTGTTGGTTTTATCAGAAGACTTCATAGCTCACTGAGTTTTCTCATGCTATCGTTTCTAACCTATTTTTTAGATTGAAAAAGTGATACATACATATGATTTAAAAAATCAAAAGAATAAAAGAATATAAGTGAAAAAGCAGGAAATGGGGCTTTGTCTTCCACTCCTCCAGGCTCCTTGCTCAGGCGCGGCCTTGCTCCCGTTTGCTTGTGTCTGTCTGTGGTTTTGCATGTCTATGGCTGATTTCTGTGTGGCATATTGATTTGTATCTTGCTTTTTCTACTTTTTGTCTCTTTCTATATCAGCTCATCTGTCCCTACCTCATTCTTTTCCAAGGCTATTAGGCTTCTCTTTTACATTCTAATTAAATTTTCAGAACAATAAGAAATGCATTTTTCATTTTTGTTTCTGACCAGCCGCAGACTGCCACACCTGGGACAGCCTCCTGTGGCCTAATTACAGTGGCCCTGGGAACCTCTCCCAGTTACACAACATTCCTTCCTTCCTGGCATTCCTGCGGCCTGCAATTCCCTAATTAGACCTGAATCCCTTTGATTTTAGCTTTGCCCAGCTGCTCAGATGCAAATATTCCTGGGAATTTTGTGGGTTTTTTCCTTCCAGTCTTAGTACCAGTGAATTTCTTAGCTCCTTTTTGGGGAATACATTCAGCTGGGATAGAAAGATGACCAAATTGGGGGCCCTGGAAACTGGGGTTGAGGGTGTGAAGTGGAGAAAGGAGGGGCCCCCAATTTGGTCAATTTTTTCCTGCGGTCACATCCCTATTCCCTGAGTTCCCTCATGGTGGGTGGTGCCATGCCTGGGAGACAGCATCTACAGAGACTTTCTCTTCCATTTTTTTATTCCTTGCAAAGAGTCTATCCATTTAGGGGAGTCCTGGCAGAGGTGTATAGGATGAACCTTCCTGTCTAAGGAAGAGTTCCTTTCTGTCTGGGAAAATATCAAACAAGAATAAGGATCTCCTCCATAGCTTGATCAATTGTGATTCTCTTGCCAGAAAAATGAACAAATATGTAACAATTTGTATAATATAGCAAGGTTTTTTGGGGTGTGTTTATGCTACTATTTATTGAGCAATTTATTGACTTACATGTGTCAGGGATTAGGAAAAACAGCTCTGTATACTTGTTTATTTATTTTTATTTAAGCCTTACAATAGCCCTCTGAGGTAGGTGTTGTTACCTTCATTGGACCAATAGAAAAACTAAAGCTCAGAGTGTTTAAGGTGCGTGAGATAGCAAAGGACAGAGTTGGGGTTTGCACCTGTCTCGAGATTAAGCCGTCATGTTCTAAGGTCCCTCTTGGGCCCACTGAGGCTGATGGGGGACCTGGCTTGGAAGTGTCTCCCACAGGGAAGGTCCTGCTCACAGAGCAGAAGAACACACGTGTGCACAGGAGGCATTGCTGGGAAGGAGAGCGGCCTGCGCGTGCCAAGCCAAGATACATACACATGGGAGGGCAGAGCACAGGGTCTGAGGTGTCTCCAGAATTACCCGAAGGGGAGGGAGGAGGGAGAGATGGGGGTGGCTGTATCGGCACGAATGGAGATGGCGATGATGGTCGCCGACAATGTCGAGTTTAATCGCGGGTGAAGCGTTGACCTAACAACATCACATGCTTTAACTCACTTGCGTCTGTGATAATCTTCCCAGTAGGTACTAGTATTGTCCCCATTTTACAGATGGGAAATAAGTGATGGGTAAGGATTTCAAAATAGGCGTGGGTCTGTCTTCTTACCCCATCCCCCACTCCAGGTTTTGCTGCCCCTGAACCATTCGTTTCTTCCCCTCATTGCTTTGTTTTTTGCATCCTGGTAAAATCCCTTATGGTGATTTTCAAGGCCAGCCCACATGGTTCATTCTCTGTGGCATCTTTCCCAATTCTCGTTTCCTCCTATCTCTGGCCCCCACACCATTAATCATTCCCTCCTAGGCACCCCCATTGCAGTTAGCTCATACGTACTATTGCTGCTTTTAGGGTGTTGAATTTTAATTGATTAATAGATTACAAGTGTCTTGTGAAGATGGCACATGTAATTTACTCTCAGTGCCTGGAACAGCAGTAGTGACAATGGCGGGTGCTTCCTGCGTGTTTCCTGCCTGTTGCTCATAAGCTAGATGCCATTTTACGTTGACCATCTTTGGTCCTCCCCTGGCGCTGCAGGCTACCGCGAGAAGTGGAACATGCAGGAAGTCACCACAGTGACTCATGGAGCATCAGACCATTGCTCATTGATGTTTGGACCCAGGGGCTGCTCTGGGGACCCAATAGTGCATATGGTGACCAGGCCACTTGGTGCCCCATTGGAGCAGGTGTTGTCTTTACTGCAGTGACTTCACTCTTCTTGCAGACAAGTGTCTCTGCTCTTCTATTTCTGTCTGCTTTTACACCACGGATGGTTGACTCTGCTTGTCTTGTGTTCAGACTCCAGGAGGGAGGATCTGACTGCCATGGCTGGTGTCAAGTGTCCTCTTGGGCCGGGGTTTCATGCTAAACCCCCTGTTAGACCACAGTTGTTACATGTGGCCCAAGCACCAGTTCCTGTATGTGGTAAGGTGGATCTTGGCAGAATCTGGAATTTCCCAGGGATTTTCATGCTTGAAGAGAAATACTCAATACAATTTCTACTTTGTTGAATATATAGTTTATTAATCTTCAAATAATCAACATTCATCTAAATATGCAGATATTAGTTACACAATTATTAAATAAATTTTATTTCTTCCCAATGTAAGTATTGATTGCAAATTTAATTTAGATGTGCACAAATCTAATCCTATCAGATACTTTGGGTTGTTTTAAACTACTTAAGAATGAGTCAAAATATGAAAGCAATAATTCAAAGATTACAAAGCTATAATAATTGGTACCTGATTTAAAAATGGCTACCAACGTGCTGACATGGATTGAAGTTTGTTACTCCACTGTCTGTATTTTTGTTCCTCTATTTTATTCTTCTTGTTACCCTTACCATTATTGTTTCTTTACTCACCTACCCTGACCAGGGCTCATGCAGCACTATTGTGTGAATGAGAAACAGGGATCCTTCCTTGACTCCAAAAAAAAGCATATTATTTATTTTTCATTAATAATAATTACAATAAAGTTATTCTAAATGAATTATACAAATCAAATTATTGAGCATAAAATGATAGTCCAAGATTTAAATCATGTTAATTAGAATCTTTTGAGTTAAATACTTTGTTATAAAATAGTTACCTGTCTTGCTGTCCTAGAAACCACTTTTTGAGGGACATTTTCAATGTTTGCTAGTTCTAGTATTTTGCTTTCTGCAGAAATAGTTGCCATATTTTATGGTCTTTTTTATGACATTGTAGACCTTAACTAGTTTTTTTTTTTCTGATATCATTTTTTTTTATTTCGGCATATTATGGGGGTACAGATTTTAAGGTTTCAATAAATGCCCATTTCCCCCCCTCCCCCCAAAAGTCTGAGTTTCCATCATGACCATCCCCCAGATGGTGCACATCTCACTCATTATGTATGTATATACCCGCCCCCCTCCCCCCTCCCACCTGCCCAATACCCTATTACTGTAGTACCTATGTGTCCACTTAGGTGCTACTCAGTTAATACCAGTTTGCTGGAGAATATATCTGGTGCTTGTTTCTCCATTCTTGGGATACTTCACTTAGTAGTATGGGTTCCAGCTCTAACCAGGAAAATATAAGATGTGCTATATCACCATTGTTTCTTAGAGCTGAATAGTACTCCATGGTATACATATACCACATTTTATTAATCCATTCTTGGATTGATGGGCACTTGGGCTGTTTCCACAGCCTTGCAATTATGAATTGTGCTGCTATAAACATTCGAGTGCAGGTGTCTTTTTTGCAGAGTGTCATTGGATCATTTGGGTAGATGCCCAGCAATGGAATTGCTGGATCAAATGGTAGATAAACTTGTATCGCTTTAAGTTATCTCCATTTTGCTTTCCACAGAGGTTGAACTAGTTTGCAGTCCCACCAGCAGTGTAGGAGTGTTCCTCTCTCTCCGCAACCACGCCAGCATTTATTGTTTGAAGATTTTTTGATAAAGGCCATTCTCACTGGGGTTAAGTGATATCTCATTGTGGTTTTTATTTGCATTTCCCTGATGATTAGAGATGTTGAGCATTTTTTCATATGTTTGTTGGCCATTCTTCTGTCCTCTTTAGAAAAGTTTCTGTTCAAGTTCTTTGCCCACTTTTTAATGGGGTTATTTGATTTTTTCTTCCTGATTTTCGTGAGTTCTAAGTATATTCTAGTTATCAGTCCCTTATCGGATGCATAGGATGCAAAAGTTTTCTCCCATTGTGTAGGTTGTCTGTTTACTTTCATGACTATTTCTTTGGCTGTGCAGAAGCTTTGTAGTTTGATCATGTCCATTTATTTATTTTTGTTGCTGCTGTGATTGCCTTTGGGGACTTCTTCATAAACTCTTTGCCCAGGCCGATGTCTAGGAGAGTGTTTCCAACTTTTTCCTCTAGAATTCTAATAGTTTCATACCTTAGGTTTAAGTCTGTTATCCAGCGTGAGTTGGTTTTTGTGAGAGGTGAAAGGTGTGGGTCCTGTTTTAGCCTTCTACAGGTGTCTATCCAGTTTTCCCAGCACCATTTATTGAAAAGGGATTCTTTTCCCCAGCGTATGTTTTTGTCTGCTTTGTCAAAGATTAGATGGCTATGTGAGGATGGTTTTATATCAGGATTCTCACATCTGTTCCACTGGTCAATATTCCTATTTTTGTGCCAATACCATATTGTTTTAATTACTACAGCTTTGTAGTATAGTTTGATATCTAGCATATTAATGCCTCCCATTTTGTTTTTGTTGGCTAGAATTGCACTTGATATTCGGGGTCTTCTTTGGTTCCATACGAAGTGTAAAATTATTTTCTCTATATCTGTGAAGAATGTTGATGGGATTTTAATAGATATTGCATTGAATCTGTAGATCAGTTTGGGTAGTATAGACATTTTGATGATATTGAGTCTGCCGATCCACGAGCATGGTATGGATTTCCATCTGTTTACATCCTCTGCTATTTCCTTCCTCAGTGTTTCATAGTTTTCCCTGTAGAGGTCTTTTACGTCCTTGGTTAAGTATATTCCTAGGTACTTTAATTTCTTTGTTGCTATTGTGAAGGGAATTGAGTCTTTGATTTGGTTCTCAATTAGATTGTTGTTGGCGTATATGAATGCCTCTGATTTCTGTGTATTGATTTTGTATCCTGAGACTTTACTAAATTCATTGATCAGTTCCAGGAGTTTCTTGGTTGAATCCTTGGGGTTTTCTAGATACAATATCATATCATCAGCAAACAGTGAAAGTTTGATCTCTTCTGCCCCTATTTGGATACCTTTGATTCCATTTTCCTGTCTGATTGCTGTAGCCAAGACTTCCAGCACTATGTTGAACAGAAGTGGAGATAGTGGGCAGCCTTGTCTGGTTCCAGTTCTAAGTGGGAATGATTTCAATTTTTCCCCATTCAGTATGATGTTGGCTATGGGTCTGTCATATATGGCTTGTATCATTTTTAGGTATGTCCCTTCTATGCCTATTTTCCTAAGTGTTCGTATCATGAAAGGGTGTTGAATTTTGTCAAAAGCTTTTTCTGCATCTATTGAAAGAATCATGTGGTCTTTGTTTTTGCTTCTGTTTATGTGGTGAATTGCATTTATAGATTTACGTATGTTGAACCATCCCTGCATCCCTGGGATGAAGCCCACTTGGTTGTGGTGGATTTTTGATAAGTGTCTGGATTCGGTTAGCTAAGATTTTGTTGAAAATTTTTGCATCTATATTCATTAGGGATATTGGTCTGTAGTTTTCTTTTTTTGTTGCATCCTTTCCTGGCTTTGGTATCAGAGTAATATTCGCTTCATAAAAGGTGTCGGGGAGGTTTCCGTTCTTCTCGATGTTGTGGAATAGTTTCTGCAAGATAGGTACTAGTTCTTCTTTGTAAGTATGGTAAAATTCAGGTGTGAAGCCATCTGGACCGGGACTTTTCTTTTTAGGGAGATTTTTAATTGCTGTTTCTATTTCAGCTGTTGAGATTGGTCTGTTCAGGGAATCTATTTCTTCCTGGTTGAGCCTAGGGAGGCTGTGTGTTTCTAGAAATTTGTCCATTTCCTCCACATTTTCTAGTTTGTGTGCATAAAGATTTTTGTAGTATTCATAAATTGTATCTTGTATCTCTTTGGGATCAGTTGTGATGTCTCCTTTTTTATTCCTGATGGAGCTTATTAGAGATTTCTCTTTTCTGCTTTTCGTTAGCTTAGCCAATGGTGTATCAATTTTGTTTATTTTTTCAAAGAACCAACTTTTTGTTTTATTAATCTCCTGAATAGCTTCCCTGTTTTCAATTTCGTTTAGTTCTGATTTGATCTTGTTGATTTCGCTTCTTCTGCTGGGTTTGGGGTTGGTGTGTTCTTCTTTTTCCAGCTCTTTGAGTCGTTTCATTAGATTGTCTATTTGTGATCTTTTGGTCTTTTGGTTATAGGCATTTATGGAGATAAAATTTCCTCTCAGAACTGCTTTAGCTGTGTCCAGAGGAGTTGATAACTTTTCTCTCCATTGTCGTTTTCTTCATAGAATTTTTTAATTTCTGTCTTGATTTCTTCATTTACGAAGTAATCATTTAGTAGGAGGTTGTTTAATTTCCACATTTTTGTGTAGAAATGTGAGTTTCTGTTAGGGTTGATTTCTACTTTTATTCCACTGTGATCTGAGAAGGTACATGGTATGATTTCTATTTTTTTAAATTTCTTGAGATTTTCTTTGTGTCCTAGGATATGGTCAATCTTAGAGAATGTCCCGTGAGCTGATGAGAAGAACGTATATTCAGTGGATTTTGGGTAGAATGTCCTGTAAATGTCAGTCAGACCCAATTGTTCTAGAGTTTTGTTTAAGTCCATTATTTCTTTATTAATTTTCTGTTTGGAGGATCTGTCTCGTGCCGTCAGTGGGGTGTTGAAATCTCCGGCGATTATGGAGTTGCTATTAATCCATTTGCTTAGCTCCAGTAAGGTTTGCTTTATGAATCTGGGTGCACCTAAGTTGGGTGCATATATATTTAAAATTGTTATCTCTTCTTGTTGGACTGTGCCCTTCACCATTATATAATGACCCTCTTTGTCTTTCACTACTTTTGTTGGTTAAAAACTGCACAGTTAAAAACTAAATCGTCTGAAATTAGAACTGCCACGCCAGCCTTCTTTTGGCTTCTATTTGCTTGGAATATTGATCTCCACCCTTTTATTTTTAGTCTATGTGCATCCTTGCAGGTTAGATGTGTTTCCTGAAGACAGCATATACTTGGCCTGTATTTTCTTATCCATTCAGCCAGCCTATATCTCTTGAGTGGAGAGCTTAAGCCATTCACATTTATTGAGAGAACTGATAGGTAAGGTAGATTACTGATCATTCTGTTGGGTTGGATGTTGTTGCTATGATTTCTGTCTTGAGCCATTGTAGTATCTGGCCTTTAATATCTTTGGGTTTTGGTTGTTTTTATATTCGTGGGTTATTATTATGATGTTCCGTGCGTAACGCTGTTTTAAGTACTTCTTGTAGGGCTGGTCTTGTCTTGGTGAATTCTCTGAGCCTTTGCTTGTTTGAGAATGTTTTTATTTCTCCTTCATATACGAAGCTTAGTTTTGCAGGGAATAATATTCTAGGCTAGGCATTGTTTTGTTTCAAAAGAGTGAGAATGGGGCCCCAGTCTCTCCTTGCTTGTAAAGTCTCATTAGAGAAGTCTGATGTTATTCTAATTGGCTTTCCCTTGTATGTTACTTGCTTCTTTTGTCTTACAGCTCTTAGAAGGGCCTCTTTAGTTGATACTTTGGTCAGTCCGATGACTGCATGTCGTGACGTCTTCCTGTTTGCATTGAATCTCCCAGGGGTCCTCTGAGCTTCTTGAACTTGTATATCAAGATTTTGAGCAAGGCCTGGGAAATTTTCCTCTATTATATCTTCAAACAGCTTGTCCAACCCTTGAGTGTTGTCCTCTTCCCCTTCTGGTAACCCTATGACCCTCACATTAGGTTTCTTCACATAATCCCACAGCTCTTGCAGCTCTTTTCTCTTGTTTCTCTGCTCTATTTCTGTGACTGATTTATTTAATTGGAGGGTGTTATCTTCAAGCTCTGAGATTCTTTCTTCTGTTTCATCTACCCTGTTCTTGAGACTTTCCAGTGTATTTTGTAATTCCTTGAATTGATTCTTCATTTCCAGGAGTTCGGTTACACTTTTCTTCATTGTGTCTATTTCTTTTTCCATAACCTGGAGGCTTATTGTGGTTTCTTTGTGTTGGTTATTGAGTTGTTGTTGCAGCTGGGTGAGTGTTCTTATGATCCACATACGAAATTCCTCTTCTGTCATATTGGTTGCCTGATTTTGGTTGGTGTCCGTTTCTAGGGGGCTGGTGCTCCTCTTTGGGGGTGTGTTTTCCGTTTGGTTCTTCATATTTCCTGAGTTCTTTCGCTGATTTATTCCCATGTCGATCAGTTGTTGTTTCTTTCCTTAGGTTATTGTTTGGGTATTCACACACTTTGTTTAGTTTCTGAGGCGTTAGGTGGTGTCTGTGGGTGAAATTGGACCACTCGCTGTACATTGAGTCAGTGGGTGCCGTGAAAGTCTGTGCAGGATGCCGTCCCTGTCAGTAGGTGGCATTTGCTTGGAGGAACAGGCTATGCTGTTGATTTTGAGTAAACCTCCCCTCAGGCCGTTAGCAGGGGTCAAAGTTCTGTTCTCTGCTTCCAGTGAAAGCTGTCAGGGCGGGGCTGGAATGGTCCTGCTCAGCCAGAAAGTCTGGGTGTGGGGGCGGGGCTGTCTGAGACCCGCAGTCTGAAGCGGGCCTCGCTTCTTTCCACCCTCCCCAACTCCGCAGCTACTCCTGGGCCTCTGCCAGCAGGCCAGACCACAAGCCACCAGGCCTCCCGGGACTGTGATGATGGCGGGGAGGTTCCCTGCACAGGAACGCCACCTGGGTTGGGTGCACAGCCTCCTCCTGGGAGGAGGGTTGCCCTCTAGGACGCCGATCCTCCCCTGGAGGCACACACACCTCAGTAGGCTGTTCACGTATAACCCTTCTGTGCCCCGGGCAATGCTAGCCCTCGGTACAGGGGATCTAGTCTGCAGGTCCAACCTCTGGGTCCCAGAGTTCAAACTGTATCCCCACCAGGGAGAGGATTTCCGGTCCCAATTCACCCACAGGGAGCCCAAGCTGGGTCTATGTCTCTCAGTCTCTGAGTCGGCACCGTTCTCCTGGGAACACTGTGCCAGCAGCACCTGGGAGGGGGGGCGGGTAGGGAGCTCACAGTCTGAGATCCCCTGAGTCAGCTGTAGGGTCCCAAAAGGGAAGGTCTCATTCCCTGGAGGTGCCTCCGGCTGGTGGCTGTATTGTCTCTCTGGGCAGCCGCGGGTAGGGTCAGGGGAGGGGAGGAGGAGGCAATATGGCGCCTGCCACGTGGCTCGGGTCTGTGCACACGGAGGTGCCCGGAGGAAGTTGGGAACACGTCCGCTACAGGCTCACCACTGGCGGCGGCGGCGGTCTCTGGGCTCGTGTCCGCAGGTCTTTCCACCCGTTGGGGAGCCCACCAGCAGGTCCGAATGCAGGGGAGGGGAAACAGCAAATCCACCTATCCTTGCCGCTGGTCTCCGGGCTGCTCCGGCGGTCTCAGCCTCCAGTTCTCCGCAGCCTCCTCCCGTGGAGTCTCCCGGGGTCTCAGGTACCCCTCCTTCCGGCCCTCGTCCACTGTATGCTCGTCTTCTTGCTTCTTTCCTCTAATTTCTGCTAGAATCTGTCTTTTCTGCAGAGACACTCTGTCTGACGGTGTTATTCGTCCGCCATCTTGACTCCACCCTCCTTAACTAGTTTTAAAATGAATTTTATTTGTGAGTAGTTTTATTCTCACATACTGATGGCATATACTGGCAAAATTAAATATACCATGATAGCGACAAGGTTTTAAAAATAAATATCTCTGACTATTTCTGGAAGTAAACGTCAGCACTTCCACAGGAGTGATACCAAAGGGTTTGAGTGCTGACACTGCACATTGAGGTTCCATCAATATCTTCCTCCTCATTATATTTATCAGCCAATTTCATTGGCAAAATTTTAGGTAGCTGTTGTGTTCACTTGCATTATTCTTCAAATTATGTAAGTTATTTAAAACACTGAAAAAGCCATAGTCTTTTGGTTTTATAAACCTTTTTTTAGGTATGATATTTTGTTTCTAATATAAAAAGAAACTGATTTTTAACCTTTTTATTTTAAAATTTCAAACATATAGAGCAGTTGAAAAGAATACAATGAACATACAAAACTGGCTAGGCTCAGTGGCTCACACCTGTAATCTCAGCACTTTGGGAGGCTGAGGCAAGAGGATCACTTGAGGCTAGGAGTTCAAGACCAGCCTGAGTAATGAGTAAGACTCCCATCACTACAGAAAATAAAAAAATTAGGTGGATATGATGGTGCACACTTGTAGTTCCAGCTATTTGGGAGGCTGAGGAAGAAAGATCGTTTGAGCCCAGGAGTTTGAAGTTGCAGTGAGCTGTGATGACACCACTATACTCTAGTCTGGCCGACAGAGCAATACCCTGTCTTAAAAAACAGAAACAAACAAAAAAATCTTTTTACTCAGATAAAGCAATTATTGACATATTGCTGCATGTGCTCCCTGACACATTTTTTTGTTGTTGAAAATTTGGAAGTTGCAGATGCTATGAAAATCCTTCTACATATTTCTGCCTATACATGCGAAGACCAACATTCTCCTGTGTCCTCGTTGGGATTATCACACCTAAGAAACTCACGAATTCAATACGCTCTAACCTGCAGTCCACATTAAGATTTCCTAGTTGTCTCTCAGATTGTCCTTTATAGCTCTGCCCCACATTTCAGTCACATTTCATTCATTGTGTTTGGTTGTTATCTTTCTTCCCTTTCCTTTGATCTAGAACAGTCCCTGCCTTTTGTTGTCATTTGCAACACTGATGCTGTTGACAAGTTCAGGCCAGTTGTTTTGTAAAATGCCTCACAATCTAGACTTACCTGATGGTTTCCTCATGCCTAGACTCAGGTAAAACATGTTTGGCAGGAATGCTCCGAGGTGATGCTGCAAATCCCTCTGTGTTACAGCAGGAGGCTTATGATGTTCGCTTCTGTCTTCTTGGTGATGCTCAGTTTGATTAGGAAATCAGTCTTGAAAATCAGTTTGGGTTGCAGACAAGCAGATCATGAAATTTTTTCATTGAAATGAGTCTGCTTCCCCTTTCTAGAATTTTCCACATCAGAGAAGTTGGCATCAATGTTAAGAGACTGTGACTCGTTGAGTGTTGTCATCAGTGAAAGTAATGGAGTAAGTCACGGACTATCCAGGGAAAGGGCTACCAGGGGGGCGGGCAAGGGCAAAGGCCTTGAGGAAGGGTCACAGTGGGCATAGGTGTGAAGCAGCAGGCGGTCAGAGTGGAAATCCATCAGCAGGAGAGAGGGTCAGGGTAAGATCCAAGAGGAGGCAGGGAGCAGATCCTGAAGGCCTTGGTAAGAACCAAACTTCCAGGCTAGGAGCCACTGGGAAGCCATTGGCAGGCTCTGAGCGAAAGAGTGATGGAATCTGGCTTCCCTTTTTTTTTCTTTGTTACTTAGAATTTTTTATACTTACTGAAAGTGATCTTTCAGACTAGCTGGAATAGACTTCTGTTGTATATTCCTGCATACACAAAAAGGAAAACATAAGTGAAAGAAACTGTTTAAGGCATTTCTAAGGCAATGGAATTACATCACAACTGCCACCTGGCCGACTGTGATTTCAAGACCATCCTGACTTCAGGAATGTTAAAATGTGAAAAGGTAGGACAGTCAGCACCTGGGTACCAGCACCTTGCTTGAGAAGCACAACATTCCCGTTCTACCGAAGCTCCTGGTGTGTGACTTCCTGGTCACACCTGCCTCCTTCACACTCCCGACTTCTGCATTTATCCTGCCCTTGTTTCTCTGTTATTCTGAACACAGGCCCCAGCAGACGCTGCTGGCTTTGTTTCTGATCTGCTCCGGCTTTCCTTCTGCGCCTGCACCTGCTGCAGCGGTGCTAGGGCAACCTCGCCCCAGGCGTAGCTGCGGCTGTTTTGTCTTGCGTGCCCAGTCCTGCGCGTGCACATCCCATGCTTTAGCTTTTCTGCTCAGGGATATTTGGCTGCTCCACGGTTTGCTGCTGCAAACTTCTTTGCTGTGAATGTTCTCTCGCTTGTCTCCTGGAACATGTGGGAGCGTTTCTCTGGTGCCCAGACCTCTGGAATCATTAAGTCTACACGAAAGACTTTCCAAGCCTGTTTGCCAACAAAATTAGATGCATCCCACCTCCTCCTCTGAACATCCCGAGGGGACCTGAATCTTTTCCTGCTTAGTCTGTGGTCTGGATCAAATGTCTGTCTGTGCTCAGGGGCCCTGCGGAGAGTGGGAGGAGGGAGGGAGAGGGTATGTATGGCGGGGGCAGTGTGCTTCCCACCCAATATCTTGGGGAACCCAAACCAAGACCCAACCCCGGCAAGGAGGCTCCTCCTGTGGCTCTGCAGAGGGTGGTTGTTGGGGGGTGGGTATGGTCCCCTGAGGACGGGGCTGGGCATAGTGACGCCATGGAATCTCCCGTGTGGCCACTGCTGGGCTTTGGGACATGGAGTCCTGGTTAAGTGTGCGGTAGGGAAGCTGGACTGGCTCCCCCGGAGCTGTCCTCAGCCTGGCCCACTGCAGCTTTCTGCCCTGGTTCCCGCTTAGTGGGATTCCAGGGTTATGGCCTCCGTGGTCTCAGATGTCCCTGCAGTGGGGACCTTGGCCCCTGGCTGCCCTCTGCTGTCTCTGGGGGTCTCCCTGGTGCTCCCTACCATGGCCTCTCCCTGTGGTGGGACCACTGACTGCCTCGAGGAGGGCTGGCTTGGACTTTCCCGAAGGAAGAGCTGACCCCTCCGAGCCCGTCACTTGCAGAGCTGGGGCTGGCCGTGTCCGCTTCCCTTGATTTGGGAGATGTCGTAGACTCTTCCGCAGCTGCTGGTTTTGTGAAGAGAGGAGCTGAGTCTGCACCCTGGGCTGCTCCAGGCTTCTCCTGGGGGCCCAGAGGTGGCAAAGGATGGCTCAAGTGTGACAGGCACACCCTCCTGGGAGCTCCGCCCTCCTCTCTCTCCTCTGCTGCAGGTATCAGCTCTGGACCTTTACTGGACAGGGCTGAGCCAACAAGGATGAGCCGAGGCTCTGGCTTCTCCATCTTCAGCTGTTCCCAAATAGACAGCGGGTCCTCTCTGCTCCTGTGGTGGCCATGCGGGCACCGCCCTCTGCCAAGGGCCTGGGTGGTAGGACACCCTCCTGCACCATGCCCCTGCTGCCTCTTCTGGGTGGTGGCTTCTATCATTGCTACGTTTGCCCAGCCTGCAGCCTTGGGTGTGCTGTGTTCATGGCACTTGCTGCATCCGTGTCCCTGCTGTGGCACCTTGGGCAGGCCCTGCAAACTCGGTGGCTCACGTGCCAGGGATGGATACACTGGACATCTTATGAGCAGAGCATATGTGTGGGACACACACTGGATTCTCTCCCCAGTGCAGTCAGAAGGTAGCTCCAGGTACCTCGGGGACCATGTGAAGTTTTCGCATGCTGGCCTGGTCGTGTCCTTTTCCTGGTGCTCTGTGGCTGCTGGTCTCTTCCTGCCTTCTGCCACAATCTAGCCACCTCCACTGTGTCCCCGGCTGGGTGCTCTGGGCACTGCTGCACTTACACTGGAGGTCTTAGGCGATAAGGTAAGGTGTTCCTAGTGGGCAAAGAGGTCTTCCAGGTCTCTGGAAGGGACACAGCTGAAGGTAACAGGGATGGCAGTAGCATGCTTCCAGTGTGGCTGCTGTTTCTACCAGCCACGGACAGAAATCCTGATGAACTTGAAGGAAAGGAGCCTCCTGCCACTGACTGGGCCACATTCTGTGGGTGGCTCACAGCCTGCGGCTAGCTGGGGCAGCCCTGTGATGCCAGGCAGTGGAACGAAGGGTTGGTCATGCAATGCCTAGGGTCCCCATCTTGCACAGCAGGCACCTCTCCTTTTTGCTGACCTGGATGAAGTCAGACACTGGTGCACACGTGAAATATCAGTCTCTCTGCACCTTGTCACTTAGGTGCCCATGGAGGTGCTGAGCATGCCTCAGGCACCAGGCTGTGTGATGCAGCCACATCCATCCACTGCTCACGCTGTGGCCTCAGTGTCACCTCCTGCCTGGACACATCTTCCTCTACCGCCCTCTGTGATCTTTCACTGTTACACATCCCTTTGTCCTTGTCCCCTGTAGCTGGATGGCCCCTCGGGGACAGGGTCACTTTCCTCCCACCAGTGCGTCATCACCGCAGAGGGGGGCAGGCTGACCTTACTGAGAGAGCAAGTGGGAGCCCTATTTACATTTTAATAGTATTTCTCTAGCCTCTTGCCTTAGTCCGCTTTGTGCTGCTATAACAGAATACCACAGACTGGGTAATTTCTGGTAATGAACAGAAACATATCGGCTCATGGCTCTGGAGGCTGGGAAGTCCAAGATCAAGGGGTTGCATCTGGTGAGGGCCTTCTTGCTGCATCATCTCATGGCAGCAGGGCAAAGAGAGAGTGAGAGAGAGAGCCAACCTTGTCCTTGTATAAGGAACTCACTTCCATGACAACAAACCCTTTCTTGTGATATTGGCAATGATCCATTCATGAGGGCAGAGCCCTTGTGGCCTAATCACCTTTAATATGGTTATACTGGGGACTAAGTTTGTAACACACGGTTTTTGGGAGGGACATATTAAAACCATAGCATTCCCCTCTGGGTCCCCCAATTTATGTCCTCACATGTTTCTCACATGCAAAATAAATTTATTCCATCCCAATACCCCAAATATTAACTCATTCCAGCTCCAACTCAAAAGTCCGAAGTCCAAAGTCTCATTGAAATCGCACGTGGATGAGACTAACCCAGGTTTCTTCTTGAGGCAAATTCCTCTCCAGCTGTGAGCCTGCAAAATTAAACAAGCTATCTACTTCCAGAATGCAGTGGTGCAACAGACATAGGATAGACATTCCCATTCCAACAGGGAGAACAGCACAGAAGAAAGGGTTAAGAGGTCTCCAGTACAGCAGTGCTCACTTCTCCATGGGGAATACCTTCCAAGCTCTCTGGTGGATGCCTGAAATCACACATGGTACCAAGCCCTATATATAATATGCTTTTTCTACACATGAGTACCTGTGATAAAGTTAATTTATAAATTAGACATGGTAAGAAATTAACAGTAACTAATAATAAAATAGAACAATTGTAACAATATACTGTAATAAAAGTTATGTGAACGTTTCTCTCTCTCTAAATACCTTATTGCACCATGCCACGAGAAACTGAAACTGCAGACAGCAAAACTGGGGGTAGGGTGACCTGCTGCAAGCCCAAAAGCCAACAGGGCAAATAGCACTGAATCTTAAGATTCCAGATCTTTGACTCCCTGTGCTGCTTTGGGGACACACGGGCTGGGGCGGGCCCCAAGGCCTCTGTCAGCCCTACCTATATTTCTATGCTGGGCTCAGTTCACAAAGCCAATCCTTGATGGCCACAATCCATGAGAGCGGCTGGACTGGGACTACCATCTCCAGCTCTCAGGGACTGTGGTCGCACCCTCACGGCTCTCCCAGGCTTGCTGGTAGCTCTATAGTTCTGGAGTCCTGGGGGCAGCCCCACTCTCACATCTCCACTAGGCGTGACCCTAGTGGGGCCTCTCTGAGGTGGTCCCAGCCCCATAGCTCTGCTTGGCACGCCCTGGGGGGCTCTCCCGGACAAGCCTCTGCCTGGCCCGGCTGTCTGCAGCTGTGGGAGCCGTGCCCCACAGCTCCTGCATCCTCGCACTGGCAGAATGGGCGCCACGCGGCTGCTGCTGAGATTTATGGCTTGTCCTTTCTGGAGTGGTGGCTCCAGCCACATCGGGGCCTGCCTGAGTCATGGCTGGGCTGACCAGGGAGTGCTGCTCTGGAATATGGGTGTGGACACTTCAGGCAGCGCGGGGCAGGGAATACTGTGGTCCCCTGGGTGCCTCTCTGGAGACCTTGGGCTCAAGGTCTTGTGCTTGCCTGAGAAATCTCTGAAACGCCTTTGGAGTTACTTTCCTGTTGTCCTGATGAGTAGCACTGGGCTCCTTTCTAGCTATACTATTCTCTTTAGCAAACGATTCTTTGCCACATGCTTGGTTTGCTCTTCTAAATATGTCTCTTCATTCTTTATGTGGCTGGGCTGTGAATGTTACAAATCTTTCCATTCTGCTATCCTAAAGATAAAGTGTGTGTTTAAATCATTTCTCTCCTCTCAAAGTTTTAATATATGCAGTTAAGAGACGCTCTATGGCTCCTTCCATGCTTTGCTGCTTAGAGATTTCTTCAGCCAGGCGTTCTAGTTCGTAACTGTTACGGTCTGCCCCCCATGCAGCCCTCGGGCATGCACACAAGTTAACCAAGTTCTTTGTCAGTTTATAACCAACGATGGCCTCTATGTCAGTTGTCCCTCATTTCCATCTGAGACCACATCAGACTTGCCTTTACTGGCCATATTTCTATCAGCTTTATGATCATAACCACTTAAGTAATCTCCAGGAAGTTTCAGACTTTCCCTACAGCTGTGCTTGTTTTTCTGAGCCCTCACGAGAATTATCCTTAAGGGTCCAACATGGCAATACAGCGTTCCCCACCCCCGGCATTCACTTCACAACTGTTCCAGCCTCTACCCATTTCCCAGTTCCAAAGCCGCTCCCATATTTTCAGGTATTTGTCATATCAACAACCCCTCTCGTACCAATTTTCCGTCATAGCCCATTTTGTGTTGCTATAAGTAGACCCCCACTTATGGGATAATTTGTAATGGACAGAAACATATTGCCTCACAATTCTGGAAGCTGGGCAGTCCCAGATCAAGGGGCAACATCTGGCAAGGGCCTTCTTGCTGCACCATCCAATGCAGAAAGGCAAAGAGAAGGCGAGAAAGAGAGAGCAAGAGGGAGTAAACCGGTAGCCTTGCCATTTTATAGGGAGCCCACTCCCGAGATAAAGGCATCGATCCATTCTCGAGGGCAGAGCTCTCATGGCCTAATCACCTCTTAATATAGCTATATTGGGGATTAAAGGTATAATGCATTCTTTTTGGTGGGCACATCCAAGCACAGCACCACCGTGTAGCACCATCTAGGGAGCGAGGTGGAAGAGAGGTCACTTAGGAGGCTCCAGTAATCTTCCAGGCAGGAGGTGATGGCAGCTTGGGAAAATGGGGTACAGTGGAGGGTGACAGCGGTTAGGTTGATACGACATTTTGAATGAGATCAAAGTGGCTTTGTTTTGGACTAGTTAGAGACAAGGTACAAAGTCAAGGATGACTCCAAGATTTTGGCCTCAGCACCTGGGTGAATTATACTGTTGTTTATTGAGATGTGGCGAATCGGGAAGGTGCAGATTTGGGATGAAGGGGAGCCAAGAGCTCAGCTTTGGACGACTGTAGTTTGAAATGCCGGTTAGACACCTGAGGAGGTACACACTCAGCCTCAGCCTAGGCCACCTGGAGTGCAGGGCACAGTGTGGAGTACAGGTTACATTTGGGGATTGTCAGTGTATAAATGGCATTTGAAGCCATGGGAAGGAGTAAGATTCAGGTCTTGTCTCCAATTTGTTATTATTTCCAGGGAGGAATAGGGAGGGAGTCCCAGGAAGCAGTAAGGCCGCTCAGGGCCGTGTGGGTGGAGGGAGGCCTGAGGATGCCCCAGGTGTGTGCAGTGACGCAGGCCAGAGGTGTGGCTGGACATTGCCCGTCAGCTCTGGCAATGGGAAGGTCTTACGATTAGACGGGGCGACGTCAGCAGGTGAAAGCCTGGTCGGCGGGAGCTGGCGAGAGTGTGCGTGAGAGGGATGGGAGAGAGACACACACAGGGCGGACGGTTCATCTACATAACAAACACTCCAAAGGAGTTTTGTTGTAAATGGGAACTGAGAAATGGGTTGGTTATTGAAAGGGGATTGGGGAGGCTTTGAAATACTTCTATGAAACATCTTTTTAATTTAATCTAATTTTAAATACCTTTATTGGGATATACTTCACATAACATAAAATTCAATCACTTTAAGTATGCAATTCAATGACTTTTAGTAAATTTACCTTGTTGTGCAAACATCACCATTAGCCAATTTTGGAATATTTCTATCACCCTGATGAAATCCTTTGTGCCCATTTGCAGTTAATCCAGTTCCCACCTTGAGCCCTAGGCAAACACTAGTCTACCTTTTGTCTTGATGGATTTGACTGTCATGGGAACGTCATATTAATGAAATCATATAATATATTTTTTGTGTCGGGCTTCTTTCACTTATCATGGGGTTCATGTTGTAGCAAGTATTAGTATTTCATTCCTTTTTATTGATAAATAGTATTATATTGTGAGGATAGGCCACCTTTTGCTTATCCATTCACCGGCTGATGGGCATGTGGGTTGTAGAAGATTATTATTATTGTATATTACTAGTCTGCTCAGGCTGCCATAAGAAATTTGATGGACTGGCTGGGGTGGCTTAAACAACAGATTTCCCCCCACAGTTCTAGAGGCTGGAAGTCTAAGATCTGGGTGCCGGCGTGGATGGATTTTGGTGAGAGCCCTTTTCCTGGCTTGCAGATGGCCACCTTCTCACTGTCCTCAAGTGGTTTTTTCTCTGTGTGTGTGGAGGGAGGGTCTGGGAGGGGAGAGAGAGCTCGCAAGCAGGTGGGCACTACTGTGTCTCTTCTGTTTCTTACAAGGCACCAGTTCTATCACATTAGGGTCCCACACTTATGACCTAGTTTAACCTTAATTACTTCCTTAAAGGCCCCATTTCTAAATAAAGTCACTTTTGGGGTTAGGGTTTCAACATGTAAATCTGGGAGAGGGCACCTAACTCAGTCCGTAACAGGGATATTGCATTGTAGTTGCGCGTTGAATGAGAATGATCTAGCACAGTGTTGCTCAACCTCAGCACTACTAACACTTTGGACTAAATAATTCTGCGTTGTGAGGGACTGAAGGAAGTTTAGCGGCATCCCTGACCCCTTCCCCACTAGATCCCAGTAGTGCACGGCCCCAGTCGTGACAACCAAAAATGTTCCTGGGCATTGTCAAATGTTTCTTGGTGGGGGGCAAAATCACCCTCACTGAGAAGCACTGATGGAGTAGAAAGGAAATTAATGATGCCAGAGAGAGAAAGAAGAGATGATTCCAAGAGCAAAGTCTCTGAGTTGGTGGTGGGGGAGGGATGCAGCGTAGTGACTGGCCCCCCGGCGGGAGCGAAGAGGATCCATCCCCTGGGACGGCAGGAGGGACACCCAGGCAGGCGGGGCAGCGGATTTGCCGAAGGGGGGATGTGCCGACTTCTCACACTGCGTTCTCAGAAGTCGGCCTTCTATGGGGAGGACGGGACTGCAGCACGTACGTGGCTCCTGCAGCACCAGCCGTTTTACTGAAGGTTTTCCCTGAGAAAAAGAGTGTTGTTATTTCCTTGGGAGCTAGGAGCAGCCACCTTCTCCCTTCTCTGAGTGCGCAGCACGCTGCTTACCCAGCTACGGAGCCCGGCACGTCTCAGAGCTCCTGCCCGATGGGAGGTTACTTGAAGGTGGGAACTATCTTGTGTGTGTGTCTCTTACAGCAGACAGCTCAGTCCACAGCAGCTATTCAACACATGTTGAATGGAAATGAATTTTCATCAAAATTATACGATCTTTAATTTCCAAAGAATTTGCCTCATTAAACTAACTACTCTCGTAGGGCTGGTTGGTAGACATATTGGCTTGACGTAGAAATTGACACCTATTTACTATAATTTGGGGAAAGCTTTCAATTTTTTTCTAATGATAATCTTAACAACAACACTGGGTGGCATAAATCAGTACTTCCCAAACTTCAGTTTTCATATGAATCAGTTGGTGGTGCTGTCGAAATGCAGGTTCTGACTCAGCAGGTCTGGAGTGAGGCCTGAGACTCTGTATTTCTAGAAAGTTCCCAGATAATGCTGATGTTCATGGCTCATGGACCCCTATTTGACCAGCAGGGTCCACAAACGATTGGGTTGCAGGAGTGATTGGAAGGGCTTAAGCAAAGAGCTGTCAAGGCCGTCACTGGAGGAGCGAGGAGGTTCTCGGGAGGTGGGGATGGACCGGCGAGCACGAGTGCACGTGACTTCCTCAAACTCGGGCACATGATAGGAGAGAGTGTCTGGTTGTGGGTTCAGAATTCAGAATGGCCTTGGTAGGAACAACAAAGCTCAGAAGAGACAAGTCAAGGGCACTGTGCTTGCAGAGAAAAACCCAATCTTTCATATCTACGGTGAGCAGTGATGGGCTTGATGCATGTGGAGCTGAAAAACATGATCGCGAGTCAGCGCTACAGTGCTCTGGTTTGGAATCAAGTATGAAAGGAGCCTGCACAATTAGAAACTGAAGATTTCTCCAGTATATTTAGCGCTGCCCAGAAGCTTGCTAGAATTCCTCATCTAATTTTGAGTTACATGAATCCAGAAAGATGTGGAGAACTCAAAGAATGTTCAGGCAAGAGCCTCAGGGATTGAGGTTGAGAAATAAGATTTGCTAGTTAGAGGGAGAAGGCTACATGGTGGTTTAACAATAGTATTTCATCCACAGAAGGACGTGTTTTGCAGGGGGGGAGGGGGGTGTGAGCAGTTTTTCCATATTCTTCTTGAGGACCTACTCAGATGAGATGCCTTTAAACTGCTCCAGGGGTGATTGTGGTTGGATATGAAAAAGTCCCTGATGCAGAGGGTTGTTAGGCATTGCAATGTGCTGCCAAGGGAAGTTCTTGAGTGCTTTTCCTGCTAGAGGGCTTTTTCTATTTGTTGGGGATTTTTAAGTGGAGCCCAACTTGAAAACACAGAGATGGCACAGCTAAAGCCATGAACCCTATGAACCAGGGGCACTGGGCTGGGCTTCTGGGGACCAAAATGATGGATAAAGGATTGGTTACTTTCCTTCTCAGGGTGTCCTGGGGGTCTCTGAAAACACCAATGCTAAGGGGTCACTTGGGTGTTGTAGCTGAAAGCTGCTAAGCCTCCCAGCACGTTGAATGAGGCGAGGGTTATGGGGTGCGCGTGGTAGAGTCCAGGTAGGATTCCAGGTGCCTCACACCTTCTTTTCCTGGTCTGGCTCCTTAGAGGCGGCGCACAACAGTGCACCAGCAAGGTGGAGTCGCACCCAAGTGACCAGCTGGCCTGGAAGTGGAGGTCAGATCACAGCCCCATGCCGGGGTCACGCAGAGCAGGGCAGGGATTCATATTCATGTGAGGGTCCTACGGGTAGTGCACACGGGCGGCACACTCAGGCGAGTGAAGCACGGGTGTGGTGGAAACTGGAGCGCTTGTTCTGAAGGAGAGACCCACTGCTTAGACAGGGACACACGGCTGCCACGTGAGAATGAGGGCCTCACGTCGTGAGATCTCTTGAGCTTTCAAAGGAAGTCAGAAATCTAGGTTTTAAATACTTATCTCCTAAAATAAAAATAGATTGGCAAGTGTTCATGGATGGGTGAATGAGTAAGCCAAATATGTATCCATGCAATGGACTGTGATTCAGCCTTACAAAGGAGGGAAATTCTGACCCGTGCTACAACACGGCGAACCCTGAGGACATTGTGCTAAGTGGAATGAGCCAGTCACAAAGAGACAAATACTGTGTGATTCCACTTAGGTGAGGTGTAAAATCATAGAGACAGGAAGTAGAATGGTGTTTGCCAGGGGCTAGGTGCGGTGGGGGAGGGATGGCATGTTGTTGTTTAATGGATGCAGAGGGTCAGTTTTGTGAGATGAAAGTTTCTGGATTTCTGATATTTCTGGAGAAAAAAAAAAAGAAAATTTCTGGAGATGGATGATGGTGATGGTTACACGACAGTATGAATGTACTTAATACCACTGAGCTATGTACTTAAAAATGGTGAAGATGATCAATATGTCATATGTATTTTACCCCATAGAGCCACACAGTTCAGCAATCCCACTTCTGGGTATATATCCAAAGGATTTCAGTCTGGATCTCAAAGAGCTGTCTGCACTCCCAAGTTCATTGCAGCGCTGTTCACAGTAGCCAAGATACGGAAGCGACCTAATGTGCGCTGGTGGATGAAGGGATAAAGAAAACGTGGGACATACCGTCTTCCCTCAGTATCCGAGGGGATTAGTTCCGGGACTCCTGAGGCCACCAAAATCCAAGGATGCTCAAGCCCTCATAGAAAATGGTGCCGCATAGGCTGTATGCAAATACTTGTATACTTTAAACCCTCTCTAGATTATTTGTAATACCCAATGCAGTGCAAATGCAATGCAAGTAACTGTTATACCATTTGTATTATCTTTTATTGTTTATTGTTTTTTTCCCCAGTGTTTTTTCATTTCACAGTTGGTGTAACCTGCGGATGTGGAACCTGTGGGCACAAAGGTGAACAACCGCACAATAGAATATTATTTGTCCACAAAAAGAAGGGAGTCCTGCCATTGGTGACAGCATGGATGGACCGGGAGGACATTGTGCTGAGTGAAATAAGTCCGACACAGAAAGACAAATACTGCGCGACCTCACTTACGTGTGGCATCTAAAGTAGTCAGACACATAGGAGCAGAGAGTAGGACGGTGGTTGCCAGGGCCTGGGGGCAGTGGGAAATGGGCAAGTATTGGTCAAACAGCTCAATTTATACAAAGTTGCATTTATGCAAAATAGATAAGTTCTGGAGAGCTGCGGTGCAGCATAGGCATATGGTTGTATACTTGTATACTTAAAGTTTTGCTAAGAGGGTAGTTCTTATATGTTCTAACCACAAAAAGAAATAAAACCCAAAACAAACAAACAAACCCAGAGGCCACAGGAGGAGATTTTTAGAGGTGATGGAGAAGTTGATAGCATTGATATTGATAGCGATGGTGATTTTATTTTATTTTTTGAGGCTAATAAGGTATTTATTTATTTATTTTTCACTTTTTTTTTCTTTTATTTCATCATATTATGGAGGTGCAAGTATTGTTAGGGTTACACATATTGCCCCTGCCCCCCCCCCCGACGTGTCCAATCCCCCGGTGGTGTGCATCACACACGTTATGGAAGCACACACCCCTTTCCTCCTCCCCCCTACAGCCTGCCCACCACATGCTAAAAAGATATTTTTTTAACATTTTGGTTACTTTTGTATATCTTTGCCTCTCCCTAAGAAGGGCTAGAGTTATGCCCTTCCCCTCTAAAATGCTCACCACATCCCTAAGATTGGATCCCCCCCGCCCAATCCCTGGTGAGCATTGCCACCATTTGAAAACCATAGTTTTAATCAGTCAGTACCAATTTGATGGCGAGTAGATGTAGAGCTCATTTTCCATGTCTTATGTTGCCTCGCTTTGGATAATGGGCTTAAGCTTAATCCAGGCTAGCATAAATGGTGCTAGCTCACGGTCATTTCTTAGGATTGAGTAATATTCTATTGTGAACATATACCACATTTTAATTATCCACTCATGAATTGATGGGCACTTGGGTTGTTTCCATGACCGTGCAATAGTGAATTGTGCTGCTATAAACATTCGGGTGCAGATGCCTTTATAATAGAATGACTTATGCTCTTTTGTGTAGATGCCCAACAATGCTATTGCAGGGTCAAATGGTATTTCTATTTCTAGCTGTTTGAGGTATCTCCAAATTCTTTTCCACAAAGGTTGCACTAATTTGCAGTCCCACCAGCAGTGTAGTAGTGTTCCTGTCTCTCCTCATTCTCGCCAGCATTTGTTGTTTTGGGATTTCTTGATATAGGCCATTCTTACTGGGGTTAGGTGGTATCTCATTGTGGTTTTGATTTGCATTTCTCTAATAATTAGAGAAGTTGAGCATTTCTTTATATGTTTGCATGCCATTATTCTGTCTTCTTTGGAGAAGTTTCTGTTCATTTCCGTCGCCCATTTCTTGATGGGATTGTTTGATTTTTTCTTGTTAATTCTTTTAAGTTCTAGATAGATTCTTGTTATTAGGCCTTTATCAGAGGTGAAGAGAGCAAATATTTTCTCCCACTCTGTGGGTTGTCTATTTGCTCTACTGATAGTTTCCTTGGCTGTGCAGAAACTTTTTAATTTGATCAGATCCCATTTGTATATTTTTGATCCTGCAGTGATTGCCTTCCTCAAAAATTCTTTGCCTAGTTCAATGTCTGATAGGGTTTTCCCAACATCTTCCTCTAGGATTCTTAAGGTTTCATGCCTTAGGTTTAAGTCTGTTATCCATCTTGAGTGAATTTTTTGTGAGAGGTGAGAGGTAGGGATCCTGATTTGCTCTTCTGCATGTAGCTAACCAGTTTTCCCAGCACCATTTATTGAAGAGAGATTCTTTTCCCTAGTGTATATTTTTGTCAGCTTTATCAAAGATTAGATTACCGTATACTGATGGTTTCATCTCTGGTATCTCAGATCTATTCCAGATATCTATGCTTCTGTTCTTGTGCCAGTACCAGGCTGATTTAACTATTATTGCTTTATAATACAGCTTGAAGTCAGGAAGACTGATGCCTCCCAGTTTGTTCTTTTTATTTCAGATTGCTTTGGCTATACAAGGTTTTTTCTGGTTCCATATGAAGTGAATAATTATTTTTTCTAGATCTGTAAAGAATGTTAATGGTATTTTGATGGGCATTGCATTGATTCTGTAGATCACTTTAGGTAATATTGACATTTTAACTATATTGATTCTACCAATCCATGAGCAAGGTAGATTTTTCCATCTGTTTAAATCTTCTGCAATTTTTTCTTTTTAGTGTTTCGTAGTTCTCCTTGTATAAATCTTTTGTATCTTTCGTTAAGTATACTCCTAGATATTTAATTTTCTTTGGGGCTATAGTAAAGGGTATTGTGTTTTTGATTTGAGTTTCTGCTTGATGGTTCTTGGCATATATGAAAGCTTCTGATTTGTGTATATTGATTTTATACCTGAAACTTTACCAAATTCGGTTATCAAGTCTAGGAGTCTCTTGGATGAGTCCATGGGGTTTTCTAGGTATAATATCATATCATCAGCGAAGAGCGAGAGTTTGATTTCATCTGCCCCCGTGATGGTGGTTTTATGGGTTTATACTTATCTCCAAACACATCAAGTTGTATACATTAAACAGCTGCAGCTTTTTGTATGTTAATCATGCCTAAATAAAGCAGCTAAAACTTGGAAAGAATGTTTTGGCCAATCGTATACGTTCTAAATAGCCCATGCTGGCCAACCTGACAGAGGCTGCGCAAACCCATGTGCATCTGGATTTGGGCTGCGGGCTATGAGTCTGATGTCTCCACTGGAAGCCAAGAGCGGCTCTGCTGCGGCTGACCAGAAAGACCCCAGGGGGACCCAAGCCCTCAGAGACAGAGCCTGCCACAGTGCTGGCGTTTGCCCTGTCCCCCAGGCCCAAAATTCCAAAAGGGTCTGTTGTGTGACTTTTATAATTTGGGTGAGTTACAAAACACAGGTGTTTCACTGAATTAAGTGGAAAGCTGCAGCTGCGTAGACGTGGTTTCAGCATGCCCGCAAGATATCATTCGCCTGCCCTCCCGCATAAAAGATAGCAAAAAAAGGTCAATAATCAGAGAAAGCCGGGCTCCTGGATGTCAGCTGCAGCTTCTGCTTGAGGCGGGATCCTTTCCCAGAGACACACGCCGTCTGAGCTGGGAAGACCCGCGGCAAGCTCGGGCTGAGCGGCTCCACCTTCAGGCGTTCCGGGCGGCTGGAGCTGGGACCCTCGCAGGAACAGTCTGCCAGGTTCCCCCGCGTGGGACCAGTGGCGACGGCGGCGGCGGTTGGCTGCCCCAGCTCCGGGTGCAGGAGTAGCTAGACCTGCCTTCTCGGGGCTTTGGCACACATGGTGGCACATTGTTTTTTTTACAAGTTGCCGTCATATAATAAGATTTTACCAACAATCGTTTACTGAGGCTACTATGTGCCGGGCAGTGTGCTGGGTGCTGGGGCTCCCTGATTCCTGTTCCTGAGTTATTTTCCCTGTGGAAAAGGGCTGGACAAGTGCGACAGTGACTTCTGTTCTGTCAGATTCTTCAGCTCAGTTGGCGTTCATGGCAGTAGAACATTTGAAGTGTTTTTGTTTGTTTTTCTTTCCTATGTATTTTATGAGATCAAAATGAGACAAAGAAGGTGGTGGGAAGTTTCTGAGTGTTCTTTCGGCTGCTAGGAAAGAATTTTGTTTTATTTCTGTTTTCAGTAGAAATTATTGTAAATTCTGAGTGGTACAGGGAGCTCTCACAAATAGCAGATTTAGGAATAGTTCTATCCTGGTTATGTGGTTTTCCTTGGGCTGGAAAAAAAATCTGATGAGTTAGATGCTGGATTGTTGCTCAAATGGATATGCCAGTGGATAGATAGCCTTTGGGGGAGAAACTGTTCCACACAGTTATAAAATTATTTCTTTATTCATTCAGTGTTTGAGTGTCTAGACATTGAGATGGATATTCTAAGGACATAAATGCAATTGTCCTCAAAAGTTTATTATAATAATAATAGCTACTATTTTGTTGAGGACTTATCATGTGCCAGACTTTAATCCTCCCAACAGCCCTTTTGAAATAATCAATATTATCCATTTCATAAGATGGATGAAAACCAAGTCTGCAAGAACATGTTAAGAGCATATGAAAGGTCACATAACTAGCAAGTGACTGGCAGAGATATTTTTGCCATCAAGGCCTGTAATTTGACCCCTGCTCTATCCTGCCTCCTTTACGTTTAATATGAGAGCTGAGATCCACACGAGCAAAAACAAAGCACTTCTGATTGATCCTATCAGAAGTAACCTCTTGCTCTCAGAGCCATATTTTCTGACTGTCCTTACTATTGGCAGGTGTTTATCCTCTAACAGTGAACTTGACTTCTGAAAACAGCCCAACATTCTGGCATCAAGCCTGGTGGATGTGGTGGCTATTACTGCTTCCATTCTAAAATGTGGTGAGATTGAAGTGTTATCACTGGCTTGAGAGTGTTTCTAAGTGAGGCATTTAGAAATGTTTTATTTTATTAAAAACAGCTTTATTGATACATAATTCACATATCATTTAATTCACTCATTTAAGGTGTACAATTCAATGGATTTAGTATATTCACAGAGTTGTGCAACTGTCACTACAAACAATTTCAGATGTGACCAGATGTGTTCAGGGTGGTATGGCCATAGACACTACAACCAATTTTAGAGCATTTTTGTAACTCCCAAAGAAACCCTACACCCCTTAAACATTGTTCTGCTAGTCTACTTTCTGTCTCTATGATTTATTTATTCATGTTATCAGAGCCATTTAATATGTGGCCCTTTGTGATTAGCTTCTATTTTGTTTTTAACTACTTTATTGAGATATGATTGACATATAAAGGCTGTAGAAATTTAATGTACATAACTTTATGCATTTGAAGTTAATTGTGCACCCATGAAACCTCATCACAATCAATGCCACAAACTTATCCATCACCTCCTAATGTTCCCTCCTGCTCATTTGTTTCTTTGCTTTGTTTTCCTTTTGTAGTAAGAGTACTTAACATCAGATCTTCCCTCTTAGCAAAATTTAAAATATGGAATATTGTTAATCCTATGCCCTATGTTGCACATTAAATCTCCAGAACTTATATATCTTGTATGACTGGAACTTTGTCTCCTTTGAGCATCACCTCCATGGTGGAAGGAAGTGCAGTTGTGAAGGGCCCTTTCGCATAGCTGTTTCTAGCCAGCGATGCTTTTCCCATTTCATCCCGGTTTCTTTACATCCCCAACCCTGAAGGAATGAACGACTTTCCATGTGCTGGGCCCAGAGTTGTGGTTTGACGACAGCATAATGCGGGTTGATTGCACAGCGACACACTGTCATCTCCTGCACGTCAGAGAGTCACTGCCCCCTCTTTCATTGGTCTTTTTAGAGCAGGATGTTGAACTCTCACCTGGGCTTCAGGACTTCCAGGATGGCATGTGGCTCTCCCAGAGTGTCTCCACCAGCTCACTTCGGCCGGGAGGCTGGAGGTCTGGGCTCCTTCAAGACCTCTCGGACGGTCCAGGCCATGCCAATTGCAGCCTCCCCTCCCATCCCACCAGAGAGAAACAACTTAAGCCAGGCTTTCAGTGTTTTGCTCTGAGAACTTTCCCCACAAATATGCCTCACTTGGGATTTCAAAGCATCCATCTCCCTTCTGTCCTGCCTGTTCATCAAAGGCTCATACTCTGCGTTCCACATGACCTGAGCAAGTTATTTAACCTCCCAAGACCTTTGTTTCCCCATCTATCAAATGGTTGTGGTAGGGTGATGGATGGCACCCATCTTATCCGTTGTTATTTGAAACAACAGACGTGGCTGCTTGACTTGACATGGATCCATCCACCACCTAATTTGGGTGAGTAACTTCTCTGAGCCTGTTTCCTTATCTGTACAACTGAAACAATGCTTCATATGCCATAGCTTTGTTGTGAGGATTAAAGGAAAGAACATATGTATAGAGGTAAATTCAGACCAAGAAATACAGACAATGTTCAATATTAATTATTATGATCTTCCTGTGTACTCTTGAAAGTTCATGGGTAGCTTTGGAGGGATGAAGCCCACGAATCTTCTGAAATTATATGCAAGTATTTGTGTGGATATCACATGCATGTTTTCTGGAACAGGGTTCCATAATACTCATCTGATTCTCAAAATGTCCGCCTACGTGCTCCCTGGAGGTGAGAACCATGCTTAGACATGAAGAGCTCATGAACACGAGACATGCCTCCAGAATGGGGATGGAGGTCTGCTCTGTGCATGCTCTCTCTACCTCCTGTGTTTGAACTGGAAACCTTGAGACTGAGTCTCTTCTCAGCCAGTAGCTAGAGCCCTACCCCATGCCTTTTCTTCATGGCCATTTTTTATTCATGCGTATTGTGGCCATCTGCCTTCCTCACTGAACTCTCAACTCCTTGAAGGGCAAGGACCTAATCTTTTTTGTGCCCCCAGTAGTGGGAGGCTGAGCACAGGTCTCTAAACCAGGTGGGAGTTCTGGAAACACGTGTGAAACAACCACATGTCTGGACTCATTAGAGCGTGTGCGGAGGAGTCTCCAGGGACCATCGCTGCAGCCCAAGTTGGGAGAGGAATTGAGGGAAGACCTGGAATGTCCGCGCTCAGAGCCCAGTTCTGGGCCGAACGCATCTCCGTCCTCTGGTGGTATGAGAAGTTTCCTTTCTCCGTGTGATTGCTTGTACAGGTGGGACAAGTTGGTAAACTGTGGGAATAACAACTTTACTTGCAAAGGCATTGGCTAGTCTCGCTTAGGTGATTTTGATGGAAAGCAGTAAGACCTGTTCTGTATTGTGAGACTGTAGTTAAGCTGAAAGGAAACCTTGCGCTTGGCTTGATTCAGAGAAAATTGGTGGCCTTTTCTGAACTGAAAATCTTTTATTGCCATAATTTTCTGCTCAGGAAAATGGTTTTTTGGAACTTAGAAATCTAAGTATTGAGATAAGAGCTTTCTTAAATTCTGTTAAACTAGTAAGGGTAGGTTTTTTAAAATTAATTAATTAATTAATTAATTTTTCTTTTAACTACTTTGGTACGGCACTCACTGGCCTTGAACCCTCGCCCACAGCCGCACTCACAGCCCGCACGGTGGTCTGTGCTGCGCATTGACGACGCGTCCTTCTTGCTCTTGTGTGATGAGGAAAGCTTGAAAGCACTGAAAGCTTGTTTTACTTTACAGGCAGCTTTACTTGTAATGTAAATCAGAATAGGGAACATATACATATATGTTTTCATTACATTATTTTTAAATGTTCACAATTTTATTTTGATAAATGAAAATTAGAAAAGTCATATCACGGCTGTCGGCTAAAGTCGCTGTGCATGTTCATCTGTGGCTGTCGACTATAGTGGACGCTCGTGCTGAAGTGGTTAAAAGAGAAGTCCTACCAAGATTAGTAAGATTCAGAACAGGCATTACCTTTTCTCTTTCCACCTCCTCTTCCTAACCTTTTTCCTCTAGGCCCCATCAGTGAAAAGATTTACTTATTGGGTTGCTATTTCCTCCTAGAATTTACATACAACACAGAGAAGGAAAAATAGTTCACAAAGCACTTAATTTACCTATAATTTTGCAAATTATGAATGTATTTTTCCATTAAGTTCTTGTAAACATGCATGAAAATCTGAAGACTAAGAGAAAAAAGTCAGTTAAAATCTGACTACCCATAATTGCATAATCACTTACCTCCATGACCATTTTTTAGTATTTTTTCCTTGTGTATATGCTTAAAAATTGTAATGACAGTTTACATATAAGTTTGTATCTTGTAATTTCAGTTAAATATTCACATAAGCATTTTTCTTAATGAGATTGTCTTTATGACCGTCACAGTTAGTGGTTGTATAACATCTTATTGAGTGCCTGTACCATAATTTACTTATATGTTCTTCTATGGATGAATATTTAGATTGTTTCCCTGGTGTGCTCTTATGCCAAATGCTACAGAGAGCGTCTTAGTGCATGAAGGATTTGGACAGCTTGAATCATTTTCCTAGACTGGCTCCCAGAAGTAAAATGTGAGCCCTGGGTCAGTGGGTGTGAAGGCTTGGGTGGCCCACATACACTTCCCCGCTCCTCAAAAGGCTCGTGCTGACCTACACTGGCAGCAGCAAAATGTGGAGGTTCCGGGGTACCAGTTGAATTTTTTGTTTGAATGGCGATACGGGAATGGACTGCCTAGCCTGTCTCCTGATTGCCCCCGCACTGCTCTGGGGGCACGTAGGAGCAGGCAGGTCTGCCTCATGAGTCGTCGAAGGCTCTGGAAAATCATGACCTCCCTTTCTCTCCTCCAAGACAGATTATCCTTGTCCATGGTCCAGAGCAGAGTTGGGGCGTTCGGAAGCAACTAGAGAAGGCAGAAGAAGCTACAGGTAGAATTTGCAATTTGAGTTGCAGTCAGACGATTTAGACAGGCCTCACCATGGCTTTCTCTTGCTTGGCTTTGGTTGCCACGGAAGGGGAGTGAAGCCTCTGTTTTGCATTAGATTGCAGCCTGCCCAGGACCACTTTATGTGGCCAGAAGTTCAAGACAATCAGTTTTTGTTGTTCTGCCAGTTGTGTTCACAGATATTTAGTGCTATGTTCCCTGCGCCTAGAAGACTGCCGAGGGAGAGCGGGCACTCAGTATCCACCGGGTGCAGGAATGAGCGGTCGAACGGAAGCTAGAAGAGGCCTTATTTCGTATGCGGCATGTGGCAGGCATTGCTTTTTGCTGACCAAACACAGATTTCCCTCTCCTTCCTTGTCGACCGAACTTAATTTTATTTGGTGTTGCGATTTGTACCTGATGAAACAACTTAGTTCCCCAGGCCCCTCGCATCTTGGGGGTGGCCCTGTGCCAACAGTTTGGGTCCGTGAGATGGGCAGATGTAATTTCAGAGTTTCTGGGGAAGCTGAGTTCTTCTTTCCTGTTCTCCCTATTTCGTTTTGTGGGCCTGGAGGAGGAGCAGCCAAAAGGTGACAAAGGGAGGATGAAAGTCACAGGCTGAGGACGGTGCAGGGCAGAGAAAGGAGGAGGTGAGACGCTGGTGCCGTCACAGGGCCGTTGGGATGTGCCTTTGGGAGAACCCTTTCCTAACAAGCCACTGTGGTTGGGTTTTCTGTTGCACACAGCTGAACGCCACTTCTTCTGACACAAAACCTGAGGTCTAGAAAGTCTCATTTGCTCAAGGTCACCATGATCGAGTGTGCCAGAAATAAGACCAGACCTAGGTCTGTGTGGTTAAACCAGCCCTCTGATTGCCCTAAGCACCCCTTCCCACCATCACCAATTTTGGATTGGAAGAGCCCTGAAAAGCACTCTGAGATGAAATGCATTTTCAAGTATTTTTCGGAAGAGATTTGATGAATACTGGTTTCTGACCTGTTGGGGAATGAAGGGCATCCATAGCGACACTTATGAACACGGGGGTTTTACAGTAGATGCTCTAGTCTAAATGTGAGCTCCGTAGAGGGAGATTTACTTAGGAGAAGATAAAATACCAGGCGGGCATTTTTTTTCTTTTAAAAGATTTTTTATCACCTGTGTTAACCCAGTCTTCATGTTTCATAGAAAATTAGATATCAGATCTGAAAATTTTGATTTGGGATTTGATACTTAAAAACTCTGACATGGTCTTCTGTTATTATTATTATTATTATTATTTTTAGGGAAGTCTAGAAAAGGCTGGGGATACAACTGCCAGGGTGTATTTTCTTGATGTTTCCTTACTGTGTTAAAATATGGATCCTTCGGCAATATTTGTCAAAGAACTGCTTTTAAATGACATTGGAAAAGTACCTGCACCGTTCACATAATTCTGTTCCTGGATGAATATTCCTCTGCTTTACCGAAGTGACTTCTAAAAGCGAGAGATGAAGGCGAGAGTGAGGGTGAAGTGCACGCGGCGTCTCATTTGCGGAGCTGGCCCAGCAGGGAAGCATTTCCAAAAATCGCCCAGAGTGTTTCCCTTCCTGAGCCAGAGCAAGAACTGCACCTGAGTCCTGCACTCGCGCATCTGTCAGCGGCAGGAACTTCCCAGAGGGAGGACGCGCCAGGCGCTCAGGAGCCACGCTACGTTTGAGAATGAGGGACGCGGCCGAGACGGTGCCACGAGTTCCTACTCCTCTCCACGGAGGAGCCGGTGGGTCAGCTCGTCGGCCGGTCTCCACGGGACGCTCGTGCCTGGTCGCCGCCCTCATGCGCTGCGGTCTTCCTGTGTTCATGCACACCATGCACACGGCGGAGAGCTTCCTCCCACTGGCCGGTCTTCCGCTCTGCCCTTCTGTTAGGTCCCCCACGGGCCCCAAGTCCAAAGACATACGGATGTCGTGGGCTCCTGCATAGCTCTCGCACCTTTGTCCTGTTCTGCTGCACCTGGAGCATACCTCGGAGGCATGCCAGTGAGGTGGCCGCACCTGCGACCGGGCCCTCCTGCTGCTGCCTTGCTCTCAGCTCACGGGTGGAGTCAACCCTGAGGGTGACGAAGCGGAGAGACAGAAGTCCTCCATGACACGCACCATCGACCACACTGCATCCGGAGCACGCCTTGTCTCTGGACACCGCTTACAGGACAATGAAAGTTCTTCTGGTCAAACAGGTTGAATGAGATGTGTATTAACAGCAGCCAAAAGCACCGGCCTGTTCAGGAAGGGCTGACAACGCCTGAAACACCCCAGCCAGCCATCTGCGATGTCACAGTGTCTGGCAGCCTGTCCAACCCACATCCTCCTCTTACCACTTGACAATGACAACTGCTGGTGGCTACCAGATTTAGCAAGTGAACATAGAGGATATCCAGTTAAATTTGAATTCCAGATAAACAACAGATAATTTATATATCATAAGCATGTCCCAAATATTGCATGGGACACACTAACACAAAAAAAATTATTCCTTGTTCATTGGAAATTTAGCTGGGCGTCTTGTATTTTATCTGCTAGCCCAGCTGTAGGCTCCTGGGGAGACTTTCTGAGGTGCTCGTGAGGGTGCGTTGGTCTTTTCCCTCCTGGGGACCTGAAACCACGCTGGTGCAAAACTCACGGTTAATTAAAGACCATTGTCCAGAGGAACTGTGAGTGCATGGAAGAGAACCACAGGGTTTCTGGCTGGACATTGGGCCCTTCCCTGTGTCCCTCCTTCTTTGTGCCATCTGGCCTGTGGTCTGGGACGCTCCATTGTCACTTCCTCCTTCTGCCCTTTCTACACAACCCTCCCTCACTTCAGGCCAGGCCGGGGCCCCTCGGGAGTGCCTGCTCTTGGCTCAGCGGCAGGAGCACGTCCCTGCGGGGTCACCAACCGACCCCCAGGCAGAGGGCAGGCTTGCGCAGCGGGCAGGGTTTGCGCCCGGGCCGCGCTCAGGCTCCGGCACCCGCTCCTGGATTCTGGCGTCTGGTTCTCTGGGCCCGCCTGGCGCGGGAGCTGGTCGGGTTCCCGGGACCTGCCTCGGGAGTCACCACGACGGGTGATCCCCTCTCCACAGCCCACCCTTGTTTCCCCTTAGTTGAGATCAGATGGACTCTTAAGCAGAAGCCTTTCGTATGTAGAAAACAGGAAAAGCAGAGCCAAGAGAGGAGTCTGAAGCATTTCCGTGGCCTGTCTGCAGAGGCCACGGGCCAGACGGGCCAGGAGACAGCAGTGCAGCCTGAGGCCGGCTGTGGCCTCCCCCGCCTCCTGTGCCCTCTCCCCTCCTAGAGCACAGTCCGCCCCACCCAGCCCTCCCTCAGGGGCCCTCGGTGTCCTTCTGTGACCTTGAAGCACCTCTCTCGCTGTTGCTCTGCCCGCCTCTGCCCTGAGAGGCCCCACGCCGTCTCCGCTCCCGTCTGGAGAGCGAGGCCTGTCCAGAGCGCCGAGCCTTCCCCTCGCCGGGCCCTCCCCTCGCCGGGCCCTCCCCTCGCCGGGCCCTCCCCCCGCCGAGCCCTCCCCCCGCCGAGCCCTCCCCCCGCCGGGCCCTCCCCCCGCCGGGCCCTCCCCCCGCCGGGCCCTCCCCTCGCCGGGCCCTCCCCTCGCCGGGCCCTCCCCCCGCCGGGCCCTCCCCCCGCCGAGCCCTCCCCTCGCCGAGCCCTCCCCTCGCCGGGCCCTCCCCTCGCCGAGCCCTCCCCTTGCTGACTCCTTCTCCCCTCCCGCTTCTCGCTTCTCGCTCGAGTTGCGCTGTGCAGTGAGGAGTCTCTGGCCCCAGCCCATTTGCAGCAAAGATAAGGATCTCAATCACAGAGGTTGCAGTCTTCAAAGAGCAGCAGTGAGGTATAATTTTATTTGGTTGCTAGCCCAGTTGGGCTCTCTTCCTTGGGGTTATAACAGTAGAAAGAGCGCGAGAGAAACCAGTTTGTCAGTAGGAAATGCTGGGAGAATTTCCAGAGTTCTAATTCTCATCCAACGACCATTTACTGAGGGTTTACATATGTGACTTAATTTAATCCTTCCACAATTTTTTCAAAAGATGAGGAAGTGAAATACCCCTGTGCCATTTCCCCAGCCAACACTGTCCCTTCACGGGGCTGCCATCCTGTCTTTGCTGTGGGTGGGACTGTGTCCCCCTAAAACTCTAATGTTGAAGCCTCACCCCGTGTCTCAGGAGGCGGCTGTACTTGGAGATGGGGCCTTTCAAGAGGTAACTCGGTTAAAATGAGGCCATTAAGGGACCCCTAATCCAATCTAACCAGAGTCCTTCGAGAGGGGAGGTGAGGACACAGACACACACGGGGAGGACCATGTGAGGACGCAGCGAGAAGATGGCTGTGCACCCCGCAAGGAGAGAGGCCTTGGGAGAAACCAGCCTGCGGCACTTCCGTCGTAGACTTCCAGCCCCTAAACCGTGAGAAGATACATTTCTGTTGTTTAGGTCCCCTGGTCTGTGGGACCCTGTGATGTCAGCCTCAACACACTATCACAGGTTTCAGAATCGCACATCAAGGTCATCATCTTTCTGGCTCAGATGGGGCTCCACGGTGAGGGGCTGGGGCGACCCCAGGCAGCATCCCATGTGGGGCTCACTGTCCTCGCCTGGACCCCCCCCTTTCAAAGCCTTGTCTCTGCAGTCACTGCCTCGTCCTAATCACAGAAAGGACTGGCAGGAAGGAGGGAATCGGGGCTCCAGAAGACCCCAAGGGTCTCCTCTGCGTACTGTCCCAGTGATGTGGGTCTGGCTTCCCAGATTTTATGCCGGCTGTGCCTGTGCCTGCTTCTTAAAAACCCGTGTAGAGAATGGAGGAAACAAGGTAAAATGGAGGAAATGAGGGGGAGAACTCGAATTCAATAGCAGTAACATCACCTTCTATTTGCAAAATGCATCGGAGGCGCCTACGCCCTTCATACCAATGGTCATTACCGCCCCATCTGGCGATGGAGCAGGTGCTATTGCATTCCCATTTCACAGATGAGGACAGTGGAAGTGAGCATCTTGCCTAAAGTCATTCAAAGAGTAAGGTGTGGAGGCAGAGCTCAGACTCTGGCCCTGGAGTTGCAGGGCTGGTGCTCTCCGTTTCTTCTGGGCCCCGCCCCCTGGATGAAAACACTAAGATTCTCCCCTCCACCTGGTGGGCGTGGGCTGAAGGCTGTGGTGCCAGCAGGTGTGGGGCACCTGCTGCTCCCTAGCTCTCTGGCTCCCCTCATCTTGGTGAGGACTGTGTGATTTTGCCAGGTCGGCAGCAATAACATCCACTTTGACAGCCCACAGGACCTCTCCAATACGAAGCCAAACTGGAAGGCAAAGCTGGCTGTGCTTCTGTCACCCCCCAGGCTGGCTGCCTTTAAAATTAAAGCTCAGCGTGTTGTCCTTTCTAAATTCACAAGTTATTGTAAAGGGGGAAGAAAGCTCTTGCCCTAGTGATTAAGTTTTCAGAAGGGTCGCATTTTAGCAAGGCTGTAAAACTGTTGCCGCTGGAAGGCAGGTAAGGAATGTGAGCTGGAGCTCTTTCCCCTAAGCCCTTTATTTCATTTGCACAGTGCTAGGGCGTTTGTCATGAGAGGGGCATTTCAGAGCTCCTAGGTCAAGTGCAATAAACTGTTAGACAACAGCCTGCTATTGAAGTGCAGATTTTTCTTTTTATGCTTAATGGTTATTTAGACTGTTGGTCACCATGCATGCTCCTTGTTGCTCTGGGCGCTCTGCTCTTCAGCTATGGCAGAGAAAATAGCTGGGTTGGGGTTTGGAGACTGGCCTGGCCTTGACCCTGAACTGTTGACTCCCAGGCTCCCTTGCTGCCCAGGCAGCCTCTCCCCGAGAGATAACGACCTCAAATATGGCTTTAAAAGCCTCCAGGAGCAGCAATGAGTTATTATGTGGTCTCTAAAATTGCTTCTAGGTTAAGTGCCAGTGTAGCCGAATAAATGGCTTGAAAAAAATGGCAGACATGTTTTATGTCTCTCTAGAGCATCCCTACCCCTTTTGGAGAGCGAGGACCTGCATCCCTGCCTCAGGCGAGCGGTCAGGAGGGGCAGGGGAGTGTCCTTTGCTCTTTGTGCCACCGGAGACAGGATGAATCCAGGCAGAAGTCACAAGATTGTCTTAGCCAAGGAGGGGACTATGGAATGAATCCCAACCTTTAAAAGCTCTGTCCTTCTGCTCAGAAGCAGTGTGCTGGTACTTTGAGACAGGAGTCTGCCAGCCTCCTCTGCTGGAAAATTAATTAATTTCTCTTTTCTTCTCCTCAAACTACTTGTCCTCGTTCTTCTAATGCAGCCTCAGGGATAAGTGTTGAACTTTCGGTAAAAGAAAGTTCAACACTTTGTTGAACTTGGCATCCCTGGGTGGGTGGCCACTGGCACCCTAGTGGAATGGCACCCCATGACTGCTAGAAGGGTCAGGGAGCCCGGGGCAAAGCTGTGGGTCTTTGTGGTAGGAGCAACTTCTTTTCGAGGAAAGAGAGCAAGGGATGGCCCCAGTAGCTGCCAGAGCCTGTTTTCACTCCGGAGAACTCCCATCTCTGGCTCCCAAAGTAGATGCAGCTCCCCACAACCTGAACTGAGTTGAGAAGGAAGTGGAACTAGAAATGTCCAGAAAGCCTCGGCCATTTGTTTGGCTAGCTCTCTGGCGCACACACAGAGATGCTGATTCCACCCATTTGGAGAGGGTTTTGAACCCCCTAGCCTTGCAGCAGGACATAAATTTGGGGTCCTCTCAGGGCATTTGTTTGAGGTGACTTTTGGGGATGGAAGGCACTAGGTTGAGTGGAACTAGGGAATGGAGCCTGGTTTGAATTCGGAGCTCATTTTCGATTCCCAGGGAATAGGGGGACTAGGCCACCATTTGGGAAGAGTTTTGAACTTTCCAGTTGTTTGGGGTGGCGCTTATCCCCTGGACCCCCGTGGTAAGGCATTTGAGACACTGTCTAAAGTGCCATCTGGGGTGGCATTTCCCCCCTTTGGACTCCCATTTGTTTGGTAGGCCCTGGCATTTTTGTGTATTTGTGAGTTTCATTGCAACATAAGGAAGCTCCATCTCAAAGTCCTTTGGGAAAAACTTTGGCTCAATAATTAACTTATAGCTATGAATCTATGTGTGAAGAGAATGGTGCTATTGTCACCGATGTACGTGCTGGGGTATGAGGAGAAGTGGCTGTTAAATGCAAACTTCTACTTGATTGATAGGTCTTGGCATTGTAGATTGTTCGTGTTGGAAATTCCCTATATTGTTTGTGTTTGATTGCTTGTGAGTTTTTGCAGCACTTGTCTGGTGAGTTTATGTGTTGTGATACCATTTGCCTGGAGTGTGAGAAAAAGTGGTGGTGATGGTCCTTGCTTTATTCTGAGCCATGGGTTCTTTTCCCAGGAATTTGTTGTTTGGATCCTAATTTTGATTTGGAGGTACATTCTAAAAAGTTTTCTCCATTGCCTCTTCTTCCCCATATTAACCTCAATTGACCTTTCAAGTTCATTCAAAGCATAATTGGAAATAAATCCTTTAAAAATAAGGAAAGACAAGGAGAATGACCCCCCTTAGGCCCCCAATTGGTTTATGGTACTTCTACTTGCAAGCATTTGTATAAATGGGAAGGTTCAAAAGCATGTAGGTTTTCTAGGATGGCCAATTCTTGTGCACAAGTTTTTACTGAAGGGCAAATTATGTCCAGGAAAATTCAGAGCTCAAATGGTCAACCTGCCACTATAGAGTTAAAATGTTGAGCCTCAAGCTCTCTGCTTGAAATAAACTCATTGTTTGTGGTATACAAATGATTTGTGTTTGTATGATTTTGATAAGTGAGGTCTCTGCCCCTGCTGGAACCCCGCAGCCAGCCAGGGCGAGGTGCTGGGCCGGGGCCGCCGGGTCCCAGTGCCTGGTATTCTCACTGTGCATAGTCCCCTCCCTGGAGTTGGGGGTCCTGTGACTCGCTGCTGACTGATGGAATATGACAAAGGTGGTGATTGCACAACCGTGTTGTTTCGCATGGTAGAGTCTGTCTTCCCAGCAGACTCACCCTCGCTCCGGGGCTGGCTCGAGGATGCCAGCTGCCCGGCTCTGACCCGCCTGTGCAGAGGGCAGCCCCCAGCCGGCAGCCAGCAAGAATTCCCAAGCTCTCGATCCCACAGCCACATGGAAATAAGTTCTTCCCATAATCTGCGTGAGCTGGGAAGCAGCTTCTTCTCCCACTGAGCCTCCAGACGAGAACACGGCCCCATCATCACCTCGATTGCAGCCCGGGAGACCCTGCAGCACGGGACCCAGCCAGGCCATGCCCAGAAACTGGGAGATAACACACATGCGTTGTCTAAGGCTGTGAGTCTGTGGTGATTTGTCACACAGTATAGATAACTAACACAAGGGGCTGTGGAATAAATTAATAAGGAAAGCAATGTCACAGGAGCTACACCATTTGCACTTATGAACAGGCAGTTGTTCCAACTTCTTAGCCATCCTTTAAAGAAGATGTGGAAGAAATGCTTCAAGGAAAGTTTGGGAAAAGCAATGGATCTGTCATTTCCTGCATGTGTGCTCTTGCAGAAAAAGCAATCCTGACCAAGGTGTGGTGAGTGCCGAGGCCGTGGCGGGTGGGGCAGGCCAGCCATCAGACGCACCCGGGAGGCCCCTGTGGCTGGAGCAGAGTGGGCCAGGACAGCGGAGGGAGCTGCTGGGGGAGGGAGAAGAGGGGTGCTTGGGTGTCCAATAGGCCCTGCAGCCACTATAAAGACTTTGGTTTTTACTAAGTGGGCTGGGAAGCTGTTGAAGGGTCTAAGGAGTGGTTGCGGGAACGACAGGACCCCACACGTTCTAACGAGCTGTGCTCTCTGTCCCCATCTGTGAGTTGTTTAGGAGAAAGCAGACATCTCGGTGGCAGAGACTTTTACTCATCTCTGTATCCTTCACACTACTTAGCACAATGTCCAAAATATTAGCTGCCCAGAAAGCGTTTGTTAAATTGAACTGAGCGTGCAAACCATCCATTACTGCTGCGAGGCTTTGACGTTCTGAAGAGCTGGAGCCCCACACGTTCCCGTGCTGGCTGGCCGGCACTGGAGCCGTTGCTATGGCTCATGGAAGAAAGTGACGCTGTGTTGATGAGCAGGTGCTTCTGGTTTTTCAGTCCTTCCCCAAGTTCACGGAAAAGAAAACCGGCGTGTAGCTGTCACCCCGGCGGGTGAAGGGCGCCCCTCCTCCGCTGCGATGTTAAGGAGGATGGGGTGGAACCAGCCTTCGTAGCTGCTCCTCGTGGGTATGTTGGGAGGGGTCCCCCCATGGGGACCCGCTGGGCTCTGTCCACAGCACCTGCTGCTCACACTGCCGTTGGGCCATTCACCGAGTTTAGCTTGTGGCTTCCACTCTTGCTGTCTCGAATGCTTTGTTTCTTCGTCAGAAGGGTCAGGATCTTAGAGAAGCCTCAGGACAGTAATTCTGCCGAACGTATGAGCAGTTGAGTAGCTCAGGCAAGGGTGAGGTCAGTTCTGTGGGCCAACTGACCTGGCCAGGTATCCAGACACTTGGCTAAACGCCCGTCTAGATGTTGCTGTGAAGGTTGTTTTTTAGATGTGATTAACACTGAAGTCAGCAGACTCTGAGTAAAGTAGATCGCCCTTCATAACTTAGGGGCCTCGTCCACCCAACCAAAGACTTACCCAGGAGGAAGAGAGAATTCTGCCTCCTAGTGGCCTGCCTTTCTGCTGTGTGTGTGTGTGTGCGCGTGCGCGCGTGTGTGTGCGTGTGTGTGCGTGTGTATGTGTGTGCATGTGAGAGAGAGAGAGACAGAGAGCCCACGTGACACAGCGGGGAGGGGTGGATGAGGAAGTGTGGGGACAGGAGTGACTTGTTCTTGTCGCTGTGACCCATGCAGAGGCCCCCTGACTTCTGCTCCTTTCACCCCCAACCAGCCAGGGAAGGACTTCCCGGCGGGGGTGCCGCTGCTCCCAGGAGGGGACCTGCAGGACCGCCGGGCTTCCCTCCTCCGTCCGCAGTGCTCGCCCAGTCTCGAATCATAGCTCTTCCGAGCGAGCTTTGCAGCAGGGCTCTGGCCCGTCAGCTGTTTCCTCTGCATTAAGAACTAGGTCGTCCCCGTGTCCATCAAGCCACGAGCCAAATGCACTGTCCCTGTTGCTGAAGACAATGGCAGGACGAGGAGCAGCAGCTGCTGGGAGCCCTGCACCCTCACGTGACCAGAGCCCGGCACTGGCCGTGGCTGGGATGTGAGCCGTTTCTCCCCGCGAACAGCCGCAGGCCCCTCCAACTCCTCCCGCACCTGGGGTGGCTCACCTAGTGCCTGCCACTTCCCAGGGTCTCTGGCTCTTCCAGTGGAATCTCCAGCCACAGGGTGCCGGCACCTGGGGTCCTCCTGCCTCCGTGTCTGGCCTGTGTGCCGGTGGGGAGACGTGCTCTGCCCACAACTGCTCACACTTCAGAGCATTGCTGCTTGGGGGGTTTCACTTCTCACACAAAGTAGAACTAAAAAGTTGAACTTTTGGAGCTGGGGATAGTATCTCATGCCTGTAATCCCAGTGAATTGGGACGCTGAGACAGGAGATTGCTTGAGGCCAGGAGTTTGAGACCAGCCTGGGAAACATAGTGAGACCACATCTCTAAAACAATAAAAAATAATGTTATCCAGGCGTGGTGGCCCAGGCCTGTGGTCCTGGCCCACTCGGGATGCTGCAGTAGGAGAATGAATCCCTTGAGCCCAGGAGTTTGACATTATGGTGAGCTGCGTAGACACCACTGCACTCCAGCCTGGGCAGCAAAATGAGATCTTATCCCTAAAAATAAAATAATAAAAAAGTTGAAGTTTTAAAAACCATCTCCTGATTATAACTCTTCCCCTTGGGGCTTAGAGCCCTGGGGCCAGGAATGGGAAGACCAGGTCGTGGTGGGTAGCATGAGGGAGGAGTCCAAGTGACAGGGCCTGTGCCCTTCGGGCTGAGCACCCAGATCTCCGCTCTTCCCAGAGGCAGTGGTACCTCCTGGGAAGCCTCAGCCCTGACCCTCCAGACACCCTCAGACACCCCAATCCCAGGGGTCATTGTCACAGAGGCTCTCAAGCTGGTCCTAGGGGTATCTCAACCTGCCATGCTGCCTGGGCTTGGTTTGGTGGGACCTGCGTTCTCCTGAGCAGGGGAAAGGACAGCCACGTAGCTGTTGACCCTGGAGGCCGTGGGTTTACACCTAGCGAGGGAGGGGATAGCCACAAAACCGGCCATAGGATGCCAACGGTCCTCTTGCTTCTGGGCAGAAAAGTGCTATACACAAGAGTATAAATCTTTACTAATGCTCATCACAAACATCTGGTCTGGTTCTCCTCAAATATTTGTGCAACGAGTGAGTGAATGAATGAAAATGCTGAATGAATGAGACTGGTATTTTCGTCTCAGGCTTACCTTTCTTCAAGCACCTGTTGTCTCCATCAGAGTTTCTCATCCAAGTGAACCACTTTTTTCTTCTCCTCCTCTTTCCTCTTTTTGGAGCTCAAACAAATGTTCTCTTTTGAGGATAATCATTACAGAATTCTTAATTTGAAAACTATTGTCTTGCCTCCAAGAAGAATCCTATAATCAGGATCTTGGGGTGTGTAAAATGAGGTTCCAGTATTCATGTATTAAGAATAAAATGTTCTCCATCCCCTCCTCCATGCCATGCCCTGCCCCACATCTGATAAGCTGAATTATGCTTGTTGCACTAAGAAAATGGGAAGAGCACGTGAGTGGTTATTGCCATGAGAAAGAAGGACAGGGAGAGAATTGGAGGTGTGTTCCTTGAAGTTCATCAGAACATAAATGGGGGATGCAGTGCCCCTCCCACCTGGAGGGAAAAGTCTTGCAATAAGCAGGATCATTGCAGTCCATTCCATAGGTTACCCTCGAACAGAAGGCAGAGCTGGGTGGGGAGTGGGCAAGGCCAAACCATGGCAGAGACAAAGCACATGGCTAGACCCGCTGACAGCACAGTGAGTGTGTGTGCTGCTTCTTTGTGGAGTAGGCTGGGCTCTCTGGTTATTAGCTGCAGTAGCTCAGAGTAAGGGTGGAGGAGTGGCATCTGAATAAATTACGAGCAAATCCCAGGTATTTCTCAGCATGCTCTAGATTCATGAGTTCCCAGGGCTGTAAGTCAAGCGGAGACAGATGTGACTCTGACTTGAGTGAAAGGTCAGGCCTGGGGGAAAGCACGTGGGCTGGGAGAGGCAGCCTGGCAAGGCACACTGGGCACAGGCAAAGGGGCACCTCTCCGTGCCCTGGCCACACGCACGGCTCGCTCCCCGCTGAGCTCTGTAAGATAGGGCCTCACTCCGGAGGAGGAATGCCTTCCCCTCGGCCCCAGCTCACGCTCATCTCTGAAACGGCATGTGCATCGCCTTCCTGATGGGAGGGAACCCGAGTCTCTGAGCACCTCTGAACTTAACCTGGGGATAAACCTATAGAAGTCTGCTTTATTTTATGTTCCCTTATTTTTATTATGTCATCAGATTTCCTTTTATCTGCCTTTATGCTACCTTTATCTCTCTATAATTACAGACCTATGACAAAGCCCTCATCTCCCTGCCAATCACTGTCCACTCCGCCCCGCATCCTGCTCCCTGTAGGCCCTGGTGCTCTGGCCGTCAGCGTCCCCAGCTGAGCCAGCGGTGGGCGCAGCGTGGAGCAGCGTGAGTTGTCATCAGGCTGCGAGCACGGGGAGAAGGCCCGCCTACGAGGCAGCGTCCTGGGCGAGGCTGAGCCAGATGACGCGCCGCACACGGTGTCCTTGCAGAGGGTCTAGGCAGAATGAGGGGTTTGGGAATGAGCTGATGAGACAGAAACCACAGAAACCAGCCGAGAGAGACATTTCAAAGGGAGGCCTGGAAATGGAACCTAAGAAACTCCCCACATCAAGAAGCCATGTCTAGCATGAGTATCATGAATGTGCTGGTCAGGGAAGCTCACTCTTGCTGCTAAGCGGGTACCCATCCAGGGCACAGAAGCCCCAAACCAGCAGGAAAATGCAATATGCCTGTTACGAAATGAACGTCTATTTAATGTTTTCCCAAAATTCATATGTTGAAGCCATAACGCTTAATGCGACAGTATTTGGAGACGGGATGTTGGGAGGTAGTTAAGGCTAAGTGAGGTTGTGAGGGTGGGGCTCTAATCTGGCAGGGCTGGTGCTTATAAGCCAAGGAAGGAGCGCCAGGAACACACATGGTGAAAGGACAGTGTCTCTAATTAATGGAGCTGAGAAAACTGAGTATTCACACGCAAAAGAATGAAACTGAACCCTTATCTTACACCATACACAAAAATTAACTTGGCCGGGCGCGGTGGCTCACGCCTGTAATCCTAGCTCTCTGGGAGGCCGAGGCGGGCGGATTGCTCAAGGTCAGGAGTTCGAAACCAGCCTGAGCAAGAGCGAGACCCCGTCTCTACTATAAATAGAAAGAAATTAATTGGCCAACTAATATATACAAAAAATTAGCCGGGCATGGTGGCGAATGCCTGTAGTCCCAGCTACTTGAGAGGCTGAGGCAGGAGGATTGCTTGAGCCCAGGAGTTTGAGGTTGCTGTGAGCTAGGCTGACGCCATGGCACTCACTCTAGCCTGGGCAACAAAGCGAGACTCTGTCTCAAAAAAAAAAAAAAAAAAAAAAAAAAAAAAAAAAAATTAACTCAAAATGAATCAAGAACTTAAATATGAGCCCTGAAACCATAAAGCTCCTAGGTCTGCCTGCACACATTTACAGTGTCCCAAGGAGGTGCTGAATGCTTTATATAATACACTCATTTCATCCTCACCATTTTAGCCTCGCAAACCAGTGGGGTAAGTACTGTCTTCACCCCGTTGCACAGATGAAAACGCGCATGCGGAGGTCAGACGTGTCCACACTCACGGGCCGGTGTGAGCAGCGCCTGGGCTTTGCTCCCCGGCCGTCGGGCTCCCGAGCCGGGCGCTCAGCCACTAGGCCTCCGTGCTGTGGGGCTCTGCCCTCGGAGGCTTTGTCACCACTGTGGGCAGACGGGCTGGCGCCTTCAGCTTCCCTTCACTAGCAGCCCAATGCCAGCTTCCCTTCACTAGCAGCCCAATGCCGCTGACCCGGTCCCTCTGTGGGCTGTCCCTGCAGGCACGGGGGTCAGTGATGGGGAGGGAAACTGGTCCAAGGAGCTGCGGGTTTGGGGCCTCAGGGCAAAGCCACAGAAATGTCAGGCCTCCTGTCGCCGTACTGCACGCCCTCCTTGGCCTTTGTCCCTCCTCCCAAGCCCCAGAAGGTTGTGCAGTCATTTCCAGGGCCTGTGACCCAGCAGAGCTGCTGACCCAGGGATTCCAAGGGCCTCGTTTGCTGCCCCTGGCTGTTCTGAGGGGGCGGCTCAGCAAGCATGGAGAGCAGAGGGTCAACCTTTCCCGCCTGTTTCTGAGGGAGATGACAGTTCGTGGCCACTCACAGTGACCAGGGTGAGGCCTGCGCTGCATGTGGGGTGCTCCGCTGCCGGCCTGTGCTGGCAGAACCGATGGGCTTCCTGTCATGAGGACCATACTGCTGTCAGTCTCCCAGTGCCAAAGCCATCATCTTGCAGGAAGAAAGCACATGTTGAGGAGGAGCACATAAACAGTTTGAGAGCGTTGTCTGTGCCACCCAGGCTTCCTGGGAGCTTAAAATGCTGTTTACTGAAACAAGTATCCACCGGGCACAACCTTTCCTCAACAGGCAAGGAGCAGAGAAGCGGGAAGGTAACACTTAGGAATAACTCCATCATCGTGGCTCTAATAAGGGAATATGTGCACGAGGAAAGGTCAGCTGGTTGAAAGAAGCAGCTTTCAATATTAGTTTTCTTCTTTGCTCTTTTCCTAATATTTGATTTTTATTGTGGATTTTAAATATTTTTTTCACAAGAACTTTGCAGCATACATTTCTAAGTCACAGCCAGTTAATAAAATTTCTATCTTATCAAGCATTAAAAATGACGTTTCAAAAATCTAGTATATGCAGTATATGTACATATTTATTTTATCTGCTATATTAAGTGAATGATGATGTATCAGGCACTTTATATGCATTATTTCCTTTAAGCCTCCAAACAATCACATGAGTTGGATTTTACAAATAAGAAAATGTAGGGACAGAGAAATAGAGTCACTTGGTTGGCACTTAAGAGACCAGAAAGAGCAAGAGATCCTCCCTCTATACCACATCAAGACACAGCCAGAAGACAGCTGTCTGCAAGTCAGGAAGAGAGCCCTCCCAGGAATGGAGTCAGCCAGCACATTGAGCTTGAACTTCTTAGCCTCCAGAACCATGAGAAAGGAATGTCTGTGATTTAAGCCACCCAGTCTATGGTATTGGTTACAGTAGCCCAAGCTGACTAATACAGCAGGCTCAAGAGAGAAAAGCACTCCTGATGAAGAGAACAGCAAGGACAAAGGCAGAGAACCTAGAATGTTCAGGAGTCTTTAGGTGTAATAGCGTCTCAACAATCTCAGATTTAACATCCATAGTGTTGAGGGTTAGGGTCAAGACATGAGGACCCCAGGAGTGGGACAGGACTTTGCCAAAGAGTAACCTATGAATATGTCAGTTCACTGAGCAAAAGCTGCTCAACCTTGAGGGTGACATTCCATCCATCAGGGTTGTCTGCAAACAGACCTGGGCTTGTAATCCGAAGGCGGAGAGAATGATCAAAGGATGTCCGTCCAGCAGATAAGAGCAATTTGCTATTCTAAGCCTGAGGCAATGTTCCCATCTCTCTCCTGAGTTCATGTCTCAGTAAATGAGGAACTAGATAAAGTAGAAAGAAGTACATGGTCTCTTTGTTCCCGTTTGGACTATACACTTTACTGCTGACTCACGATTTCATCTTTAACTTGTGTATACTTAGCTAGTCTATTGTTACTTTGGGAGACCTTGAAACTTAAACTCATGATATGTACATGTAAATCAGTGAGTGACTGATGATAATTGTTTGCTGAAAGAATAAATACCGATGCGGGACTCCACTCATGGCCTCCTGGTTAACGAAAATGCTGGAGGACCCCTGATTTCTCCATCACTTTAATCTATACTTTGTCTCTGTCTCTTTTATTTCCAATCTTTTGCAACGTTCCTGCCTGGGACCTGATTTGTTGGGAGAGTTGCGAACTCCCGGCACACGGCTCTGGCAGTATTTGAGTGAGCAGTTTGGCAGTACTTGTGTGAACAGGCCTTGGTGAGCACTTGCTGTGATTCTGCAGAGGTGAGGTGCACGTGCAGCGTGGGAGCACACCCTCTTGCCTTCTGTGCCGCAGTGGCTCTTTCTGTTTCTCTTTCTCTTTTCTGTTTCTCTTTCTCTTTCCACCACGCTTGATTTTGATTTCATAAACACCCCGTGAGCAAGCTATTTTGTAGACCATGAAATTGAGGAAATTGCATGTTATATTGAAATCCGTGACTGTGGGCATTTATGAAGGTCTCTAGCTGAATCTTTTGTGGATGTCAAGGCTCTTTGTACATCTGACATTCCTCTTGCCCTGATCCCACAAGTGTGCATTGATTTCCTGCTGTTGTTCCTTCATGAACTCAGCTGTTCACCTGCCACGTATGTCTTATTGAGCATTCCTGCTCTGTGCCAAGTATACACTGGCGACAAAATGGTCTCCACCCTGTGGAGCTCACAGAGGGTGGGCAGGGAGCTAATAAACAAGGGAGCAAGTGTATTTGATTGTGAATGCTGATCCACCACTAAGGCAAAGAGCCCAGGGATATAGTGAGAAAAACAGTGGGGGGGATGGGTGGTAGGTGCAGTCTGAAAAGGGCTCTATGGGGAGGTAAAGGATGACCAAACCTGTCCTCCCTGGGAGGAGTCATAGGCAGAGGGAGGACATGTTTGAGGGCTCTCATGTGGGAACTTGGTGTGTTGGAGGAATGGAAGGAGAGAGTACGGAGCATTGGTAGTTGGGGAGGGCCAGTTTAGGATGCATGGGGCAGGAGAGCTGGGGCCAGATCAAGGCCTGCAGACCACTGGAGGTGTTGGAACTAATCTGCCATGAAATCAGAAGTCCCAGAAGGCTTTTAAATAGGTGGTGACATAATCCAGTTTCCACTTTAAAATCATCTTTTTAGCTCTTGTGGAAAGTGGACAGGAGGGCACCACTGGATGCCCACACAGAACCTGGGTTCCCAAGCTTGGCTGCAGATTGAAACCCCTTGGGGAGGGGCATAGAATAATACTGATGTCTGAGTCTCCCCGACCTGCAGGGATTCTGATTTAATTGGTCTGGGGTATGGCCTGCAATTTTTAAAAGCTTCTTTGGTGCCCAGGTGATTCTCCTGGGCTGAATCCAGAAGGTTGAAGGGGTGGCCCAGTGGAGATCTGATGGGGACCTGCACCAGGGCTGTGGCTGCGGGGAGCCATGTGGTGAACAGGTACTTGAGATGCATTCATAGGTAGAAATAGCAGCTTGGTAGGCACTCTAGTCCTGCGGTCCCCATCCCTGGGCTGAGGCCCGTTCCTGGTCCATGGCCTATCAGGAAATAGGCTGAGCATTCCCAACACCTCAGGCCATGGAGATATTGTCTTCCATGATCCTGGACCCTGGTGCCAAAACGGCTGGGGACGGCTGCTGTGGTCAGGCTGGTGGAGGAGCGGGAGATGCCAGCATGAGGGCGGAGCCCGGACAGACACTCGGGCGGCACTGGTGCTTGGGTGGTGTTTAGACCTATAGCAGTAGAAGCGACCACACGGCAGGTGGATAGGAGAGAAGGCGCCAAGTGTGGCCCCGAGGCTGGCCGTGGAGGTGTTACCTGCGTAGAGGCTGAGAGGGGTGAGGAGGCAGAGGCAGCGCAGGGGACGCTGTGCGGCCGGGCAGGGCCGTGGCAGACAGGGAGCAGGGTGAGGTGAGGGGATGGGCAGGGTGGTTGGCTTGCTGCAACCCCTCTTCACGGTGAACACTTGGTACTCCGTGCACAGCAGCGACTCCCGGCCACATCCAGTCGCTCTCTGTCATTTGGGGCTGCGTTTGGTGCACCTTGGCTCCATCTTGGCCCTGTGCAAAGGTTCAGTTCCTGAAAGGGCTGGCACCGTTGAGCTTCCCTGAAGAATGGGAGCTCTGGGAAGGCAGCATATTGCTTGCATTTTTGGAATTTTCAAGGGGTGGGTGTGTATCTGTGTTGGGAGGTGGAAGGTGGGCATCTTGGACCAAGGAAAGGATAGGAATGCTGGGCTGGATATAACTGTGTTGCATCGGAGTGGTCCCCGCAGTTGGGCCACCAGGAAACGCTGGGGAAGCTGAACTTGGCATGTTTACACCCGACACTCCAGGCAGCACACCTGTGTTCTCTTGCCAGGTGCAGTCGGAGCCTTTTCTCTCATGACAGTTTTGCCCAGATCCTTGGCTGTGTTTTTTCTTTTCTGGGAGTAAATTGCTATTCCCCTTGAAGGGAGTGTGGCTTTCTTGTCTCCTCTGCCAACTCAGCCCTCTCTCCTCCTCCTCCAAAAAGCTCCCTGGGAGAGTAGCAGGGAGAGTGGCAGAGCCGAATCACATGCTAATGAATGCCCAGGGCCCCGAGCACCTCAAAGGAAGCCGTGCTTTCTCTTTTCCCTTTTGTAGTCATGGCGAGAGCCCTCAGCCTGGTGAGGCAAGCGTGAGCGGGTGTTTGGGAAGAGTGGCTCACTCGTGGTCTGTCCTCTGTAAGTCTCTAGAAGCGGCTTTGCTTCCAGGGTTTTTAAACTCCTGTGCTTCCTAGCTTTACTGCGCTCACAGGACAAACATAGGCATAGACCAGTGATTCTCGCGGGGTCGGTCTTGTTCCGCAGAGGACATCTGACAATGTCTGGAGACATTTTTGATTGTCGGTACTGGAAACAAGGGCATGGCATGTGTGTGCTGCTGGCATGTAGTGGGTGGGGGCCAGAGAACCTGCCGAACGTCTGCCACGCACAGGACGGCCCTCCCACAATCCAGCGTGCCAACAGTGCCAAGATTGAGAAACCCTGGCACAGACCAAAGGATTGCCACTGTTACCAGAAAGCCGGGTTCTCAGTGTACAAGAGAGATGCCAAAGTCTGCGTGGAGCTGTCTGCCTGGATCTGCCTGAACTCTACCTACGGAAGAACCATGACCTACTTTTCAACACTTTCCCTAAAGCAAGGTCAGTCAAAACAACTCAAATATCCCCTATTTGAGAGAAAACAAACAAATGTCCGAATCTATTTGGCTGGGGGCGGGGTTGTTTAAAAGACTCATTTATATAACAATGAGATGCGTGAAGCAAAGGCCCGGAATGGTCTCACAGAGAGAGCACATTGAGGAAAAAGAGTACTAAGCTGATAAACCAACATATTCCCCATCCTTCAGATGCATGTGCTCAGCAATGCTTTTTTTTCTTTTCTTTTTAAACAGAAGTGAGGCCTTACTATGTTGCTGAGGCTGGACTCGAACTCCTGGGCTCAAGCGATCCTCCTGCCTCAGCCTCCTGAGTAGCTGGGACTATACGCACGCCACTCAGAGCCAGTGAGTTGGCAATGGATTGTCAAAGAGCCACTGGGCAGGATACCTGCCCTTTCCTGTTTGGAGTGTGAACATGTTTAGCCCCCAAGATCCTCAACTGGTTTCACCTATAACAAGAGAATGGTGACAGATGTTCTGGATAATTCAAGGGTTTTTTTCTTTAATTTATTTTGAGGGGACATATTTTAAAACCTGACTTTATGTGGCCAAGCGACCACAATATAAAGAGCGCTTTTGCAAGCTCGTATGTGATGATGAATTGTGGAAGAGAGGCACAGAGGAGCAGTGCGCTGGGGCCACCGAGGGCTGCTCCAAGACCTGCCTACAGCAGCCATGACACCCTCGAGGGTCATGTCGGAAATTCAGAATCTCAGACCTCACCTCAAACCCACTGAGCCCGAGTCTGCTTTCTAAGAAGGTCCTCATGGATTCCTGTGCACTTCTAAAGTCTGAGAAGATCCCCACAACCTCTGAGCTTATTTGTACTTTGTAATTCAGAGAGAGGGCCTCCCTTTGGGCAGCTCACCTCAATTAACAGTTCTATGGACCAGGCTCTGCGCATAAGTTCCCAACGTCTTCCTGCGTTCAGGAGGGCGCCTCCGGCACCAGGAGCGAGGGTGTGTCTTGCATTAATATTGGAGACCATCTTCCCTTGTGCCAGGTAACTATACCAAACACAAAAACGGGAATACTTTAACGTGATATCTGGGATTTAAAGAGCCCTCAGTCAGAGGATGGGCTTTATGAATCCCCTGAAATTGTCACGCAAAATTATGTGTGTGATCGGTTTCCTGAGCAGAGACTCCATTGCTGTCGTCGGATACCAAAGAGGCCTTTATTCCAGATGCTGGGAACGCTGGGCGTGGGTCACTCACCCCGCAGGCATTGTTGAGTGCCCGTTGGGGGCCGGCACTGTGTTGCGGTGGAGGAGGACGGGGATTTGTGATGCCAAGTCACTGATGGTGATATCAATTAAAACATAAAAAAATCAACTGGAAAGGGATCTGAAGAGGAAAGTATAAAATTAATCAAGACACATTGAAGAAAGCAATTGAAAAATGTAAAGAGCTTAAAATATCTTTTAATTGATCTGGAGGGACATTTTTATTTGTACATACATAAAACTGAAACATAGGTAGCAGAGTGGCGAAGCGGAAGCGTGCTGGGCCCATAAAACTGAAACAATGCTATGGGAATGGAAGCAAAGTGGAGGAAAAGTTATGGTGGTGGATATTAAGATGAAGTGGATTTTTATTAACAGGTAATAAAAATCTCTAAGCTGCAGATGCTGAAAATATAACTAAATTTGCTTCAAAACAAGTGTTTTTAGATTAGTTATCAGGTGGGCTGATCGTCTGTGTTTCACACAGCTTATACTTTGTGTTTTGGAATGGTGTTGAATTGAAAGCTCAGCTTTCGCAAAGGAGGGGGTAAGCTCTTGCCTCCGTGACGTCAGTCAGTGACCAGGAGCTCCCGTGCCAATTTTGTCATCTGACATCCTTCCTTTCGATCAGCTTCATGCTACAGATGCACGATTTGCTCCCTAACTCCACCGTGGGCCTGCGATTCACACGGAGGAAACCGAGGTGGGGCTGGGGGCACTTCCAGGAAAGCTGGGCTGGGCCACACTGCACTGGCCCCTTGCCCACTGGACTCATGGCTCCAAGCTACTGTTCTCTGGGGCGTGTTGGTTATGGTTTGTTTGCTTGTTTTCTTCCATGCCCATCACCTACGGTCCCCTGTAGAAACTTCCTGTTTAGATTTTAGGCCCTCAAAGGTTACCCATCTTCCCTTTTCACTTTATTTTTTTATTTTTTTATTTATTTATTTTTTTTTTGAGACAGAGTCTCGCTTTGTTGCCCAGGCTAGAGTGAGTGCCGTGGCGTCAGCCTAGCTCACAGCAACCTCAAACTCCGGGGCTCAGCAATCCTACTGTCTCAGCCTCCCGAGTAGCTGGGACTACAGGCATGCGCCACCATGCCCGGCTAATTTTTATATATATATCAGTTGGCCAATTAATTTCTTTCTATTTATAGTAGAGACGGGGTCTCGCTCTTGCTCAGGCTGGTTTTTGAACTCCTGACCTTGAGCAATCCGCCCGCCTCGGCCTCCCAAGAGCTAGGATTACAGGCGTGAGTAGTTTTTTATTTTTTTTTGAGACAGAGTCTCGCTTTGTTGCCCAGGCTAGAGTGAGTGCCGTGGCATCAGCCTAGCTCACAGCAACCTCAAACTCCTGGGCTCAAGCAATCCTCCTGCCTCAGCCTCCCAAGTGGCTGGGACTACAGGCATGCGCCACCATGCCCGGCTAATTTTTTCTATATATATTAGTTGGCCAATTAATTTCTTTCTATTTATAGTAGAGATGGGGTCTCGCTCTTGCTCAGGCTGGTTTCGAACTCCTGACCTCGAGCAATCCGCCCGCCTCGGCCTCCCAGAGAGCTAGGATTACAGGCGTGAGCCACCGCGCCCGGCCCCTTTTCACTTTAAATAAGGGTAGTCCTGTGAGCCCACTGTTTCCTATGCCTCAGGGAATTGAGTGTATTTTGCAGGCCGTGGGGATGCTCAGCATCTGTATGTTACGGCACTTGCAAAGGGTCAGAGGGTTTATAGAAATCCAAGTTTCTTATTTCATAGGGGAGGAAACCAGTTATGAGAAGTCAAGCTTGAAAACAGCAGAACCAAAACTGGAACCTTTATCCTGGCTTCTCCTCTGCGTTCTCGTCACGACACTGAACTTTTGGAAACATCAGCATCCCCTCTCCTTCAGTGCTCTGTAGATTGGTCCGGTGGCCGCGCAGCGTCGGGCACACGCCGACGTCCGCGTTCTTCTCGTTGGCGTGGCCAGGCCAGGGCGCCCCAGGTCGCCCGCCGCCCGGCTCGGGGAGGGAAGCGGCAGCCCGGGACGGCCTTCCTAGCGACAGGCGGCTGGAGGGCGGCCCCGAGGAGACAAAGGCTCGTTTGGGGAGGACACAGGAGAAAGAGGAAAACAGACGTGGGGCTCATGCTCCCCAGAGACTCCGTTTCGCCCCACGGGACCAAGACTCTGCTTCTCTCCCGGGCAGGACGCCGCGCGACCACTTCTCCAGGGCCGGGATGCTGCGCACTTCTGGAGAGCGCCCGCCCGAACAGGACGTCCTGTCCTGAACATCTAGTCGGTCGCTGCTCCCTAATGGTCACTAATAGTCATGAAATTTGGAGAGCAGGACACAACTCAGCCCATAACAAAGGGCAAGAAGGGATGGAATAGTTCATCCAGGTGTTTCCACCTAACCACTAGCAGGAGAGGGGACCAAGGTGTGCTCAGGGACCTCAGCAGAGAAGCGAGTGTGCCTAGCGTCCTGGGAGGTCTCTGCAGTGGAGGCTCCGTCTCAGCGCGTGCTCTCTCCATCCCAGCATGGCCCATGGTGGCCCGGGGCGTGGAGCTTTCTGTGGAGTCCCAGGGCCCAGAGACCAGCTGCTCTAGCTCCAGTGGTCCTCTGCTCAAGGCGTGCCAGTGTCCCTCCATCCCTGCCTGGGAGCCACGGATAGAAACAATATCACCTGCTGTGTCTGGAGACCAAACACCAGAGGCTGGTGATGTATTTTAGAAAATACAATTTCTCCTTTTTCAATGATAAAAATAATACACGCTCATTGTAACAAAGTTGAAAATGACACAGAAATTGAAAGCTTATAGGAAAGTTACCCCTAATTCCAAGACTTAGACAACTTCCGGTAAATTATGATTTACGTTTCATTTACTCTTTTTTTTTTTTTTTTTGAGACAGAGTCTCGCTTGTTGCCCAGGCTAGAGTGAGTGCCGTGGCGTCAGCCTAGCTCACAGCAACCTCAAACTCCTGGGCTCAAGCAATCCTGCTGCCTCAGCCTCCCGAGTAGCTGGGACTACAGGCATGCGCCACCATGCCCGGCTAATTTTATATATATATTAGTTGGCCAATTAATTTCTTTCTATTTATAGTAGAGACGGGGTCTCGCTCTTGCTCAGGCTGGTTTCGAACTCCTGACCTCGAGCAATCCGCCCGCCTCAGCCTCCCAGAGTGCTAGGATTACAGGCGTGAGCCACCACGCCCGGCTTCATTTACTCTTGTCTTCTTTCTCTGTGTATAGTTTACAGAGCCTGGGCTATAATCTTAGCTTTTTGATAATATAATAGATATTTCTTATGTTATTATAAATTGTTCTTAAACAATTTATAGAATTTAAGAACAATTGTTCTTAAACAATTTATGTTCTCTAAATAGCTGTATAATATTGAGGACAAAGCATTTTCTGCCTTCCAGACACTGTTCCAAGCAATTTACATACATTTTTTCTATGTAACCCTAATAACAGCTCAATGAGGCAGAAATTATTCTCATTATACAAATTAATAAGAAAATCAAAGCTCAGGGTTTTAGTAATGTGTCTAACATCACATACTTATGAAACAGCCAAAGAGGGATTTATGCGCAAGTTGGTTTGACTCTACTTTCCATGCTTCTAATCACTACTTAATTTATCTAGGGTTGGACATGAAGTCTGCCTCCAAAATTTTTACTGCTATGAATGCTGCAAGGCATATCTTTGGACAGGACATATTTTGTCCTTGTATTTTCTTAGGATAAATTCACACAACTGGAATTACCAGAACTAAGAATTGAACATCCAGAGAGTCCCCACCACGTTGTTTCATTACTGCTAATTTGCGCTCCAGAAAGGTTGTGCCAGTTCACGCTCCCTCCGGCACTGCGGGAGGATGCTTGTTTCCCACACCCAGCACCAGACTGGCATGCTCTGCTGACACCCCTGCTATTCACAACAGCTGAAAATGGATCTTTTGCTTTTTATAAGCATTTATTTGATTATTAGTAAAGTTACACATTTTTCTCTGTTTTAAGCCTTTTGTATTTTCTGCTAATAACGTGGGACCACTTATCTGTTAAGGTCTTAGTATTAAATTAAACCATGTATAATGAACATTTCTGTAGGTCAAAAAGTTGTTGATTAGCAGTTTAGCCAAATGTATTTTCAAATGCATTAAGAGTACAAACCTTTAGATATATTGGCTATAAATATTTTTGTTGATGTTTTCGCATAGATGTTTTGATTGCCAAAATTAGCATTCCATAATCTGGAATGTTTATGAGTAACAAAGACGGTATGTTAATGATTTCTCTGGACTAATTAGAAAAATCCTCCTTTCATGCTTCATTTGTCCTTCTCTTCCCCTTACCTCCTCAGAATTGAATCTAGAAATATGTATCTTAATGAAGTAGATCAAGGCTGGGCATCCATTTTGGAGACTGAACAGGAAACGTCATTGAAATAATCATAGGTGCCAGGAAAACAAGTAAGAATAGTACATCTTCATTATGGTTGATGCCATGAACAATTAAAACCATAGCCTGACAGTGTTTGGAAGAGCAGCTTTTACTATAGCAACTCAAAGGGTCGTTAAGGAAGGGAGGTCATGGCTTAGGTGTAGGCATATACCCGTGACAACTCACATACGGCCGTCGGCGGAGCACTCAGATGGGCTGTGCCTTATTCTCAGCCAAAGCAAAGACGAAGCCAGACCATCTGGCTTCATTTAACATCTTCTCTTTCTTGTAGGTAGACAGAGAAGCATTTGGAAGTTAAGTATCGTAGCTGCATATTGCCCACACATTTTTAAACGTCTAAAGAGGAAAAGAGAGCTGCTACAAGTATGACCCCGAAGTCGCTTGTCAAATCCAAGCTTTGGAAGAGAAACGCTACCTCCAGAGGCAGGAGAATTCAGGGGCTGCGGCTAAGGGTTGTTTGCAGCGTCCGCTGCCCAGACGGCGCCCGCAGACGCCCGCGTGGCTCCTGTTCCCGGCGGGCAGGGCGGTCGCTGCGTTCGGGTCCCTGGAGCCTCCGGTTAAACGATTCACAGCGAAGCTCCCGGGACCTCAAATACTTTTTCACGTCAAATGCCGATCGTGAAGCTGGGGGCCAGATCTTGGCTCCCCCGTCCAAACCTTTGATCAGCCCAGCGGCTCCTGCTGCCGTCCCAGAGCGCGCGTCCGCCTTGCGCTGCGCGCGTGCGGCTGCGGCGGCGCTGAAGCCCGTGCGGAGGATGCGTTGCAAATACAACGAAACGTTCTTTGTCGGCGAGGGTGGCATTCCCGACGCACGGCGCGGAGTGGGTGGACGCACTGTTGGTTTCCCAGGAAGAACACCACCGTTGTCACTTGGCTCCCATTTGACGGGTGCTGCCCGGCCGGGGCGCAGTTAGTGAAGAAGTTTTCCTCTGTGCAAAGCTGACCCATCCATTCCCGAATCAAACCTGCAACCTCAGCCTTCCTGGCACCAACACAGACAGACTGAGCTAATAGGAGGAACTGTGTCCAAGTCACGTAGGAGCAAATCCTTCAGAGCACACGGCGCCTGCCACCCGGCACAGCTTCTCGGAGCGACGCGGTCAGCGGGCCGGAGTCTCTGCTGGAGCCGCCCGCTGGCACGGAGCCGGCGGCCGCGCCCTGCGCGCACAGGGTCTCACTCGAGTGTGCTTTGCTTTGCTGACGATGACTTATTCACACATCCCAGATGTTCCCTGTAACCCAGAGCCCTGGAAGCAGCTACCTAAAACCACATGCATGTTCCAAAGACCCGACCACTAAACGGGGCCAAATGGCCTGGGGCTGTTGCCTGGTTGCTGGGCAGTCAGGGCCCGACCCTGTTTCTTCATTTCCTCCTCGTGCTGTGGGGCTTAACTTCCGTGATGGGGAAGAGCTGACAGCTCTGGTTGTTAGGGTTCATTGTAAATACTTTGAATCTAATCATCAGACTCACAGAAGAGCATTAAAACCTTTAAAGAAGAGAGAGGAGAATAGAAGGGGAAAGCTGGCAATTGCTTGAAATGAATATGTGAAAATGTGATTATACTTTAAAAATGATAGCATCGTCTCCTATTTGCTTTCTGTATGTCACGCATGTATCTTCCTTCTACTGGGCCCTAAAGCTGTCCCTTGCAGCAGTGTCAGCCGTGACGCCGAGGCTGCTCTGTGGCCGCCGTGGCGTCAGTCTTTTCTTAAGAAATCAACTGCACGGATGCACCGGTCCTCCCGCGGGCCCAGGGCTCGCTCGTGCAGGGCGTGTAATGCCCTCTTCGATTCTCTCAGCATCTCCCAGCTGGCTCCCTTGCTGCCACCCGCTTTCTGTGCAAATCCATCCTGCAAACTGCCATTGCTCGGGTCTCCCCAGGGCCTCGCCAGCAGCAAGCCAGAGTCTCCCCATATGTGACTCTGCCTCGTGAAACGCAGGGGAACGAACAGCAATGTCTCTGCCGTCTGGCACAGCCCAGCTCCCCCAGCCCTCTCTCAGCCCGACGCCCCCAGACTCTTCCCCCTCCCAGACCAGGTTGGACCCGTCAGAAGCTTCATGACATTCTGCACCTCCTCTTCCCAGCCCCACTCCCAATTCCAGTTCTTGTTTGGTGTCTGGTCCACATCGACGTGCTCCGTGAGACCAGGGCTGAGCTGTCTTCCTCACTGCACACCAGCGTGAGTCTTTGCTGATGGCAAGGATGACTCCTCTTAATATCTAGGCTGGCCCTGCCTTTTAATACTCCACATCCATTCTCTGTTTTGTCATTCCTGTTCCCAAGCCCTCGTTCCTGTTGCTTTCTCCACCTGGGGTGCCCTTCCCTCTTCCCATCCACATCATACTTACCTTTCCTAGCTCCACTCAGCTCTTTATCCTGCTGACCTTTGACCTTTGACCCATTGTATCCACCATGATTTCTCCCAAATTCCTAGGGTGCTCACTGCATCACAGACACAGGCCTTCACACATGCCACCTTCAGTGTGACCTGAATCCTGAATTCTCCCTGTGTCTAGCTTCCTTTGTCAAATCCATATCCACCTTTCTCCACTCCTCAGAGCCTTGAGCAGAGTTAAGCGCAGACCAGCTGCTCAGTAAATGTCTGGCTGACTGGGATAGGGTAACTTCCTCCTCCTCTCTGATTGTCTACATCCTATGCATTGTTCCAATCCAGCTTCCTCTGAGGTGGCTTCGTGTATGATGCCCCACGTTGATCTCATGGCTTGCTCTTGGTGTAAATCCACACTTCGTGGATCTCTCACCCCTTTTGGGATGACATGTCTGAGCACGCACTCCCAGTATGCATGTATTGTCCGTTATGTCTAACCTTGGCATGTGTCTTCTTGTATCCTAACTCTCTGGAACACTGGTCCACTCCCGGGACAGCATACACCCCACATTGGAGACCACAGGGTCCAAAACCTCACTTGGCCCTTTACTGCAGCCTATTTTGTGTTAGGCTTCATCTTCATGCACCTGGACATTAGGCTGGGTATGCTGCCCTTTTGGGATGTGCAAGTCACAACTTCTGGTCCTAGAGTTTGAGGCATGTAATTCTCAGTGTAGGAGTCTGACTGTAGAGTCATTTGAGACCAGGGAGCCCATCACCAGGAAACTCGACATTTGATTGGGCACAGAGAGATGAACTTATTTTAAAGAAGGCCCATTGTGCCTGGCACAGAGTAGGAACTTAACATATGTTGAATTAAAATAAAAACAACTGTGATGGCAATTGTCCAACCCCAGGGTCCCTAAATGTTTGCTTGTGAGCCTTGTAAAAGAATTTTGAGAATCTATGTACTCATCCTCACGGTTTTAAATTGTCATTTACAGTTTTTCATCATAAGTTTAAATAAGTATATTTCCTATTAATAATAGAAAATATTAACTATTTTATATGGTGGAATAAGGTAAGAATTGACTATAATTGGAGTAGATATTTTATATTATTTAATAAAAACATATTTTCATTACTTTATTGATTAAAGCATAGCATATCTGAAAGACATAAGGTGAAATTTTTGTGTGTGTGATTTATTATATTTTGAAATATCCAATTGCCCTGCAAAACTTCCAGTTATGCTTCTTTAAAAGGATCAGCATCACAGCCTTATATAATTTTGGATGTTCTGAATGCTGAGCCTTCCGGGGCCAACATGGCCGTCTGTCTTGCAGAAACGTATATAAGACAGAGGAGGACAGAAAGCCTTATGAGCTTGAGGGCTTTGATTTATTGTTAATTTAAATTTATCCCATTGTTTTATGCTCCATCCTGCAGCAAAGCATCAAAGCAAGATTTAGGATGGATGAAGGATATATTTCTCTTTTCTAAGGTGAGTAAAGATATATTCTGAGTATAAGTTCATTTTCAGCAGATTAATATTAGCAAAGAATATTGATAGTCATTGATACCTTTATAACTATCCTTGCCTGAATATCACATGGAGAGTCTTTGCGCCCCCAGGTAAGTGTACATCCCAGGTGGAGGAACGCCAGCTTCATCCCCTGGCCTGGCGAGGAGATGGGTGAAGTAGAGGGATGTCAATTGCTGCCTGCAGCTGGGGAGCGAATGCCCCCTTTGGCTCTGTGCAGAGTCTGGCCATCGTCTTCCCCGGGAAGCTGGCAAATCAGCCTGCCAGAGGAGATTAGATGGTGAATAATCAAGATTAGAAGCCAAGACAGATCGGAAGTGTGACGGAGCTGGGGCACCCAACAGAACACATCAGCTCTCAGAGGAGCTGGGAGCAGAGTGGCAGGAGGGAGACAGGGCAGAGCACAGCAGCCAGGATGCCCCGGCGGTCAGTCCAGGCAAGTGAAAGTGCGCATGGTTGTGTTTGTCAGCCCTTTGCTGGGAAACTGAGAGCTTAGGCTCACGGATCCCTAACCTGTAGCCTTGTCTTACAGAAGGAAAATTGTCTAGCTTTTGTAATGCAAAGGGCTTTGACTATAGTGGGTTGTTAAGTATGAAGTATCTGATTTTCTTAAGTACTAAGTTGGACAGTTGGTGTCTCTGACATTTCACTTTGACACTTCTTGTTTTATTTTTATTGTGAGGGTACATCCCCAGTCTTTCAGACAGACAGTTTGGCTTGTAGTTATCTTTCAAATTTTTTTAAAGCAATTTTTATGAAACCACGGATAAGTAAAACATCGTGTTATTGTCGAATATGAGTTCTGTCATGGAACCAATGCAGCACAGACAGCTTGAAATATCAACGAAGTGTTTGGGAGGGATGCGGCTGATGAATGCCTGGTACATCAGTGGTTTGAGAAGTTCCATTCTGGTGATTTTAATTTTGAAATTGAGCCACGTGGGTCACCTAAGACCAAAGTGGATAATGGTGGGCTGAAAGCTTCAGTGGAAGCGAATCTACCTCAACCTACATGTGAATTGGCAACAGGGTGTGACGTTACTATCCCAGCAACGTTGGGCCATTTGAAACAAATGGGCAAGGTAAAGAAGCTGGATAGATGGGTTCTGCATGAACTAAATGAGCATTAGAAGATAAATTGTCTTGAAGCTTGCCTTTCTTTGCTGTCATGACATAAAGGTGAACCATTTCTACATCATATTATTATGTGTGATAAAAAATACATTTTTATTGACAATCGCAAGCATTTGGCACAATGGTTGGATAAAGAAGTGCCAAAACACAATCCAAAACCAAATATTCATCCAAAAATGCCAATGGTGTCTGTTTGGTGGTCCAGCGCTGGTATTATCCACTACAGCTCCACGAAATCTGGTCAGTTGATTACAGCAGATGTCTACTGCAACCAATTGGACAAAATGATGAGGATGCTTGCAGTTAAGCAGCCGAGATCAGTCAATAGAGACAGCCCAATCCTCCTGCAAGACAATGCTCAACCACATGTCGCACAAACAACGCTGCTCACACTACGGAAGCTGGACTTGGAAACTCAGTGTCATCCACCATATTCCCTGGCCCTTGCACCAACTGACTACCCTCGGACCACTTCTTGCAAGGGAAACAATTCAATTCTCAACAAACTGTGGAAAACGTCTTTCACGACTTCATCGCCACTTGCTCTCCAGGCTTCTTCACTGCTGGCATAAACAAGCTACCATTAAGATGGCAAAACTGTGTCAATAGTTAAGGCAAATACTTTGATTAATTGTACTTCTTCTTGTTTGAAATATAATAAACTACACTTTTGATTCAAAATTAGACATTTCATATGTCTGATTAATTTTAGTTTAATGAACTAAACTAGTCTGGCATCGTCCTCTGGCTCTGCACCTCTCGAGACCCCTGCTTGTGCTCTGGTCTCCACGTCTTATTCTTCTCTGGCAAAGCAAGCACCACCTGACTTTCATGCCCAAGCCATCCCTGCCACCTAGAACGCCCTCCACGTTAACTCACAGATTGTTGCCTCTGATCCTTCCTTCCAACAGCATGTTTGTTCCTACCTGCCCCCTTACAGCAGAATTTCTCAAAATGGGATCTGTTTCTCCCAGCATTACCTGGGATTTTCGTTGGAAAAAAGAGAGTAAATTTCTAAGAGAAATCTGGAGACGCTGATTTGGTAAGTCTAGAATTTGAATGTGTAATATTGCAACTCCTGTGACAATACCTGGAAACCTAGGTATTTATAGCTGTCCAAGTACCTTGGTGCTTGTACATTTTCTAGAGCTTGGGCTCCACCACGGTGCAGCTGGCGACTCCCTCAGTGTTCCTGGGCCCCCTTCCTGTCTCTGCTGGGGCACCCATCACATCCTACTGTAATTTAATTGTTTACCTACCTGTCTTCATTGGTCTCTGAATGCTCAAGAAGGGAAATGCTCTTCATTTTTGTTGACTCTATACCAAGCACAATACCTGGTACATAGCGGTGTTTAATTGTTTGTTTAGTGGTTAATATGATTTGAATGTCTGTGTCCCTCCAAAATTCATGTTGAAACTTAGTCTCCAATGCAATAATACTAGGAGGTGGGCCCTTTAGAAGGTGATTAGGCCATGAAGGGTCTGCCTTCGGGGATGGGATTGTGTCCTTATAAAGTGGTTTGAGGGAGAGAGTTCATCCTCTTTTCCCTTCTACCATGTGAAGACACAGCAAGAGGTGCCATCTATGAAACAGGGAGGGAGCCTCCACCAGGTGCCAAGTCTGTTGTCACTTTGATCTTGGACTTTCCAGCCTCCAGAACTGTGAGACCTAATTTTCTATTAATTATAAATTACCCAGTCTAAGGTATTTTATTGTAGCACTAGGAATGGATTAAGACAGTGGTCAGCTGTCCCTAATAAATGGTACACAAGAGAGAATGGAGTATGTCAGAATTACCCTCCTGGGTATCAGCATCAGTGAGCCTTATGCTCTCAAAGTTAGAGAGAACCACCTGCTAGGATGCAGGATTACACTACCTGGCTTTGCAAGAGGCAAGGGGAAGATCCAGGTAGCATCGGGCAGTGAGATGTTTTGCAGCATGGAGCCAACCCCAGTGTCATTGGACTTCTACCGACTGGTCAGGATTGTGGGGGTAGTGGTGACGTCTGCTATGGTAGCCACGTGTGGTGGGCGGCAGTTCTGGGCTGCTCCCAGCCCAAATAAACAATGAAAGCAAGCATGAACACAGCTGAGACTGACTGGTCACCAAAAGTTGGCTGTAGGCTTATGCAGTTTATTGGATTCGTTATGGGACGGTGACAGTAATGAACTAACTGACACATGTTTCCCTTTCCTTGCCCGGGAATAGGGTCTAAGTTTATGTGAAGCAACAATATATCCAGCTGAAAACTACATTTCCCGGTCTCCCTTGTTGAGAGAGTGACTGCTGAAATTTAAGCAAATGTCCTTGTGTCTGCCCTCTGCTCTTCCTTCTTCTTGCAGCCTGGAACACAGACTGTAGCTACAGCAGCCAACCCCCAGCCAAGGACGGATGCCCTGAGCAGGGAGCAGAAAGTTAGAAGTAGTCGGGGTCTCTGCTGATGTCATGGGACCAACATGTTAGCCATGGATTACCTACCTTCGGGCCTCTTATAAGTGAGAGGCAAAGCAACCAAGCACACAAAGCCCTATATCATTTAAGCCACTCAAGTAAAGGTCTTCTGTACATGCATTTGACACCACTCTTGACTGATTCACATTGTTGGGTTCTTTTGTCCTGTGAGCTGATCACTGCATATAGATTTCTTGTTTGCTGTCTACATGATCTCTTAGAGATACAAGACTCACGGTCCATTTTACAATTGCTATGCGCAGATTCTCAGGGTCCCTGATGCTGTCAGCCTGAGACAATGCAATCCTTTAAGTTATGTGAAAAGCAAGCAGCTGGGCTCACTAGCCACTTATGGCACCAACCAGATGGGTTTTCAAACTCTTCATTGAACCCACTGTGCCTGGGGAGCCCTGGAGGAGGGTTTTGTGGGCTCTTAATTTGGACCCAGAGGGACCACACAGCGGGAACTTGTTACTCCTGGGATTTTCTTCCTCAAACGAAGTTGCCTTTGAGTTTTAATTACATAGGCTTAAATCTTCCAGTCTGCATGCAGTCAACCCAAAGATTTTCTGAGTAGTGAATGCCAAGTTTATAAGGAAAAACTAGGGAAATTTCATAATGCTATAGAAGGAGGAACAAGCGTATACAAAACTATGTACTTTCGCAGGGAGGGACTTCAAGGTGCAAGGATTTCAAGTCCCCCAATAGGAATGAGTTTTGGCTGTAGCCTAGGTCATCAGTGAGACTATCTGGATAAAGCTGTTAGCATTGTTCCAATCCTAATGAAGTGAAGATAGGTCTGTAAGTCTGGCCTAGAACATTGCACTGTGTAGAAACTTAATCTAGCAGAGGGAAGTCCAAAGAATCCACATACAGTGACCAAAACAGCAGAAAAGGAGTCTGGGTATGGGTGCTGGTATGGGCTTTGGAGACCAAGAAAACAGGGTTCGAATCCTTTTGCTCTCTGTCATGAAACAAGGGCACAATACCCATTGGGCAAGGTTGTCAGGAGGATTAAATGAGAAGCCAATGTAAAGGGCCTGCCCGTGGGGAACACAGAAGGAGGCATGGGAGAGGTGAGCACAGTGTGATCTGATGGCCTGTGCCATCCAAATACAGTGGTCTGAGTCCAGGCCCCTTTACTTACTTGCTCTGTGACCTCGGACAAGTCAGCAAACCTTTCTAAGCCTTGATTTTCTCATGTACACGATGGGGCCAATAATAGCGTGGTTGTGAGAATTATGTAGTGTCATGAGTTGCCTTCCCATCACGCCTCATTCTTTCCTTTCCCTCCGAGTGTCAGATTGCTGAGCCCTGCTGGGAACAAGTAAGAGGTGCACACTGATGGGACTGCCCCCGTAGTCGCCGCGCGGTGTTGAGCTTTTAGAGTCAGTGAGCCTTCGTCTCACTCCCAGTTGATTCCCCACAAACCTCCTATCGCAGCTGTTCCTGTTCTCACTTTTCTCACAACTCAAACCTACTCTGGCCCTTCCCCGTGGCAGAGACCTCATCTCCCACTCCACAGAAAGGACCGGAGTCCCACTCGCATAAGGGAATTCCTCCTCTCCTCTTCCTGCGCTATGTGACCCTTACCATTCTGTCTTACCTAACAGAAAGATTTGTTTTCTATTTTAGACCTCTCTACCCCAAACCAGGTCGTTTTTCCTATGTCCTGTGCCTGTTAAATGGTACTGAAGCATTCAGAAAATAAACACCGGGACTGCCAAGGGGCGACCAGAGCTTCTTAAGAGCGCCTCCTCCCTTAAATTCAGTGTTGCTCGCCCTGTGCGCTCCCCCTGGCTGTCTCACATCCTCTTGTGACCTTGACGTACTTCTGTGCAGGTAGGTTTGTGAGTCTAGCTTGTCCTCTTTCTTCCAGAATGAAGACCCAGATTTTCACCTGTCAGCTGCACGCCTCCACGTGAGGGTCTCAAGAGCCTCAAACTCAACACTCAGCTGAACACGTTGCCTTTCCCGGCAAACCTGGCGTCAGTCACCCAGGAAGCCGGGCTCCGAGGCTCGCAGTCTCTTCGGGCTGTGCAGGCAGCAGACCTCCTCCTCCTCCCCTCCCACGTCTGTGCCTGTGCCCTGGTTCCTCTGATGTGGACCAGTGAAGTGCTCCTCAACCGGTGCTCCCAGCCCAGCCCCAGCCCCACTCCCTCCCAACTGGCGCCACAGAGGAATCTGACGGAATTCAACACCCATTCATTACTTAAAAATAAATAATAAATACGTAATCAAGTAAACCTCTGAGCAAACTAGAAATGAGAGGACAGCTAGCATGGCAAAGATGATCTGTCTCTAACTGGCAATCAGCACTATATTCATCAGTGAAATCCTGAGGTAGTCTCGTTAAAGCCACGAACCAGACAGAAATGCTCATCGCTATAATTAGCTGCACAATAAAGAAAGAAGGGCATGACCATTACAAAGACAGGCAAAATTTTCTTATGGTATTTATTGATTTTTTTTGAGTAAATGGATGAAAGAATGAATCACATGGTAAAATATTTATGACATTGTTAAGAGAAAAAATAGCAGCTAAAAAATATAAAGAATGATCCCAATTTTATGGGGGAAAGTAAGTACTTTTTATTCAATGAATGAGAAAAATTTTCATAACTGATGAAAATTAGGTTGCCAATCCTAATTTAATTATATATTGTTTTCCCTAAAAGATCTTGAAAGATTTAAATGAAAATATTAACAGTATTCATCTTTGGGTGATGGCATTATGGATAATATTTAATTTTGTTTTTATGTTTATTTCACATAATTTATAGAGAAATGAATTCTTTTGAAATCAGGGAAATGTTATTTTTAAAAAGCAAGCTTTTGATTTGGTAAGTTCTAATATAGATACTAGGTAAAGTTTAACATCTTTTTTGTGGGTATCCAGTGATTAGCTACTTAATCATCCCTTTAACTTAATCATCCCCTTAACAAGCTTTAACCCCTCTCTTTTTATACCTAACCTTTCCTAAATGCAATATTTCTGCTCTTTCCAAGAACTCCCAGGCATAAAACATGCTTAGAGACACTTTGCTACTTAAAAAAGTGATTTGCTGGAAACTCAGACTTTTGGGGGGAGAGGGGGAAAGGGCATTTTTTTGAAACCTTCAAATTTGTACCCCCATAATATGCCGAAATAAAATAAAAAATAAAAGAAATTTAATTTAATTTAAAAAAAGTGATTTGTTAGTTGGTGTCACAGTTCTCAGAACTTTAGTGAGCAAGTCATGGCCCCAGGACCAGGCATAGTAAAGTTTACCTGCAGCAGAAGTGCTATAGGGCTAGTTACCTCCACAGGGATAAAGAGAGGAAGACCCTGTTGGCCTATTGAGACAAGAGAACTGGGAGGGAACCTTGAACACTGAGTCACCAAGAGCACTGTTCAGTCCTGCTCCTGTGTATAGAAGTCAAGAAGACCCTCAGGATGCTTGTGACCCAAAACTACCACAGACGTGTCCAGCCCAATTCGAAATTAACAAACCCATCAGATTCAGGAAATTCAGCTGCACCTCCTAGTGACTTAATCCTCTCCCACTCGTGATGCTATTTTTTAGACCCTCTAGTCTTCAACTTGACATTGTCCCAGTGTTCAGATTTCTGAACTTCTTATTGTGAATTCTGTTACCAGCCTATAATACTGTTTCCCCAGCCAGTTCTCTGAGTTCGATGTCTACCCAGCTCGGCAGGTGGTGTGTACACTGCATGCCAGCAGCACTTCAGCTAATGTGACCAGTGCTAAAATCACAAAGTGTAGGGCATACTTTTGGGTATATTGTTGCTTAGGGATCATTGAGTTTCTTAGATCTGTGAGTTTATAATTTTCATCAAATTTGGAAAATATTTAGCCATTTCATCTTCTAATATATTTTCTCCCTCCCTTTTTTTGGAATCTAATTATATATATGTTAAACAACTTGCTGTTCTGCCACAATTCTCTGAGGCTCTGTTAATTTCATCCAGTCTTTTTTTTTCTCTGTGTACTTTATTTTGGATAACTTCTATTGCTATTTCTTCAAGTTCATTGATATTTTCTTCTACAGAGTTTAATCTCCTGTGAAGCCCAACTAGTGATTTTTTTTCCACCTCAGATATTTTACTTTTTAGCTTTAGGATTTCCATTTGGTTCATACACACACACACACACACACACACACACACACACATATACATATATGCATACATATATATGTATATATATATATATCTTCCACTTCTCTATACATTATGTTGATGTTTTATTTTAGATCCTTGAGCATATTTAGAGCAGCTGTTTTTAAATCTTTGCTAATTCCACAATAGATGTTGATTCTGGTTCTGGTTCTATTGACTGATTTTCCATTCCACATTATGAATCTCATATGCTCCTTTTTCACATGTCTAGTGATATTTTATTGGATGTTGATCATTGTGTTATTATGTGGTTGAGTATGTGGATTTTGTTGTCTTCTTTTAAATAGTATTGGGCTTTGATGTGTCAGGCAGTTAAGTTATTTGCAAATCAGTTTAATCCCTTTAAGGACTGTTTTTTAAGCATTATCAGGGCAAGTAGAGAGTGGCTTTTACTCTGGGCTAGATAAGCCACCAGTACCCCTTCTGACGACTATTGAATGCCTCAGCTATTTGAAATTCCTTCACTCTGGATTCTTGGGACACCAATGTCCACTGTCTCTCTGTGAGCTCCAGGAACTGTTGAGCGTACAGTTTCCTAGCAATTATTTGCCTGGCCTTGTGGGGTTGACCCGCTGCAGACTCATGGGATCTCTGTGCAGATTTCTCTGCATAGCTATCTCTTTTCTGGAATACTATCACACAAACTCCAGCCATGGGATTCCTCAACTCTCATCTGTGTCTCCTCAATTCAGAGAGACTGCCATGCATTGTTTGGGTTTTCTCTCCCCAGCTCGTGGTCTTGGGCAGAAGTTTCTTTTGATTGTAAGGATTGTGTCTTTTGTTTCTCTTCTCCCAGGGATTACACTTCTGTGCTACCTTTTGTCTAATATTTCAAAACAGTTGTTATACATACTGAGTCTAGTTTTTTATTCTAGTAACAGTTACTATAACATGGCTGGAAATGAAGTTTCCCTTTGCTTGTATTTTTAATTTAATTAAGTGGCATGGTATTATATATATTTCATTCCCTATTTTATCATTAATTTTTCTTTTTTAAATTCAGAACTATGGTTATCAGATTAATTCATGTCTATATGTTTATATATAATTTGTAACTGTTGCATGATTGGGGCTTTATTTTGCAAAAATTAATCTGTCCGTGCTCCGAGGGTTGAACTGGAGAAGGAGGCTTGTCCTATTCATTTGTGTCTCTACATTTTTCTGTGCCTACTTTCACCAATAAAAATACTTTTGCTCATCCTTTCCACCAAAATATGTTCATAACTTTCTTAATTAAAAAATCTGAAGTGTTTCAAATGTATAGAAAAGTATGGAAAACAATGTAGTTGATATGTAAATACCAAAAGTCTAGATTCAAATATATTAATTTCTCTGTATCTGCCTCATATTCATTCATGTCTTTTGCCATGGTGATGTGGAATAAGATGTTTCAAAGCAGCTACAGTTCTAGCCTCATGCCTTCCACCCTGCCCTGCCTGCCCTAGGAAATCACTACAGGTCGGTGTGTATTTCCCAGAGCATGGCCCTGTGCTTTACTACATGTGCATTGCTTCAGAAATGGGTAGTATTTTGTGTGTTTTAAAACAATTCAAAAACGGCACCATGCTGTAAGTGCCGTTTTGCGACTTGCTTTGCGGCTCAGTATTAGGTCTAATATCTAGATTTATTGAAATTGGTAGACACAATTAATTTATTTTAACTGCTACATGGCATTCTACTATAATTCTTTATCATCCTACTAATGGAAAGTTTATTTTCAACTTTTGCACACATTTTCTTGTCCTTATGTCTCCACGTACTAACTTCATGAAACTGGGAAAAACTAAAAAGTCTAATAACACTAAGTGGGGTAAAAATATGGGGAAATGCAATCTATTGCACAATGCTGACGCAAGTGTAACTCTCTACAACTGTTTGGGACATCAATCAGTCATAGAGCCTACTGCTGACAAATGATCACATAATTTTGTAATTTGGTTAAGAAATTATCAAAACTGCTTTAATTTGGTTCTAGTTTATAAATTTCTATGTACAGTAAATGGCTTGTTATTCTAGCCATCTCAAAAACTGAAAACTGCTCTGGAACTTTTATACTTTGGAGGAATAAAAACCTCGAGGGGCTGGAAAAAATTTTAAAGCATTAAAAATGTCAGTAAGTTTATTGTATCTTCAGTTATATCTAAAATTATCAATAGAAAGAAAATTACTGATCTCTCACTATGTCTTGCGCTAATGATGCTTTATGACATTCCAACGTTATTTCAAACATGCTTTATTTAAGTTAGCTTCCCTCTCCCCATTCCTAGCTCTGAATGCTGAACCCCTTCACCCTGCACCTCCTCTTTGCTCTGATGGGGTTGCTTTCTCTCTCTCTGCCTTTCAACACATCCCTTCTTTGCTTGGGATGCAACAAAACCCAGTGGTTCTCAACCCTGGTTCCTGGTTAGAATCACCTAGGGAGCTTTAAGAATTACCGATCCCTGGGACTCACCCCAGAGATTCTGATTAAATTGGATTTAGAGCCACTGTGTTCAGCAATTCAACTTACCAGGATAGAGCTTCACGCAAAACATTCAATCATGCATAGCACGTCTCTATACACTACACTTAGACATCTTCTTTACCTTTTGGATTCCTTTTGGAGTCTGGAATTTGGGCAGACCTTTCACAGGAGCCACCTTTACTTTAATTCCTGTTGAGTGTGTAAATTTGGAGAAATTACTTAATTTTGGTGTTGCATTTTTCCTCATCTGTAAAACGGAGATAATAATCATCCCATACTTTTCGGGGCTATTGTGAGTATCAAATTAAATTATATATGCAAGTAAAGTGGAAAGCAATTCACAAATGTTAATTATTATGAGTCTCCCACCTCCACATACCATATGCTGCTTGAATTACAGCCGCATACACTGTGTGTTGACTTCTTTAATTTCCTGTCTATTTTTTGTATGTATACCTATATAACCTAGCTCTTAACACAATTAAGACGTTTTGGGAACAAGAAGCAAAATTTATAGTTATTTAGTGTATCTTATTTTGCCCATTTCTGAAGACATAGTGAGAAACAAAAAAACATTGAATTAAATGTATTAACAGAAACATAGTGCATAACTTAAACATTTTTCTTTTCTTATAGTACATATTAACTGTGGTGAGGCTATTGTACACACGCATACACCATATATATAGTGTATACATGTATAATATATATTGTACGTACAAACATACACTACATATATAGGTGTATGTATACATATGTGTGTATATTAATATATAGACCTATAGAACATATGGCAGGAGGATATTTTTGGCATAGTAACCTGTGATCTTTTTCCTGTCCACATTTCTCCTTTTCCTGTCTACCGTTTCAATCAGATAACTGTGTTCACTGATGCTTGCGTCATTGTCTGAGGGGAGGACTGTGCCAGGATCAAAAGCAGAAATAATCTATGCGTCCTTTTTACTGTAGAGTCTCTAAGTCTAATTTCGGAGCAGGCGCGGGGATTTGGGGCACAGACACAAAGTCTTGCCAGATACCGTGGAGAGCACAGAATGTTCCCATCTCCAGGCAAAAGAAAGATTTACTCAGGCTTAGGAAGAGGGGAACAGAGAGGGACACGGTGCTGGGAGGTGGCCTGACCCCAGAGAAGGAGGCCGGGAGCGGCATCTAGGCAGGCGGGCAACCTTGAAAAGATTCTAGCATCCCAAAGCTCAGGAAAGGTAGACAGCCTCTGGATCAGAAGGATCTGTCGTGCTGCGATGAGGACATTTTCCATGGCAACTCGTGTGGACAGATGGCCAAGGAAGGGATTTTCCTGCAGCTCCCTGTGTTGTGCCTCTGCACAGGCCTCTGAAACGGCCCACAGCGCTGGCCATTGTGGTGGAGGCAGAAGCTCATAAAGACCGAGGCCGACGTGTCTTAATAGCTTAGTAGCCAAATGGAGATTGTTCAAGAAATTAAAGAAAATTGTATTTTTTGTGTATTTGGGAATGTGAGCTGTGATTCATACTCACTACATCTATGCATATGCGTATGTGTGTACAGCTATTTATACTTCACATTTGTATTTACACACACACACACACACACACACACACACACACACACAACTCAGGGTGTCCTGCCAGAAATTACATTTGTATTTTTCCCTCTTTTCTAGAAAGAGCAATGTCAGAGAATCCCCTTGGAATCCCAGGTAGTAGCCCCACTATTGGGAAAAACTTCAGTGTTACCATGGAGTTAGCAGTAAGAGGAAAATGGCACGTTGAGACACCCGAGAAAGGTGGCAGCCCTGCGTGAAGAGAGTGCGCATAGCAGTCTCAGACAGTCTCTGACATACTATGCCACCACATAATATATAAACAACAATGCTATGTTAATGTTAGCATGTTCCCATTGCTGATATGTTTTTGCTGATAGGTGGAGAATGGATATACAGTTTTATGGTACATTAAGAATTATAAAATCAAACCTACTTCATTAGCAATGACAAATTGTCATGATGATGACAGTGGCTAGTGATTTCCACAGCAGGACACGGCTAGGTTGTTTTTAAGGATTCTTAAAAAGAAGGCAATCCAGAGTTCTCATGTGTAGCCTGGAGTGTATATCCTTGGAGACAGGCTTTTAATTCCCAAGAGAAAAAAGATAAAAATTGGGAAATAACTGAGTACATTTGCTGAAAAAGAAAGCTGCTTGAAATGCGGAGTTGCGTCCACTCACCATAGCGTTCTTCTCCTGGGCCCTTCTTCCTGTCTGCAGTGCAGCCGAGACGTCTGTTAACAGAGACAGCAGTCTGTGATGCAGCAGCAGTCTTGCAACCTTGGGGACAAAAGCTACCTGATAAAGAAAGTAGAGCTAGGAGACAGAAGGGGATTGAGTTTTTGATAACTCCCTTAGGCAGCCAACAATTGTCCATGACTGGCCACCTCCAGACTTCTTGTTAGAAGAAGAAAATAATTTCCTTCTGTTGAAAGTGACTGTGGTTTGGTTTTCTGTTCCTTGCAACTGAATGGCTCCCTAATCACACTTCTATGCACAGCTACGATTGCCTGATATCATAAGAAACATACACACAGGGCAGCATTTATTGTGAATAATAGTAAAGGTAAATCCTACTTTACCTTCACTTTTAGAAAGTTTTCTTGGTAATTTTGAAGATTTCTGGCCAAGCCCTTGTCAAATCAGATCGGATTGCCACTACTTGTACTCAAAGTAGGGCTGTGTGAGAGCTCACACCAGGGGAGGAGGTGCAGTTCTTGCACTGTCTTGCTGTTCTCGTATGCTCGCAGTGTTACCATTATCTTCAGTCCAGAGGGTTTATTTTTTTTGGTAGAAACCTTTAAAGTCACTATTTTATCTTATGAGAGTTTAATTAACAAATTATAATGTGCATGTCCACATAATCAGAGTCACATAAAGTGCAAAAGGTGCATCTAATCTGAAAGCAAACAAGGGAGAATCTTAGTTTTCCCAACCTCCCTTCCTCAACAGACATGAACACCGTCCACTTCCTCAGGGCCCAGGAGGCTGTATGTGCTGGACTGAGCACAGGCAATGTTATTAGTCTGGATGCTAAATAGTGATAGAGCTCAACTTAGATATTTTAGGGATTAAAATAAACATAGAATATGGTACATTAGATATTCTGAAGGGATATTCTAAAGGAATATTGGAGCTGAATCAATTGTTATAATACAGCTAGATTTTGAATAAATTATCCCCTTCCAAATTATTTTTAATTGATTGCTGGGATTGCAAGAAAGTCTGGGAAATTTTCAAAGATGTTAGGTAACTAAGTCTCATGTTTTATAAAAAATATTAACTCATCATGAATCATGAACTTAAATTTTAAACTTAAAACTATGAAACTTTTAAGAAAATCATAGGAGAAAAATCTTCAGGATTTAGGGCTAGGCAAAGAGTTCTAAGACTTGACACCAAAAACATGCTCCACAAGAGAAAATATGTTAATTTGGATTTCATCAAGAGTAAAACCATTTGCTTTGCAAAAGACCTTATTTTGAAGATGAAAAGTCAAGCTACAGACTGGGAGAAAATATTTGCAAACCATATATCTGAAAAAGGACAGGAATATGTAACATATAAAGAACTCTCAAAACTCAGCAGTCAAAAACCAAACAATCCAATTAGAGAAAGGTCAAAAGATGTGAAGAGAGATCTCACTTGAAGAAGATACTCAGTTGGCAAGTACACACATGAAAAAATGTTCAACATCAATTAGCCATTAGGGAGATGCAAATAAAAACCACAATGAGGTATAACTACATCCCTATCAAAATGGCTAAAATAAAAAATAGTAACAACACAAAACGTGATGAGGGTGAGGAGAAATTGCATCACAATTTCCAAAGTGGTACAGCCACTCCAGAAAACAGTTTGGCAGTTTCTTAAAAAAACAAAAACATAAACAAAACCCACACAAACGCCCAAACTAAAAATGTAATTAGCATGTGACCTAGCAATTGTGCTGAGCATTTATGCCAGAAAAATAAAAACTTATATTTATATCAAAACCTATAACCAACATTTATAGTAGCTTTATTTATAATAGCTGTAAACTGGAAATAACCTAGATGTCTTTTAATTGGTGAGTGGTTAAACAAACTGTGGTACATCTATATCATGAATTACTAAAAAGGAATGAGCCACTGATACCTGCAACAATCTTGATGAATCTCCAGAGAATTATACTGAATAAGAAAACTCAAACCCCAAAGATAAGACACTATACGATTCTGTTTCTATAAAGTTCTTGAAATGACTAAATCATAGAAATGAAGAACAGATTAGTGCTAGGGGTTAAGGAGGGGATATGGATGAAAGGGAAGAGGGGCTGGTTAAAGGGCAGCGTGGGATCCTGTGGTGGTGAAATGTTCTCTCTCTGACGTATCAAGTCAATATCCTAGCTGTGATATTGTTTTGTAGTTTTGTGAGATGTCATCATTGGGAGAACCTGAGTAAAGGGCACATGATGTCTCTGTATTATTTCTTGCAACTGTTATGAATCTACAATTATCTCAAAGTAAAAAGTTTAGTTTTAAAAAGCAAATAAATAAGACAGTGCTTTAAAACCAGAAGATAAATGATAAGCAAACTTGAAAGTTAGGGTCGCACAGCAAATGTGAACACCAGCAGTTATGAGCACGAGAGCACATGTTAAATCCATGACAATATGGCAGATCTAGAACTAAGTTAAATCTCTTAAATACCTCTGGAGTAAAGCACTCTCAGTTTAGGCTATCAGGATCCCCACAAATTAAGTTCAACTAAGTAGGGGCTAGTAATATAAAAAATTACCAAACACACAAGGAAACAAACAGAGCCAATAGATAAACTCCAGATTTAGATCCCCAAGAAAATAAGATATTTTCACTTTTCTGATACAGAGTATAAAAGGAGTAATTAAACTTGATAAAAGGTGAAAATTAAAAACAAGTGAAGAATCAGAATGGAAAATGACTATGCAGGCTATAAAATGAAATAGAATTTATAGAAGTAAAAAACCCTATAAATATAAGACTTCAATATCCTCAGGAAAAAAAAACCCTATAAATTAGTGATTAAAAAGAATAATTGTTAAAGTTAAAAACTCAGTGGGGGCAAGATGGCAGACGAATAACACCACCAGACAGAGTGTCTCTGCAAAAAAGACAGATTCTAGCAGAAATTAGAGGAAAGAAGCAAGAACACGAGCATACAGCAGACATGGGCTGGAAGGAGGGGTACCTGAGACCCCGAGAGACTCCACGGGAGGAGGCTGCGGAGGAGAACTGGAGGCTGAGACCACCGGAGCAGCCCGGAGACCAGCGGCAAGGGTAGGTGGATTTGCTGTTTCCCCTCCCCTGCATTTGGGACTGCTGGTGGGCTCCCCAGCGGGTGGAGAGACCTGCGGACACCAGCCCAGAGACCGCCGCCGCCTGCCAACAGTGAGCCTGTAGCAGACGTGGCACCAGGTTCCCAACTTCCTCTGGGCACCTCCGTGTGCACAGACCCAAGCCACGTGGCAGGCGCCATATTGCCTCCTCCTCCCCTCCCCCGACCCTACCCGCGGCTGCCCAGAGAGACAATACAGCCACCAGCCGGAGGCACCTCCAGGGAACGGGACCTTCCCGTTTGGGACCCTACACCTGACTCAGGGGAACTCAGACTGTGAGCTCCCTACCTGCCCGCCCTCCCAGGTGCTGCTGGCACCATGTTCCCAGGAGAACAGTGCCGACTCAGAGGCTGAGAAACAGAGACCCAGCTTGGGCTCCCTGTGGGTGAATTGGGACCGGAAATCCTCTCCCTGGTGGGGATACAGTTTGAACTCTGGGACCCAGAGGTCGGACCTGCAGACCAGATCCCCTGCACCGAGGGCTAGCATTGCCCAGGGCACAGAAGGGATCTACGTGAACAGCCTACTGAGGTGTGTGTGCCTCCAGGGGCGGATCGGTGTCCTAGAGGGCAACCCTCCTCCCAGGAGGAGGCTGTGCGCCCAACCCAGGTGGCGTTCCTGTGCAGGGAACCTCCCCGCTGGCATCACAGTCCGGGGAGGCCCGGTGGCTTGTGATCTGGCTTGCTGGCAGAGGCCCAGGAGTAGCTGCGGAGTTGGGGAGGGTGGAAAGAAGCGAGGCCCGCTCCAGACTGCGGGTCTCAGACAGCCCCACCCCCACACCCAGACTTTCTGGCTGAGCAGGACCATTCCAGCCCCGCCCTGACAGCTTTCCCTGGAAGCCGAGAACAGAACTTTGACCCCTGCTAACGGCCTGAGGGCAGGCTTACCCAACCCAGCTCTGCCCAGAACAAGAGCTGTTAACAGGACATAAAATCAACAGTACAGCCTGTTCCTCCAAGCAAACGCCACCTACTGACAGGGACGGCAACCTGCACAGCCTTTCCACGACACCCACTGACTCAATATACAGGGAGTGGTCCAATTTCACCCACAGACACCACCTAACGCCTCAGAAACTAAACAAGGTGTATGAATACCTAAACAATAACCTAAAGAAAGAAACAACAACTGATTGACATGGGAATAAATCAGCGAAAGAACTCAGGAAATATGAAGAACCAAACGGAAAACACACCCCCAAAGAGGAGCACCAGCCCCCTAGAAACAGACACCAACCAAAATCAGGCAACCAATATGACAGAAGAGGAATTTCGTATGTGGATCATAAGAACACTCACCCAGCTGCAACAACAACTCAATAACCAACACAAAGAAACCACAATAAGCCTCCAGGATATGGGAAAAGAAATAGCACACAATGAAGAAAAGTTTAACCGAACTCCTGGAAATGAAGAATCAATTCAAGGAACTACAAAATACAGTGGAAAGTCTCAAGAACAGGGTAGATCAAACAGAAGAAAGAATCTCAGAGCTTGAAGATAACACTCTCCAATTAAATAAATCAGTCACAGAAATAGAGCAGAGAAACAAGAGAAAAGAGCAAAGCCTACAAGAGCTGTGGGATTATGTGAAGAAACCTAATGTGAGGGTCATAGGGTTACAAGAAGGGGAAGAAGACAACACTCAAGGGTTGGACAAGCTGTTTGAAAATATAATGGAGGAAAATTTCCCAGGCCTTGCTCAAAATCTCGATATACAAGTTCAAGAAGTTCAGAGGACCCCTGGAAGATTCAACGTAAACAGGAAGACTTCACGACATGCAGTCATCAGACTGACCAAAGTATTAACTAAAGAGGCCATTCTAAGAGCTGTAAGACAAAGGAAGCAAGTAACATCCAAGGGAAAGCCAATTAGAATAACATCAGACCTCTCTAATGAGACTTTACAAGCAAGGAGAGACTGGGGCCCCATTCTCACTCTTTTGAAACAAAACAATGCCCAGCCTAGAATATTATTCCCTGCAAGACTAAGCTTCGTATATGAAGGAGAATAAAACATTCTCAGACAAGCAAAGGCTCAGAGAATTCACCAAGACAAGACCAGCCCTACAAGAAGTACTTAAAACAGCGTTACGCACGGAACATCATAATAATAACCCACGAATATAAAAACAACCAAAACCCAAAGATATTAAAGGCCAGATATTACAATGGCTCGAGACAGAAATCATAGCAACAACATCCAACCCAACAGAATGATCAGTAACTACCTTACCTATCAGTTCTCTCAATAAATGTGAATGGCTTAAACTCTCCACTCAAGAGACATAGGCTGGCTGAATGGATAAGAAAATACAGGCCAAGTATATGCTGTCTTCAGGAAACACATCTAACCTGCAAGGATGCATGTAGACTAAAAATAAAAGGGTGGAGATAAATATTCCAAGCAAATAGAAGCCAAAAGAAGGCTGGCATGGCAGTTCTAATTTCAGAGGATTTAATTTTTAAACCAACAAAAGTAGTGAAAGACAAAGAGGGTCATTATATAATGGTGAAGGGCACAGTCCAACAAGAAGAGATAACAATTTTAAATATATATGCACCCAACTTAGGTGCACCCAGATTCATAAAGCAAACCTTACTGGAGCTAAGCAAATGGATTAATAGCAACTCCAAAATCACCGGAGATTTCAACACCCACTGACGGCAAAAGACAGATCCTCCAAACAGAAAATTAATAAAGAAATAATGGACTTAAACAAAACTCTACAACAATTGGGTCTGACAGACATCTACAGAACATTCTACCCAAAATCCAGTGAATATACGTTCTTCTCATCAGCTCACGGGACATTCTCTAAGATTGACCATATCCTAGGACACAAAGAAAATCTCAAGAAATTTAAAAAAATAGAAATCATACCATGTACCTTGTCAGATCACAGTGGAATAAAACTAGAAATCAACCCTAACAGAAACTCACATTTCTACACAAAAACGTGGAAATTAAACAACCTCCTACTAAATGATTACTTCGTAAATGAAGAAATCAAGATGGAAATAAAAAAGTTCTATGAAGAAAACGACAATGGAGAGACAAGTTATCAACTCCTCTGGGACACAGCTAAAGCAATTCTGAGAGGAAAGTTTATCTCCATAAATGCCTATAACCAAAAGACAAGAAGATCACAAATAGACAATCTAATGAAACGACTCAAAGAGCTGGAAAAAGAAGAACAGACCAACCCCAAACCCAGCAGAAGAAGCGAAATCAACAAGATCAAATCAGAACTAAACGAAATTGAAAACAGGGAAGCTATTCAGGAGATTAATAAAACAAAAAGTTGGTTCTTTGAAAAAATAAACAAAATTGACATACCATTGGCTAAGCTAACGAAAAGCAGAAAAGAGAAATCTATAATAGGCTCCATCAGGAATAAAAAAAGAGATATCACAACTGATCCCAAAGAGATACAAGATACAATTTATGAATACTACAAAAATCTTTATGCACACAAACTAGAAAATGTGGAGGAAATGGACAAATTTCTAGAAACACACAGCCTCCCTAGGCTCAACCAGGAAGAAATAGATTCCCTGAACAGACCAATCTCAACAGCTGAAATAGAAACAGCAATTAAAAATCTCCCTACAAAGAAAAGTCCCGGTCCAGATGGCTTCACACCTGAATTTTACCATACTTACAAAGAAGAACTAGTACCTATCTTGCAGAAACTATTCCACAACATCGAGAAGAACGGAAACCTCCCCGACACCTTTTATGAAGCGAATATTACTCTGATACCAAAACCGGGAAAGGATGCAACAAAAAAAGAAAACTACAGACCAATATCCCTAATGAATATACATGCAAAAATTTTCAACAAAATCTTAGCTAACCGAATCCAGACACTTATCAAAAAAATAATCCACCACGACCAAGTGGGCTTCATCCCAGTGATGCAGGGATGGTTCAGCATACGTAAATCTATAAATGCAATTCACCACATAAACAGAAGCAAAAACAAAGACCACATGATTCTTTCAATAGATGCAGAAAAAGCTTTTGACAAAATTCAACACCCTTTCATGATACGAACACTTAAGAAAATAGGCATAGAAGGGACATACCTAAAAATGATACAAGCCATATATGACAGACCCATAGCCAACATCATACTGAATGGGGAAAAATTGAAATCATTCCCACTTAGAACTGGAACCAGACAAGGCTGCCCACTATCTTCACTTCTGTTCAACATAGTACTGGAAGTCTTGGCTACAGCAATCAGACAGGAAAATGGAATCAAAGGTATCCAAATAGGGGCAGAAGAGATCAAACTTTCACTGTTTGCTGATGATATGATATTGTATCTAGAAAACCCTAAGGATTCAACCAAGAAACTCCTGGAACTGATCAATGAATTTAGTAAAGTCTCAGGATACAAAATCAATACACAGAAATCAGAGGCATTCATATACGCCAACAACAATCTAATTGAGAACCAAATCAAAGACTCAATTCCCTTCACAATAGCAACAAAGAAATTAAAGTACCTAGGAATATACTTAACCAAGGACGTAAAAGACCTCTACAGGGAGAACTATGAAACACTGAGGAAGGAAATAGCAGAGGATGTAAACAGATGGAAATCCATACCATGCTCGTGGATCGGCAGACTCAATATCATCAAAATGTCTATACTACCCAAACTGATCTACAGATTCAATGCAATACCTATTAAAATCCCATCAGCATTCTTCACAGATATAGAAAAAATAATTTTACGCTTTGTATGGAACCAAAGAAGGCCCCGAATATCAAGAGCAATTCTAGCCAACAAAAACAAAATGGGAGGCATTAATATGCCAGATATCAAACTATACTACAAAGCTGTAGTAATTAAAACAATATGGATTGGCACAAAAACAGGAATATTGACCAGTGGAACAGATCTGAGAATCCTGATATGAAACCATCCTCATATAGCCATCTAATCTTTGACAAAGCAGACAAAAACATACGCTGGGGAAAAGAATCCCTCTTCAATAAATGGTGCTGGGAAAACTGGATAGCCACCTGTAGAAGGCTAAAACAGGACCCACACCTTTCACCTCTCACAAAAACCAACTCACGCTGGATAACAGACTTAAACCTAAGGTATGAAACTATTAGAACTCTAGAGGAAAAAGTTGGAAACACTCTCCTAGACATTGGCCTGGGCAAAGAGTTTATGAAGAAGTCCCCAAAGGTAATCACAGCAGCAACAAAAATAAATAAATGGGACATGATCAAACTACAAAGCTTCTGCACAGCCAAAGAAACAGTCATGAAAGTAAACAGACAACCTACAGAATGGGAGAAAACTTTTGCATCCTTTGCATCCGATAAGGGACTGATAACTAGAATATACTTAGAACTCATGAAAATTAGGAAGAAAAAATAAAATAACCCCATTAAAAAGTGGGCAAAGGACTTGAACAGAAATTTTTCTAAAGAAGACAGAAGAATGGTCAACATCTCTAATTATCAGGGAAATGCAAATCAAAACCACAATGAGATATCACTTAACCCCAGTGAGAATGGCCTTTATCAAAAAATCTCCAAACAATAAATGCTGGCGTGGTTGCGGAGAGAGAGGAACACTCCTACACTGCTGGTGGGACTGCAAACTAGTTCAACCTCTGTGGAAAGCAATATGGAGATACCTTCAAGCAATACAAGTGAATCTACCATTTGATCCAGCAATCCCATTGCTGGGCATCTACCCAAATGATCCAATGACACTCTACAAAAAAGACACCTGCACTCGAATGTTTATAGCAGCACAATTCATAATTGCAAGGCTGTGGAAACAGCCCAAGTGCCCATCAATCCAAGAATGGATTAATAAAATGTGGTATATGTATACCATGGAATACTATTCAGCTCTAAGAAACAATGGTGATATAGCACATCTTATATTTTCCTGGTTAGAGCTGGAACCTATACTACTAAGTGAAGTATCCCAAGAATGGAAAAACAAGCACCAGATATATTCTCCAGCAAACTGGTATTAACTGAGTAGCACCTAAGTGGACACATAGGTACTACAGTAATAGGGTATTGGGCAGGTGGGAGGGGGGAGGGGGGCGGGTATATACATACATGAGTGAGATGTGCACCATCTAGGGGATGGTCATGATGGAGACTGAGACTTTTGGGGAGGGGGGGGGAAATGGGCATTTATTGAAACCTTAAAATCTGTACCCCCATAATATTCCGAAATAAAAAAAAAAAAAAAAAACTCAGTGGGTCACTGCTTCTGTTGTGCATTCTATGGAGTATGGAGTCCTAGCCAGCAAAATTACTTGAGAAAAAGAAATAGAAGATATAATTATTGGAACAGAAGAAGCAAAACTGTCATTACTTGCCAGCAATATGACCGTCTACTGCGGAAACTCAAAAGAACTTAAAGGAAATATTGTTAGAATTAATGAGAGCTTATCAACATAGCTAGAGTAGAGAGCAATATATAAATATCACATGTACTTACATAAACCAGCATAAATAAAAAATAATTTTCAAAAGGGTACACTTACAACAGTAAGAAAAATGAATTACCTAGGCATAAATGTAACAAAAAGTGTATAGGATTTTTGTGGAGAAAACTCTTAAACCTTATTTTAAAAAGGAGTGAAATAGAGAGCCATACAATGTTCATGGATAGAAAGACCATCTATCAACTATTTCATACCTTCTCTCTCCTCCTCCAGCTGACACACTTTCTATCACTGAGAAGAGCACAGCAATCAGAAGAGAACTTCCACTACCACATATAAATATCAAAGTTCCAATAGCATGTTTCCAGAACTTGGTATCAAATTTGTCACAGGTTTTTGTGGAATGTATCTTTTGAGCTTCTCTCTGTCTGAAGCCACAGTGTTCACTTTTGATACAGCCTCCCCTGTGATTAATTCTTCAGCCTTGTCTTCAGGCCAGACCAGGTGCAGCTGCCCAGTCTTAGGGCAGAGAAGAGTTTTCTGTGATTGCTCAAGGTAAGACCTGGCCTCCCAGACTTCCTTCCTTCTGTCCAAAGATGTCAAGACAGATGTGTGTGCTTGGGCTTGAACCGCCCACCTGCCTCCATCTGTAAGGGCTAAGAGGGAGCCATGACATCCATTCCTTAACCCTCACAGCCCTTCCACTGCTATCTTTCTCAAATCCACTGTGTTCAACCTCGTTATGACCTTTGTCTATGTTTGTGTCAGTTTTCCTCAGGGGCCCAAGGCTCCCAGGTTACTCCTCATTCCCTGTACTTAAATGCCAGGTAGCTCATCACATATTTTATGTCCCCACCTCCCATTTTTCCACAGTAGATGAAACTCTGGAACTGTGTCCTCTGAAAATCATTTGGCAAAATCCTTCGTATCTTACATCTCTTCTCTAAACATTTTTCACTGTCTTGCTCTAAGGAAACTAAATTTACTCTTAGGAACCTGTTTCTCCTGCAGCCCTCTTAGGTGGTAGCTATTTTCCCTCCTATAGCCCTTTAACTCCTACATCTGGAAGTGGCCTGTGTGTCTTCCTTGCTATTCATTGTTCTCTGAAATCATTTTTCCTTCTTCCCCCTCCCTAAAACACTCCAGTCTTCAATATTATATTTTGGCCCTGTAGCCCTATGGTTATAGTCATTTAGTGACCTTTAGGACAACTCATCTTATTTCTTTTTAATTTTAGCTCTGAGTTATCTGTCATTCTATGAAACATTACCCTTGTCTTAATTCCCAGTGATTCCAATATACACAAAGATAATCTGTCCTACACTCTGAACTCTCATTTTCTTGACCTTCTGTCCTCCAATGGCCTCCACACTGCCTTCCTGCTCATTCCCTAGGACATACCTTTGACTTTGTCATATTGCATTACCCAACTGCAATATTTCTGGCTCTCTGACTTCAGGCATATGGGAGAACTGAAGTTAGTTCTGACCACAAGCCCTCTCTTGGCCAGTGAAATGTGGGGTGGGGGGAGGAGCTTTAAGGTGCGGAGCCTTACATCTCTTTCTCTTGGCATGACGCCCAGCAACATTCGAGGTAATGGCTACATTGTCAATCTGGGACCATGAGAGTTAATTGGTGATGAATAGAGACCTTCTACTGACCTGATTGGACTTATAGCCTGTCCAAGAAATAAACCCTTGTTATTTAAATGTACTGAGAATTTGAGTTTGTTGGTTGCTGTAGCATCTTCTGCTTGTTTCCCGTTCTCTAACTGTCCCTCCTATCTTTCCATATCACTTCCTTTAGTGCCCAGATCCCAACAACCCTCTGTGAATGTCAGGAAACTGACACTGATATATTGGAATTCTGTTTGCAATTGTTTATAGTAAATCTAAAACTACTCTAAAATAAAAGTTTACTAAAATTAATTTGGGGAAGTGATGTCAGCAAGATGGTGGACTAGGAAGCTCCAGTTCCCTCACAGAAACATTAAAAGCAAAACAAAATCCTAGAGACTAGCTAAAATAAATTTATAGAATCTCTGAAACAGTCAAAGATCTACAACAACTAAGAGAATGACTTATCTAGAACAAAACATTCAAAATGGTAGGAAATCTCATTGCATTTTCACTTGACCTTGCTATACTTTCTCCCCAGCATGATCAGAAAGTAGCTGCCAGATTTTAGTTTCCTCCTTGGGATGGAAGGAGTAAGTAAAACTTATTTGCAAAGTTCTAACCTGTCCATAGGCTACCCATGGGACTGGTTTCTGTTTCGCCTGACTTGGAGCTCAGTTGAGAAAAGGTGGCATAGCCTTGCAGGGCAGTGGTAGATACTGTGGCATGAGAAAAGCTGCGTGGGGACTGCAAACCCGCAGATGTCTGGGGCAAAAGATTACACATACAAGAATACAAATAAAGCATCTGAGATGCCAAAAAGAAGCTGTGGGTGAGAGCCTTTGGGAAATCAAGATATTTAAAAGCAGTCATGTATATGGAGAAGGAGGATTTAAAAAGCACACAAAGGCCCAGGTGGGATGCATGCTCAGAAAAATCTTGAGAGAAAACCTTAACCTTTCACCATGGGCTTCTCCCATGACTCAGAATATTCCCTGGTAATTAGTAAAAGTCTTCCTGTCAGTCTGCAAAGGCTGGGAGAGTTTCTGTTTTTTTCAAATGCCCAATTTTCAAGAAAAAAGCATAAGACCTTTGTATGCCTTTGTAGAAATAGGAAAATATGGCCCATTCGTGGCCCAACAAAACAATCTTTCAAAATTGTCTCTGAAAAAACACACACATTAGACATACTAGACAAAGACATTAAGACAACTATCTTAAATATGCTAAAGAACTGAAGGAAATTAGGAAAACAATATATGAATACACAAGAATACCAATAAAGAGATAGAAAAAATATATATAATTCTACATATATATGAACCAAACAAATTCTGGAGCTGACAAATACAACAAATGAATTAAAAAGCTTATTAGAGGGGTTCAATAATAGGCTTGAAAAGACAGAAGAATCATAAAACTTGAATACAGATAATTTGAAATGATCAAGTATAAATAGAAAAAAGAAAAAAATGAAGAAAATTGAACAGAGACTAAGAGATTTATTTATGCAACATTATCAAGCAGGTCAACATACTCATTGAGTCCACCCCAGAAAAAGAAAATGGATGGAAAATGCCAAAGATGTTATTTGAAGAAATAATAGCTAAAACGTCCCAAATTTTAGGAAAAATGTGGATTTAAGAATTCAAGAAGCTCAAAACCCTCCAAATAAAATTAACCTAAGGAGACACATACCAAGCGCTTTATAATCAAACTGTCAAAAGAGAAAGACAAAGAGAATCTTGAAAGCAGTGAGAGAAAAATGACTTATCCTGTACAAAGGATTCTCAATAAGATTATTAGTGGATTTCTCAGCAAAAATTTCAGGCCAGAAGGCAGTGGAATAATATATTTAAAGTGCTGAAAGAAAAATATGTCAACTGAGAATTCTATACCAGGCAAAATTGTTCTTCAAAATGAAGGAAAAATTAGGAGATTTCTAGATAAACAAAAGCTGAGAGAGCTCATTACCACTAGACCTGACTTACAAGACATGCTAAAGGGAGTTCTTCAAGTTGAAATGGAAGGATGCTAGACAATAACTTGAAGCCATATGAAAATATAAAGTTCTCCAATAAAGGTGAATACATGGAAAGGTATCAAAAGCCTGTACTATTATAATTTTGGTTTGTAACTCCACTTTATATTTCTATAAGATTTAAAAGACAAATGTTTAAAAATAATTATAGGGGGGAACTCAAGATGGCGGATGAGAAACACCACCAGACAGAGCGTCTCTGCAGAAAAGACAGATTCTAGCAGAAATTAGAAGAAAGAAGCAAGAAGATGAGCATACAGCAGACAAGGGTCGGAAGGAGGGGTACCTGAGACCACGGGAGACTCCACAGGAGGAGGTTGCAGAGGAGAACTGGAAGCTGAGACTGCCGGAGCAGCCCGGAGACCAGCGGGAAGGGTAGGCTGATCAGCGAAGTTTGCCCTCCCCTGCATCTGGGACTGCTGGTGGGCTCCCCAGTGGGTGGAGAGACCTGTGGACATCAGCCCAGAGATGGCCGCCTCCAGTGAGCGGTAAGCCAGTAGCGGCTTACCAGAGGATGTGGCACCAGGCTCCCAAAGCCCTTGGGGCACCTCCGTGTGCACAGACCGGAACCGCATGGCAGGCACCATATTGCCTCCTTCTCCCTTCCACCGACCCTACCCGTGGCTGCCCAAAGAGACAATATAGCCACCAGCCAGAGGCACCTACAGGGAATGGGACATTCCCTTTTGGGACTCCACAGCTGACTAACGGGAACTCAGACTGTGAGCTCCCTACCTGCCAGCCCTCCCAAGTTCTGCTGGCACAGTGATCCCAGGAGAACGGGGCAGACCCTGAGGCTGAGAGACATAGACCCAGCTTGGGCTCCCCGTGGTGAATTGGGACTGGCACTCCTCTCCCTGGTGAGGATATATTTTGAACTCTGGGGCCCAGAGGTCATACCTGAAGACCAGATCCCATGAACCAAGGTCTGGCATTGCCTGGGGCACAGAAAGGATATACGTGAACAGCCTACTGAGGTGTGTGTGCCTTCAGGGGCAGATCAGCGTCCTAGAGGGCAACCCTCCTCCCAAAAGGAGGCCGTGCACCCAGCCCAGGTGGCATTCCTGTGCAGGGAAATTCCCTGCCAGCATCACAGTCAGGGGAAGACTGGTGGCATGTGGTCTGGCCTGCTGGCAGAGGCCCAGGGGTAGCTGCGGAGTTGGGGATGGTGGAAAGAAGCCAGGCCTGCTCCAGACTGCGAGTCTCAGATGGCCCCACCCACACACGCAGACTCTCTGGCTGAGCAGGACCATTCCAGCCCCTCCCTGGCATATTTTCCTGGAAGCAGAGAACAGAAGTTTGACCCCTGATAACGATATTGGTGGTGCCTGAGGGCAGGCTTACCCAACCCTGCTCCGCCCAGACTCTCTCCTAGACCAGCCCTCACTGAGGGGGAGAAAAGGACACACCTGGAAGTCCCAGGGCCCCACCCACCACCTGAGGCACTAGAGTGCCTCCCTACAGGAACAAGAGCTGATAACAGGACACAAAAACAACAGCATAGCCTGTTCCTCCAAGCAAGCGCCCCCTACTGACAGGGAGGACATCCTGCACAGCCTTTTCACGGCACCTACTGACTCATTATACAGGGAGTGGTGGAATCTCACCCACAGACACTACCTAACGGCTCAGAAACTAAACAAGGCATGTGAATACCCAAACTAAAACTTAAAGGAAAGAAACAACAACTAATTGACATGGGAAGAAATCAGCGAAGGAACTCCAGAAACATGAAGAACCAAACGGAAAACACACCCCCAAAGAGGAGCACCAGCCCCCTAGAAACAGACACCAACCCAAATCAGGCAACGAAAATGACAGAAGAGGAATTTAGAATGTGGGTCATAAGAAAATTCAACAACCTGCAAGAACAACTCAATAACCAACACAAAGAAACCACAAAAAGCCTCCAGGACCTAGAAAAAAAATTCACTAAAGAGATCGACACAATGAAGAAAAGTTTAACCTAACTCCTGGAAATGAAGAATCAATTCAGGGAACTACAAATTACAGTGGAAAGTCTCAAGAACAGGGTAGATCAAACAGAATAAAGAATCTCAGAGATTGAAGATAACACCCTCCAACTAAATAAAACCATCACAGAGATAGAGCAGAGAAACAAGAGAAAAGAGCAAAGCCTACAAGAGATGTGGGATTATGTGAAGAAACATAATGTGAGGGTCATAGGGTTACCAGAAGGGGAAGAAGACAACAACCAAGGGTTGGACAAGCTATTTGAAGATATAATAGAGGAAAATTTCCCAGGCCTTGCTCAAAATCTCGATATACAAGTTCAAGAAGCTCAGAGGACCCCCTGGGAGATTCAATACAATCAGGAAGATGTCACGACATGCAGTCATCAGACTGACCAAAATATCAACTAAAGAGGCCCTTCTAAGAGCTGTAAGATGAAAGAAGCAAGTGACATCCAAGGGAAAGCCAATCCAAATAACACCAGACTTCTCTACTGAGACTTTACAAGCAAGGAGAGACTGGGGCCCCATTCTGACTCTTCTGAAACAAAACAATGCCCAGTCTAGAATCTTATTCCCTGAAAAACTAAGCTTCATATATGAAGGAGAAATCAAGACATTCTCCGATAAGCAAAGTCTCAGAGAATTCACCAAGACAAGACCAGCCCTACAAGAAGTACTCAAAACAGTGTTATGCGTGGAACACCGTAATAAAAACTCATGATTATAAAAACAACCAAACCCAAAGATTAAAGGCCAGATAATACAATGGCTCAAGAGAGAAATCAAAGCAACAACATCCAACCCAACAGAATGAACAGTAATCTACCTTACCTATCAGTTTTCTCAATAAATGTGAATGGCTTAAACTCTCCACTCAAGAGACATAGGCTGGCTGAATGGATAAGAAAATACAGGCCAAGTATATGCTGTCTTCAGGAAACACATCTAACCTGCAAGGATGCATATAGACTAAAAATAAAAGGGTGGAGATCAGTATTCCAGGCAAGAGGAAGCCAAAAGAAGGCTGGTGTGGCAGTTCTAATTTCAGACGATTTAGTTTTTAAACCAACAAAAGTAGTGAAAGACAAAGAGGGTCATTATATAATGGTGAAGGGCACACTTCAACAAGAAGAGATAACAATTTTAAATATATATGCACCCAACTTAGGTGCACCCAGTTTCATAAAGCAAACCTTACTGGAGCTAAGCAAATGGATTAATAGCAACTCCATAATCACCGGAGATTTCAACACCCCACTGACGGCAAAAGACAGATCCTCCAAACAGAAAATTAATAAAGAAATAATGGACTTAAACAAAACCTTGGAACAACTGGGTCTGACTGACATCTACAGGACATTCTACCCAAAATCCAGTGAATATACGTTCTTCTCATCAGCTCACGGGACATTCTCTAAGATTGACCATATCCTAGGACACAAAGAAAATCTCAAGAAATTTAAAAAAATAGAAATCATACCATGTACCTTGTCAGATCACAGTGGAATAAAAGTGGAAATCAACCCTAACAGAAACTCACATTTCTACACAAAAACGTGGAAATTAAACAACCTCCTACTAAATGATTACTTCATAAATGAAGAAATCAAGATGGAAATAAAAAAATTCTATACTCCTACACTGCTTGTGGGACTGCAAATTAGTTCAACCTCTGTGGAAAGCAATATGGAGATACCTTCAAGCGATACAAGTGAATCTACCATTTGATCCAGCAATCCTATTACTGGTCTAAGGACACTCTACAAAAAAGACATCCCCACTTGAAAGTTCATAGCAGCACAATTCATCATTGCAAGGCTGTGGAAACAGCCCAAGTGCCCATCAATCCAAGAATGGATTAATAAAATGTAGCATATGTATACCATGGAGTACTATTCAGCTCTAAGAAACAATGGTGATATAGCACATCTTATATTTTCCTGGTTAGAGCTGGAGCCCATACTATTAAGTGAAGTTTCCCAAGAATGGAAAAACAAGCACCACATATACTCACCAGCAAATTGGTATTAACTGAACAGCACCTAAGTGGTCACATAGGTACTGCAGTAATAGGGTATTGGGCAGGGGGGAGGGGGACGAGTATATACATATATAATGAGTGAGATGTGCACCATCTGGGGGATGGTCATGCTGGAGACTCAGACTTGTGGGGGGAGGGGGGCAAATGGGCATTTATTGAAACCTTAAAATCTGTACCCCCATAATATGCCAAAATAAAATAAATGAAGTTAAAAAAAAATTATATGGAATCTCAAGGGACTCTGAATAATAAAAACAATCTTGAAAAAGAAGTATAAATTTGGAGGTTTCATATTTCTTGATTTGGAAACTCAATACAAAACTACAGTAGTCAAAACAGTGTGGTACTGGCATAAAGATATATAGACCAATGAAACAAAGCAGAGAGCCCAGAAATAAACTCTCACATGCAGGGTCAAATGATTTTCAACAAGGGTGCCAAAATGATTCAATAGGAAAAGTATAATCTTTTCAACAATGATGCTGGGAAAACTGAACATGTACATGTAAAAAATGAATTTGGCTCTTACCTTACACCATATACAAAATTTAACTGAAAGTGGATCAAAGGCCTAAACACACAACTATAAAACTCTTAGAAGAAAACATGGGAAAGTTTCAAGACATTGGATTTAGGAATGATTTCTTGGATATTGCACCAAAAGCACAGGCAGCAAAAGAAAAAATAGAGAAATTAGAATACAGTAGGCCCTCCATATCTGCAGATTTATCACCACTGACTTAACCAAGCATGGATGAAAAATATTAGAAAAAAATAAATCAAGGGAGGCCGAGGCAGGTGGATTGCTCGAGGTCAGGAGTTCAAAATCAGCCTGAGCAAGAGCGAGACCCCGTCTCTACTATAAATAGAAAGAAATTAATTGGCCAACTAATATATAGAAAAAATTAGCCGGGCATGATGGCGCATGCCTATAGTCCCAGCTACTCGGGAGGCTGAGGCAGAAAGATTGCTTGAGCACAGGAGTTTGAGATTGCTGTGAGTTAGGCTGACGCCACGGCACTCACTCTAGCCTGGGCAACAAAGCGAGACTCTGTCTCAAAATAAATAAATAAATAAATAAATACAAATAATAATACAACAATAAAATATAAATGAAAACAGAGTATAACAACCATTTACATAGCATTTACATCATATTAGGTACTATAAGTAATCTAGAGATGATTTAAAGTATAGTAGAGCAGGTGTGTAGCTTATATAGACACATTATATCATTTTATATCTGGAACTTATGCATCTACAAATTTTGGTATCTGAGGTCATGAAAAAAATCCCCTGAAGATACAAAAAAAAACTGTACATCAAAATTAAAAATTTTATGCATCAAAGGACACTATCAAGAGAGTACAAACGCAACCCATAGAATGGGAGAGATATTTGCAAATCACATATCTGGTAAACAATTCATATCCAGAATATAAAAGAAATTCTTACAGCTCACCAACTTGAATAGACATTTCTCCAAAGAAGATACAATGAAAGCTCTCTGGAAAGCATCCAGCCATCGTTAATCTAACCCGAATGGTTTTCACCACATCAATGTAACCTGGCAGCCAACGAGAGTGGACTGGGATGTGTATGTGTGAACAACACAACTTCACTGCACAAGCCAATGGAGTGCCAGACACCCTTGCGTGAGTACGTGTACTGACTGTGTGGTCATCACATTCAAAACGACTGAGCAAGTAGAGCAATGAATCTGCACCAAATTTTGTGTTAAGCTAGAACATTCCTCCGCAGAAACTATTTAAATGATTCAGAAGGCCGTCAGGGAAGATGCAATGAGTGTGGCACAAATAAAAGCAGGTACGAATGCTCCAAAGATGGTTGAGAATCTGTGGAAAGTGATCTATGCTCTGGAAGGCCTGCAGCAAGCAGAGCACCTGAAAATGTTGAGTGTGTGTGGGCTGTAGTCAACAATGATTAGTGACTGACAATGTGAGAACTAGAAGCTGATCTGGGGATTCCAAAAACTATCCAGATTTTGATGCAGGATCTTGGCATGAAATGTGTTGTGGCAAAATGTGCTCCACAGCTTCTGCTACCAGAGCAGAAGGAACACTGTGCTGTAGTTGCTAATGACTTGCTTCAAACCATTACCAATGAACCAGATTTCCTCAAGAAGGTCATAACCAGAGATGAATCGTGGGTCTACAGCTAGGATCCAGAAACAAAGGCCCAGGCATTCCAATGGCAGTCACCTAGTTCTCCATGCCTGCTGAAGGTGCAGCAAAGTCACAGCAAGATTAGGATGATATTAACTGTGTTTTTTGATTGGGAACGTGTTGTCCATAACCAGTACACTCCTCCAGGCCAGTTGATAAGGAGCACTACCTCAATGTTACTCACTGGTTGAGACATGCAAAACCACGGAAATGGCCTCAGCGATGGGCAACTGGTGACAGGCAGCTTCATCACACAACGTGCCTGCCCATGCATCACATCTCACGCAGAGTTTTTTTGTGAAACACCAAATCACCCAGGTGATTCAGTCCTGCTACAGCCCAGATTTGGTGCCCTCTGACTTCTGGCTTTTCCCAAAACTAAAATCACCTTTGAAAGGGAAGAGATTTCAGATTGTGCATGAGATTCAGGAAAATATGACAAGGCAGCTGATGGCAATGCCAACAAAGGACTTTGCAGGCTGTTTTGAACAGTGAAAGAGATGCTGGGAGAACTGTGTGAGGTCCCAGGGTGCCTACTTTGAAGAGGACTGAGTCATCATTGTCCTACATACAACGTTTCTTGTATCTTCTTCAATAAAAGTCTCCATTTTTCATATTACATGGCTGGATACTTCCTGGACAGACCTTGTATGAATGGCCATTAAGCACATGAAAAGATACTTAATATCACTAATAATTAGGGAAATGTAAATCAAAACCACAATGAGATACAGTTTCACACCCATTAGGATGGCTATTATAAAACACAAACCAGAAAGTAACAAGTGTTGGTGAAGATACAGTGAAACTGGGACCTTTGTCCTCTGTTGGATGGGAATGTAAAATGGAGCAGCTGCCATGGAAAAGACGATGGCAATTCCTCCAACATTTTAAAATAGAATTACCATATGATCCAGCAATTCCACTTCTGTGTTTGTACCCAAAAAATTGAAGACAGATTTCAAACAGATATTTGTACACCCATGTTTATAGCAGTCCTATCCATAATAACCAAAAGGTGGAAGCAATGCAAGTATCCCTCAATTGATAAACCAAATGTCATCTGTCTATTCAATGAGATATTAGCCTAAAAAAGGAGGGAAATTTCAACACATGCCACAACATAGATGAACCTGGAGGCCATTATGTTAAGTGAAATAAGCCTGTCACAAATGGGCAGATATTGTAAGATTTCAATTATGAGTTACCCAGAATGGTCAAATTTAGAGACAAAAATTAGAATGGGAGTTGCCAGGTGCTGGGTGGATGGAGGGGAGGGAGTTGTTTAATATGTGCAGAGTTTCAGTTTGGGAAGATGAAAAGTTCTGGAGAGGGATGGTGAAAATGATAAGAATAATCTGAATGGACTAATGCCACTGAACTGTACACTTAAAAATGATTAGAATGGTAAATTTTGTGTTATGTATATTTTATAACAACAAAAAGTTAAAATTAATATAAATAGAAATTCTGATATTTTCTTCCCATTCTCAATGGATTGCCTTATGCACCATCTGGGTACATGTCCTCTGTTTTAGACAACACTAAACTAGAGGATTCCTGATCCACCAAAGGGGTTAAGGTCTTAGATTCCTCCTGCCACAGTGATTCTGTAGCAAAGACACAGACATCTCCTACAGAACAATTTGCATTAACTCCCAAGTAAGCACAATGCGTTACACCACAGAGAAGATTCCATAACCTCTGTCATGTGATATTTGCAATCTCCTATTCTATCTCTCCCACACACTTACCTCTCCTTTTCCTGATGCATTGCCAGTGTATCACTTTGTCTCCTAAGCACCGGCTTCATGCAACGCCTGCCTGGACAGTACAGAGTGAAACTGCTATTCAAAGAACAGGCCAGAAGTGTGTCCTAAAATGATTGCTTCGCTTCAGAGCCTCTTAGTTTTATCTCGACGTGTCCTCATTTGTTTATTTGTACAATAGTGAGGGATATCATTTCTGTACCTGAAAGTACCTCGTTTTTAATTGATACATAATATTTTACATATTTTTGGGATATATGTGAGGTTTTGTTATGTGCATAGAATGTGTAACAATCAAGTCAAGACATTTAGGGTATCCATCATCGTGAGTAGTTACCATTTCTATATGTTGGGAACGTTTCAATTTTCTCTTCTAGCTACTCTGAAATATATAATATGTTGTTGCTAATTATAGGCACTCTACTCTGCTTTCAAACACTAGAACTTATACCTTCTATCTAACTGCATATTTGTACCCATTGACCAACCTCCCTTCATTCCCCTCCCACCCACACACCCTTTCCAGTCTCTGGTATCTATCATTCTACTCTCTACCTCCACAAAATTAATTTTTTAACTCCCACATATGACTGAGAACATGCAAAATTTGTCTTTCTGTGTTAGGCTTATTTCACTTAATATAAAGACTTTCAGTTTCATCCATGTTGCTTCAAATTACATGATTTCATCCTTTTTTACTGCCAAATAGTATTCCATTGTGTATATACACCACATTTTCTTTATCCATTTATCCACTGATGGGCACTTAGGTTGATTCTGTAACTTTGCTATTATAATAGTGCTGCAATAAACATGAGAGTGCAGGTATCCATTTGATATACTGATTTTTTTCCCCTTTGGACAAATACTCAATAGTGAGATTACTGGATTGTAGGGTAGTTCTGTTTTTAGTTCATTGGGAAATCTCTGTACTGTTTTCCACAGTGGCTACACTAATTTACATTCCCACTAAGAGTGTGTAAGGGATTCCTTTTCTCTGCATCCTTACCAGCACCTGTTACTTTATGTCTTTTTGACAATAGCCATTTTAACTGGGGTGAAATGATACCCCATTGCAGTTTTGACTTGAATTTCCCTGATGATTACTGATGTTGAAGATTTTCTCATATCCCTCTTGTCCGTTTGTAAGTCTTCTTTTGAGAAATATCTATTCATGTCCTTTGCTCACCTTTTAATGGGATTATTTGGCTTTTTAATGTTGTTTGAGTTCCTTGTATATTCTAGACATTAGTCCTTTGTCAGATAAATAGTTTGTGAATATTTTCTCCTACTCAACAGGTCGTCTCTTCATTCTGTTGATTGTTTCCTTCACTGTGCAGAAGCTACATAGTCTCATTTGTCTATTTTTGTTCCCTTTGAGTTTGAGGTCTTAAGTATAAAATATGTGCCTAGACTAATATCCTGAAAAGTTTTCTCTATGTTTTCTTCTAGTCATTTTATAGTTTCAGGTCTTATGTTTAAGTTTTAAATACATCTTGAGTTGATTTTTGTACCTGGTGAGAGGTAGGGGTTGAGTTTCATTCATCTGCATATGGATAGCCAATTTTCCCAGCATCATTTATTAAAGTGTGTATTCTTTCCCTAGTGTATGTTCTTGGCACCTTTGTGTAAAATCATTTGGCTGTAAATATGTGGATTTATTTCTGGATTCTCTATTCTGTTCCATTGTTCTACATATCTGTTCTTATACCAATACCATGCTGTTTTCATTATTATAAACTTGTTATTTTGAAGTCAGGTAGTGTGATGCTGCCAGCTTTGTTCTCTTTATTCAAGATGCTTTGGCTATTTTGGCTTTTTTGTTGGTTTTTTTTGTTTGTTTGTTTCATACAAATTTTGGAATTGTTTTCTATTTCTGTGAAAGATGATGTTGGTATTTTGATAGGGATTGCATTGAATCTGTAGATTGCTTTGGGCAATATGGTCATTTTAATGATATTAATTCTTCCAATCCATGAGCATGGGATGTCTTTCCATTTGTTTGTGTCCCCTTCAATTTCTTTCATCAGTGTTTTATAGTTTTCCTTGTACAGATCTGAAAGTACCTTGTTTTTATAGAGGAAAATGTTCTTTAAGTCCAATGAGTCTCAAGATACTTATTAGTATATTTTCAGATGAACTTGGTCTCAATGTGCATATAATACATGATAAGCATGTTGTAATTAACTCTTGAAGAAACAAAAATATTTAATTAGGTTGGCAGGTATCCAGAATTGGCGCCTTCTGAATTGACCAGTGATAGTTAATGGATCTGACACATCTTGGGACTCTTAATTGGCACATGTGGAATCATCATAGTCTCTGAGATGATTATTTGCTTTGTTTTTATGTCCTTTAATACCACATTTGTTTCAACTTCTCTACCAGAACCACATATTTATTTACTTTTTCTGCATGTGTTCTGCATGTGAATGTTTCTGTTTAGCAGAGAAGCAATATCAGTAAACCCACTGTTTATTAAGTTTATCAAACAGCCAAATAGCTGATTTGTTGGCCAAAAATTTGTAGTTCTTTTCAAGTATAACTTGTAGGGGTTGATTTCTCATTTTTAAAAACGTTTTTTGACTTTGAGTCATCCATGAACTTGTGAACCCACATTAAATAACATCTTTATGCTTGTACCAAGCTTTGAAATTTCCTAAGCATTTCGATACACACTTTCTCATTTAATGCAACAATAAATACCGTAAAGCTATTGTTGACTCTATTTTACAAAGTAATTGATATTCTATGCTCCTCAAAAAAAATTCTCTTTTTCCAACACTTGAAAATATGATAGAACTTTCAAAATGTGTTTAATAAATGATGCCAGCATTTCTTCACACTCACAACACAGAGCACTTCTGGTCACCAAAATATGGGAGGTGTTTTTTTCCCCACCAAGAAAATCTCTAATTTTCTGTTGCCCTGGCTGGGTGTCCTACACTTCAGCTCAATTCTGACACTAACCAGAGTTAGTGCAGACCCCAGAGGTCAAGGGCTCAGTCCCACAAGGCTGCCCCCACTTCAGACACCAATCACAAGCCCCAGGTTGTCACCTCTACTTCTGACTGACGCTTATAAATTGGGGCCCCCACACCCCCTCCTCAGGTCTGGTAATTTGCTAGGTTGGCTTACAGAAATCAGGGACACACTTACTCATATTTACAGGCATAATATTTAATAAATGATAGAAAGAATAAAGGCAGACAAAGAAGTGCACAGGGCAAGGTATGTGGGAGGGGTGGGGAGCTCCCCTGCCCTGTGAGGGGCACACCCTACCAACACCGCTGTATGGTCACCAAGGCCCTACAAACCTGGGAGTTCAGGGACCATTATGGAGGCTTCATCGTGCAGGCAAGATTAGTTATCAACTCAGTTATTATCTCCAGCTCTTCTCCCTTCCCAGAGGACGAAAAGAAGGAAAAACAGGAGGATGGAGAGCTGAGGGGATGAAATTTCCAAAATTCTAATCAGGGCTTGGTATTTCTGGTGAACAGCCTGCACCCAGAAGCCCACCAAGAATGCCCCTTTAGATCACAAGATGCTCCTGTCATCCATGAAATTCTGAGGAACTAGGAGCCGTGTGTCAGGAGCCAGGGGCAGGGACCAAATATATTAATATATATTTTTTATTATGTCACGGGGGACATTGGAGAATGTGCTCTTTTCATGGGTTGCATACACTCCCAGCTGGGCCAGATTTAGGGGTCTGAGAGCTGCTCAAGGACTGAACAATTCAGGCTATTTCGGGTCAGTTGTATAATTTGGGTCAGCTTAGTGACTCAGTTTCCTCAAAAGTTTAAGCTTTCCACCGATCTGGCTTCAGTTGGTTTCCAGGGCAGACAACCACAATTGAATATCTGACTGCACAAAGTTTTTAACTCAAAGACAGAATTAAAGGCCTTTGTCTACAGCCATCCCATCCTGAATGTGCTCCGTCTCTTCTGAATTAACAGCCTCTGTTCTCTCCACGTGCCACTCCTGCAAGTCCAAGGCGGCTCACTTGAGGTCACGTGATGTACAGGATTAAGAGGGAAGACAAAACCTTAATTTGACTCTGCTGCTAGGTAGTGTCCTGTTGTCCAGCAGAGATAACCTAGAGGAAGTTGCTTAAAAAAGACGTGTGGCCACAGGCTGTCACTTTGAAGTCACTGCTTGTAATAATATTATTTTGGGCTGCAGAAGCAGTTGATATTTTCGGCTCAGAAGGTCTAAATGACTAACTCTCAGTGAATTTATATTGCAGAACACAGGCATAGAAAGTCTTGCTTTGCAAAGTTATCCCCTTCATCTCTGCCTGCATATAAACTGGCTATAATCAATGTTAATTTCTCTTCTAGGACCCTGTTGAAAGTAGTCAGAAGGTGGCAACACATATACAGATGCTAAATCTCTCCTACTGATACGCCCTTGGATACACCTCAGGCAGGGTGGAACTGAGACGTGCTCACCTCGGGTGCAAAATTTAAAGGGACAGACACACACACACACACACACCCTCAGTAATCAAGATAAATAATATTTTAATGTGATTTTTTTAAGAAAATGCAAAAAAATATGATGAACAAAATGTAAAAATTTTAGATAAAGAAAGGACAAATATTTCTGATTTTCCCTCTTGTCTCAGGCTCCAATATGGCTTGGCATGGCGTTGCTCTCAGTTGATGGTTTTGCTAACTATTTTGAAACTGAAATAATAAGAGTCACCAACTTTCCAACCTGCAACATTTGAGTCCTCATTGCCTTCTGCTGCACGGCTTTCAATGAGCCACCTCCAGAATCCCACTACTGGTACCAAATTATGTGTCAGGATTAGGTTCAGACATGCAGGACAGGAAACCCAGAGCAGCAGGACCTTCAACAAGACAGAAGTTTCTGTCCATTCCCGGTCAATGTAAGCAGGCCGAGGTTGGTGTGGCAGCTCCGTGATTGCCAGGGACTCAGGATCCTTCTCTGCTAATTCTCCATTACTGCCAGTATGTGCCTTTCGCCTTATTCGGAATGCTCGAAAAGGCTGTTCTAACTCTAACCTATGGAACGTGAAGAAGAGGCAAAGTTGTCCCCAAGGAAGTCTCCTACAAACCGCCAGACATGCTCACATGCATTTGCCAGAACCAACAAAGCTAAATCTAGCTGCAAGGGAGACTGGAAAATGTGGCCTTTGCTGTGGGGTGGCCATGTGTTAAACTAAAAATGCTACTGATATGGAAGGGGGGCATCAGACACTGGGAACAGCAGTATCTCGGGAACTGTGAAGAATGTGGCTGTGTTCGCCACTGGCCTCATGAGGGCTGCTGCAGAAGGGGCCCTCCCCTGGGCCGGGCAAGCAGTCGCCGCCACTCCCAACACTTCTACGCTGCGCTTCGCCACAGGCTCAGTGTGCTCAGATGAACATTTATTAAGATCTGTGTTTGGCTACATTATCAAACCTATGAGGTGACAAAGAGAGTTGGAAATATTAACTGATGCTCCTTTTCTTCCCTATATATCTTCCTACCAATCAGCTAGCTATCCATTTTCACTTGGTTACTTCAGAGAAGGGATAAAACAGTAGGTTGCAAAAGCTAAGAATAAAATTCTTGCCTTTTGGATTTCAAAACCCTAAGATTCATGATCCATTTGGAGGATGACATCCCAGCCAGAGCTGGATGCCCCGTGCGTCCCCGTCTAGGCCTAGACACACTTTCCTGGACTGAGCGGAGAATGAGTCAGGCGGAAGCAGGACAGTCAGATGCTGCTGCACGTCCCTGAAAAGGGGCTGAGATCGGCAGCTGGGGAGATGGGGCTGGAATCACCTGGCTATGTTTACAATCTAAGAACAGGAAGCACTTGTGTTCTGACACCCCGGGGGAAAGCCCAGGAGGTCCGAAAAATGCCTGCGGGTCAGATTTCTGAGAAGAAGAGGTGTCTACACGGTGTGGTGTGTGCACTGCATTAGTCGGGGTGCTCTGGGGAAACAAAACCAGTTGGACGTACAGAGAGATTTCGTCCATGGCATTGGCTCCTGTGATGGTGGAGGCTGAGCAGTCTCACAGTCTGCAGGAAGGAGACACAGGAAGGCCAGTGGTGCAAATTCCAGTGCAAGTCTGAGGGCCTGAGAGGCAGGAACTCCGATGGTGTAAGGTTCAGTCTGACAGCCGAGGAGCGATGTCCTAGCCTGGGCCATTGGGCAAAAGGAGTAAGTTCTCCCTTCTCTGCCTGTCGCTTCTACCTGGCCACCAGTGGACCGGGTGGTGCCTACCCACTGATTCAAACGCCAGTCCCCTCCAGAAACACCCTCACAGACACACCCAGAACAGTGTTGGACCCGATATCTGGGCACCCTGTGGCCCAGCCAAGGGGTGATGATAAAATTAATCATCACATCCAAGCCAAAGCTCTTTCCTACAGCCAGAATTCTATCAATGCTCTAAGTGCAGCTAGGTGCCCCTGACAAGTTTGGTCAGGGAGAGGCAGGATGTGCTGGACGGCGAGGCTGAGCGCGGAGCAAACCGAGGGCTGAGGTGGAGTCTCAGTCAGCTGGAAGAGAGCTGTCCTGGCACGTCCCGAGATGTGGCCGCAGTAACAGCTCCCTTCAGTGTCCAGAGCTAAATCCTCCAGTGTACCCTCCTCAAGTCACTGCTTCTCTGTGTAGACCTGCGGACTCTCCACTCGCATCCGACAGCCCCTTTCCCAGCAGGCTCGTGCGCTTTGCTTAACAAGGCGGTGTGGTACAAGCCAAGAGCAATTGGGTTGCAGACGCGAAACATCTCCCTCCGCTTTCTGAAGTCTGGGCAGTGTTGTGGACTGAACGTTTGTGTCCTCAAAAATTCATGCTGAGTTCTAATCCCAACGTGTTGGTATTTGGAGGTGGGGCCTTTGGGGACTGTTTGGGTCATGAGGGAGAAGCCCTCATGAATGTGATTATTGTCCTTATAAAAGTACCCCAGAGAGCTCTCTCGCCCTCTTTCCGCTGCGTGAAGATAGAACAGGAAGCTGGCAGTCTCCAACCTCCCCAGAACCCAACCACGCCGGCCCCTGATCTTGGACTTCCAGCCTCCAGAACTGTAAGAAATAAACTTCTGTTGTTTATGAGCCGCCCACTCTGTGGTGCTTTGTTATAGCAGCCCAAACTAAGATGGGAAGACTCTCCTGGTGGCTTTAGGGGGATGCATTGTCATCTGCATTGTTGTTTGAAGTGGCTTCTGATAAGAAATGCTGACCCAGCGGGGACAAATACCCCCATCTTAAACAAACTCCTGTCCCTAGCTCCCTGCCTCAACCCTTTTGCTGTGGCCCTAGCAAGTAACAGAGCCCTTTGGAGAAGCTGCCAACGGACAAGCTGAAGAAGTGTTAGGTGGAATGTTTTTCACCACCCACAGGGATGATATAAATGGAATGGGCCTAGGGACAGCAGGCTTCAGATGTGGCCATATTGTCTTTATTTATTCTCTGCTCCATTGATTAGAAATCTGATTCCAACCCCCGCAGGGAAGCTGCCCTATTCCTTAGCTAGCTCCAGATCCAGCAGTACATGGCTTGGCCCAATCTGATAGAGCAGCAATTCTTAAACTTCAGTGCTGTCTTAGTCTCTTCTGGCTGCTGTAACAAAAATATCATAGACTGGGAAGCTCAAATGATAGAAATTTATTTCTCACGGTTCTAGAAGCTGGGAAGTTAGAGAATAAGGCCCTGGTGGATACCATGTCTGGTAAGAGCCTTCTCATACCACCATGCCAGGTGCCTCAAGGACCAGCCCGAAGCACAATGTCTTCGGGGATGCCCTCTTTCTTCCGAATGGAAGGTAGAGTATGCTTGAAAGTGTAGTTCTATTCAGTATAATGAGGCCAGCAGATCAGGAGATGATTGTCATTGAAAACACGGTTGTAACCCACAGTTCCTGAGGAGGGGCACACCACACCACCCAGGACCACATGGGGAAGCTCCAGGGTCATCAGGAGGCAGAGGCAGAGGGGGACACTGTGGCAAAAACCTTTATTTGGGGATGAAACAGGCAGGATAGTATAAGCACACACCACCTCTGCGTACAGCCCACCTCCCTTCCCCTCTCTGCACCTTGAGCGGCCCCCGCCTCATGAGGATGTGTGGAAATCGCCCAGCCCCCGCCCTTTCGTAAGCAGCTGCCCCTTGGGACAGTCATCTAAAAAGAGAACTCCCCTTCAGGTGGGACTTTGCCCTAAGCTCCAGGGCTCCTGGCCCTATGAGGGTGGGCACAGCTGGAGAAGGCCAGAGTGGGCCCCCCAAGATGTGGGCCCTGCCCAGGTGCCTCAGCCTGGATCTAGGAGTCTCACCTTAATGAATGTCATTTTGGGGCTTATCACAATGTTTGAAACACAAACTTGCCAGATCACTTGACCTCATTTTGGGCTTGAAAAAAATGGAGTTGCCAAAGATATAAAGAGTGTCCCCAAGCTGTAAGCCCTCCCAAGGTTAGAATGCCCTAGCCCTAGCTCTGAGGCCTAGCACTGTTGAAACTGCTTTAGTTCTAGGACTATAAAGTTTCACCATTCAAGGTATAAGGGTGACCTCTCTGCAGGACATTTACTCTTTTAAGAAGACTTAGTTCCTCCTGCTTCAAAAGCTGCTTGGGAGACTCAGGCAGTAATGAAAGCAAGCACCAACTTCAAACTTCTGGGTGCCTGCCGGCCTTTTGTCATTTGTCACTTTAGCTAAAGACTTCTAGGGAAATATTTTTAAGGGGTGGGGAATGAACAGCTTTGTTTTGGCCCTATGATCTATAAATGCAAATAATGGATTGGAGTCAATTTCTGGTGCAGGGAGGAGTTGAGTGATATAAGCGCTAAATGGAAAATTGACTTCCCAGTAGCTTTCTGTAGGCTGGACAAACGCATAATTTATTCTCGGATAGCTGGACTAGCAAACTCGCAACAGGGGGTATCATGCCACAATGCTGTTTGTGCAAGGAATCTGAATTTCAAAGGACAGACTTGCCCAGAGAGATACCGCCCAGAACAATGCGGGTTTAATTAAGGCTTGGAACCGCGCTTTATTCCCGGGGGTTGATAGGAAGGCTCGGGTAAGATGTTATTTGGTAACAGGTTATTGACCAATGGCAGGAAAGGGTGGCTGGTTTGCATATTTTACTATTCATGACCTCGGGACTGAAGGAATCGGAATGACAGCAGGCGCTCTCTTTGTCAGCCTGCCATTTCTGGAGGGCAAGGCAGTTTTGTGGGTGCATAAGTAGACGCCACTGTGTTGCCTTTCCCCCTGGACCTGATGTTCTATTAAAGCCAAGTGTGGGAAGACTTCTCTGAAAAAAAAGGGGAACATTCGGGTGAGATTAACCCAAATATGACCACTGTGCCCACTATGTCCACTGTGGCACCAAGGCCTGGGCCGGTGTGCAGACCCTGCTCAAGGAGGAGCAGAGTGCGGTCCCCGAGCGTGGGCTGCCCGCGCGCGCCGCAACCCCGAGGGGCCGGCCCAGCCGCCCGCGCGCCGCAACCCCGAGGGGCCGGCCCACGCGCGCCGCAACCCCGAGGGGCCGGCCCAGCCGCCCGCGCACCGCAACCCCGAGGGGCCGGCCCACGCGCGCCGCAACCCCGAGGGGCCGGCCCAGCCGCCCGCGCACCGCAACCCCGAGAGGCCGGCCCGCGCGCACCGCAACCCCGAGGGGCCGGCCCAGCCGCCCGCGCGCCGCAACCCCGAGGGGCCGGCCCACGCGCACCGCAACCCCGAGGGGCCGGCCCAGCCGCCCGCGCAACGCAACCCCGAGGGGCCAGCCCGCGCGCCGCAACCCCGAGGGGCCGGCCCACGCGCACCGCAACCCCGAGGGGCCGGCCCACGCGCGCCGCAACCCCGAGGGGCCGGCCCACGCGCGCCGCAACCCCGAGGGGCCGGCCCACGCGCGCCGCAACCCCGAGGGGCCGGCCCACGCGCGCCGCAACCCCGAGGGGCCGGCCCACGCGCGCCGCAACCCCGAGGGGCCGGCCCACGCGCACCGCAACCCCGAGGGGCCGGCCCACGCGCACCGCAACCCCGAGGGGCCGGCCCAGCCGCCCGCGCAACGCAACCCCGAGGGTCCGGCCCAGCCGCCCGCGCGCCGCAACCCCGAGGGTCCGGCCCAGCCGCCCGCACACCGCAACCCCGAGGGGCCGGCCCAGCCGCCCGCACACCGCAACCCCGAGGGTCCGGCCCAGCCGCCCGCGCGCCGCAACCCCGAGGGGCCCGCCCAGCCGCCCGCGCGCCCCAGCCGCGGAGTTGAGGCCAGACGGGATCGCAGGGGCAGGGTGCGGGGCCGCACTTCCCTGCTCAGCCGGGTGGACAGAATGCGGGGAGAGCCTCGCAGGCTGGCGCTTTCTGGAACTAACGGAGTCGGAAAGACACTGGAGAGCAGGGCTTAGGCAAAGGTGCAGCCTGGGAGGGTGGAGCGCGAAGCTGTTCTCCAGTCTCTGGCTTCTGCATTGCTTCCTCCTTCCAGCCGCTCCACCCCCATCCCACCCACACTAAACAGATCGCCCACTGGTGCCCGACGCTCACTCCCACTTCTTCCTTCTAAAATTGCTCTGCCTGTGGCCGGAGCCGCCCTCTTCCAGTACTTCGCCAAGATGCGGAACACGCAGGGAAAGAGGAGAGGCGCCGGTACCTGTTCTCTAGGCCTTTCAGAAAACAAGGAGTTGTTCCTCTGGCCACATACATGCGAATCTACAAGAAAGGTGATACTGTAGACATCAAGGGAATGGGCACTGTTCAAAAAGGCGTGCCCACAAACGTTACCACGGCAAAACTGGAAGAGTCTACAACGTTACCCACCATGCTGTTGGGATTGCTGTAAATAAACAAGGGCAAGATTCTTGCCAGGAGGATTAATGTACGTGTGGAGCACATTAAGCACTCTAAGAGCCGAGATAGCTTCCTGAAGCGTGTGAAGGAAAATGATCAGAAAAAGAAGGAAGCCAAAGAGAAAGGTACCTGGGTCAGCTGAAGCGACAGCCTGCTCCACCCAGGGAAGCACACTTTGTGAGAAGCAATGGAAAGGAGCCCGCGCTGCTGGAACCTATTCCTTATGAATTCATGGCATAATAGGCGTTTCACACTTTGTGAGAAGCGACAGAAAGGAGCCTGAGGTGTTGGGACCTGTTCCCTGTGAATTCATGGCATAATAGGTATAGCACACCGTGAGAAGCAAAGAAAGGACCTTGAGCTGCCAGAATCTATTTCCTATGAATTCATGGTATAGGAGACAAACCTAATAAAAGCCGCTGGACTCTAAAAAAAAAATAATAATAATAAAAAAAATAAAATTGCTCTCAGCAAAGTCTCTATACCAGTGATTCAAACTTTGAGAGGATGTTAGCTGAAATGTTATCTCCTGTTTTTAAACATACGCAAGGCCACTTATCCCAGCGTTGTTTTGAAAAGACCTTTCTTTCTCCGTTAAATTGCCTTTGCTCCTTTGCCAAAGGCCAGTAGAGTATATTTGTGAGGGTCTATTTCTGGGCTCTCAGTTCTGTTCCACTGATCAATTTGTCTATTCTTTTACGAATATTATTCTGTTTTGATTACTGTGGCTTTATAGTAAGTTTAAAATCAGGGAGTGTTAGTTTCCTGGCTTTCTTCTTCAGTATTGTGTTGATTATTCTGGGTCTTCTGTCTTTTCATATAAATATTAGAATTATTTTTTCAATATTTACAAAATAATTTGTGGGATTTTGATTTGACTTGTGTGGAATTTATAGATCAAGTTGAAAGATCTGGCATCTGAACAATATCGAGTCTTCCTATCCATGAACATGGACGATGTCTCCATGTATGTAGATCTTTTTTGATTTCTTTCACCAGAGGTATGTAGTTTTCCTCATATAGATCTTGTAAATATTATATTAGATTTGTGCCTAAGGTTTTATTTTTAATTTTTGGTATTAATGTGAATGATCTCGTGTTTCAAATTCTAATTGTTCATTACTAGCATGTAGAAAGGCAATTGACTTTTGTGTATTAACCTTATATCCTGCAACCGTGTTACAATCATTTATTAGTTTCAGAAGGTTTCTTTTTCTTTGTCAATTTTTTGAAATGTTCAACATTGACATTTATGTCATTTGTAAACAAAGACAGTTTTCCTTCCCAATCTGTATGCCTTTTTCCCTTTTCTTATTGCATTATCTAGGACTTCCAGTACAAGGTTGAATAGGAGTGGTGAGGGGAGGGAGCATCCTTCTCTTGTTTCTCATTTTTAGGGGGAAAGCATCCAGTTTCTCACCATTAAGTATGATGGTAGCTGTATGTTTTTGTAGATGTTCTTTAACAAATTGAGGAAGTCCCCTGAATTTGCTGAGAGTTTTTAACACGAATGTGTGTTGGATTTTGTGAAATGTTTTTCCTGCATCTACTGATACATGATTTTTTTTCCTTAGTCTGCCAATATGATTATATTGACTTTTGAATGTTGAACCAGCCTTATATATCTCTCAGAAATCCTACTTGGTGGTGGTGTATAATTCTTTTTATACATTGCTGGGTGCAATTTGCTAATATTTTGTTGGAGACTTTTGCATCTATGTTCATGACAGAGATTGACCCATAGTTTTCTTTATGATGGAAATGTAATGTCCTTATCTGGTTTTTGGTATGAGGGTAATGCTGATTTCATAGAATGAGCTAGAATGTGTTTATTCTGCTTTTATCTTGCAAAAGAGATTATGGAAAATGGGCATGATTTTTTTTTAATGTTTTGTAGAATTTTCCAGTGAAATCATATGGGCATTGTGTGTTCTTTTTTTGAAATATTATTATTTATTTGGTTTCTTTAATAAATATATACATATTCAGATTATCTATTATTTCTCCATGTGTGACTTTGGCAGATTATGTGTTTTAAGGAAATGGTCCATTTCATCCAAATTATTAAATTTGTTGGCATAGAGTTATTCATAGTATTCCTTTATTATCCTTTTTTTTGTCCATGGGATCGGTAGTAATGATCCCTTTTTCACTTCTAATGTCAATATGTCTTCTCTCTTTTTTTCTTGGCTACAGTTTAGACTGGCTATAGGTTTATGATTTTATTCACCTTTCAGAAAACGAGCTTTTGGTTAGGTTAATTTTCTCCATTGATTTCCTATTTTCAATTTCATTGATTTCTATTCTAATTTTTATTACTTCTTTCTTTTCCTTGCTTTAGGCTTATATTGTTATTTTTCTATAGTTCCTTGGGTAGAAGCTTAGATTATTGATTTTAAGTTTTTCTTATTTTGTAACACATGCATTCAATGCTATATATATATATATATATCTTTAAGCACTGCTTTCACTCACTGTGTCCCACAAATACTGAGTTGTATTTTCATTTCCATTTAATTTAAAATATTTTAAAATTTCTTTTGAGACTTCTTCTTTGACCCATGTGTTATTTTTAACTGTGTATTTTCAGCTATCTTTCTGTTATTGATTTCTAGTTAAATTTCATTGTAATCTGAAAGAATACATGATTTTTATTCTTTTAAATTTGTCAAGGTGTGTCTTATTGCCTGGAATGTAGTCTATCTCGGTAAATGTTCCATGTGAGCTTAAGAAGAATGTGTATTCTGCTATTGTTTATGAAGTATCCTATAAATGTCAATTACATCTAGTTGATTGATGGTGATGTTCAGTTAACTATATTGTCACTGATATTCTGCCTGCCATGCCTGTCAATTACTGATAGAGGAGTGTTTAAGAATTATTTCTCCTTGGAGAGTTGACCGCGTTATCATTTTGTAATGCTGCTTTTATCTCTGATAATCTTCTTACTCTGCAATCTGCTTTGTCTGACATTAATGAGGCTACTCCTGCTTTTTTTTGCCAAGGCTTAGCATGATATATTTTTCTGCATCTTTTTATTTGTAATCTGTCAGTGTATTTGTATTCAAAGTGTGTTTCTTATAGGCAACACATAGTTAGGCTTTGTTTTTTGATTCACTCTGACAATCTTTGTCTTTTAGTAGGTGTATTTAAATCATTTACACTTAAAGTTATTATTGATATACTTGAATAAATATCTACCATATTTGTAACTTTTCTATTTATTGCACTAGTTCTTTATTTTTTTATCTTCCCCTCTTTTTCTGCCTTCTTTAGTTTAATTGAGCATTTTGTGTGATTCAATTTTCTATTCTCTCTTAGCATATCAATTATATTTTAAATTTTTTCTTAGTGGTTTCCCTAGAGTTTGCAACATTTACAAAGGATCTAAGTCCACTTTCAAAAGACACTATGCCACTTTATCAGTAGTGCAGGTACCTTATAACAGAGTATTCCCAATTTCTCCTTCTCATCTCTTAAAACACTGCTGCCATTCATCTCACTTATCCATATGCTATGTTCATCTAACACGTGTTGCTATTATTGTCTTAAGCAAACAGAAATTAGAAATAAAACAAATAAAAGATTTTGTTTATCTTTATTTCTTCTCTGACACTCTTCCTTTCTTTATGTAGTTCTGAGTTTCTAACCTGTATCATTTTTCTTTTCTCTGAAGAGCTTCTTTTATTATTTTTTACAAGGTAGATCTATCAGTAACAAATTCCCTCGATTTTTATTTGAGAAGTATTTCTCCTTCACTCTTGAAGGATCATTTTGCTGGATACATAATTCTAGGTTGGTAGGGGTATTTTCTCTCAACACTTTAAATATTTCACTCTATTTTCTTCTTCCTTGCATGATTTCTTTAGAGAAGTCTGGCGTAATCCATATCTTTGCTCCTATGTAAATAAGGTGCTTTTCCCTCTGGTTTCTTTCAAGATTTTATCTTTGTCTTTCTACAACTTGAATGTGCTATGACTGACTTGTTTGTATTTATCCTGATTGGCGTTCTGTGCCCTTTCGAACGGTGCTTTGGTTTCTGTCATTAATTTTTGGAAATTCTTAATCATTATTACTTCAAATGTTTCTTCTGCTTGTTCCTCTCTCTCTCCTCCTTCTGACATTCCCGTTATGTGTATCTTAACACCCTCTGCAATTGTCCCGGTTTTCTGATATTCTGTTCCTTTTTTCCCTCATTCTTTTTTCTCTTTGCATTTCAGTTTGGGAAGTTTCTACTTACATATCTCAAAGCTCACTGATTCTGTCCTTGACTGTGTCCATCACAGAATGAGCCCATCAAAGGCATTCTTCATTTTTGTCACCATGCTTTCGATTTCTTGCATTTTATTTTGAGTCTTTCTTTGAGTCTCTTTCTCTATTTACATTACCCATTTGTTCTTGCATGTTGTCCACTTTCTTCCCATTAGAGCCTTTAGCATATGAATCAGTCATTTTAAATTTCCGGTCTGGCAATTCCGAGGTTAGCATCATGTCCGAGTCTGGTTCTGGCGCTTGCTTTGTCTCTTGGGACTGTTTTGTTTGTTTGTTTTGGTTTTGGCTTTTTGCCTTTTAGCCTGGCTTGCATTTTATTTTCAAAGCCAGAAATGATTTATTGGGTAATAGAAACTGAAGTAAATAGGCCTTGAGTGTGGAGCTTCACGTCTATCTGGCTAACAGCTAAGCTGTGTTAGTGGCTGCTGTAGCCAGAAGCATTAGGGTCCCCAGCTCCCTCCAGCCTCCTTGTCTTCGTGCCACTGTTGCCTTGGGATTTCCCTAGAGACCCTTCTTAAATAGAGCCTTGCCTTGTAGTTCTTCCTGCTGCAGTCTTTTATTGTCCTGCAGGAACCTGTTGAGGTGGTTGTGAGGGATGAGGAGAGAAGTCCTTTATAGCCCAGTGATTAGGACTTAGTCTTTTAATAAGCCTGTGCCCATGGGCTGAGACAGTCATAAGCACTTCTCAGCTTTTTCCCCCTTAGACGAGACAAGAAGGTTAGAGAGGGATGGAATTGGGTCGTTCTCTCCTTCTACACTTGTTAAATTTTTTGGTAGTTTCCTTTGAGGGAAGGGCTTTGTTAATGAGAACAGATTTTTCTGGGTATATTAAATATGATTACTTTTCTAACTCTCTGCTGGAACCAGGAGGGGATTATTCTCTGATCTTCATTTTAATAACTTTATGGCACTCCAGGAGGTAAGATTCATGAAATGTTTGACTTTCCCACCTGCCCCAAGCCTGAGTCCCTAGGAGATTTTAACTCTCAAGCTAGTCCACACTTAGCTTCTAGCAGTTCATCAGTTATCACTTAAGTTGTCCTGCCCAGTACTTACTTGTTGTGTTGGGTTCTGCTTCCAACAAGCTGTGGCTCTTCATATTTACCTGTCTCTCTAGTTCTGGGGTCGGCAATTTGCCCTGTGAACACAGTTTTCTGGTGGGTCTAAGAAGAGTTGTGGATTTCCAATTTGCTCAGCTTTTCTTTTTTTTTTTTCCTAGCCAAATTTCTTTCTAATTTTCAGTTAGAGACAGGGGTCTCACTCTTGCTCAGGCTGGTCTCGAACTCCTGAGCTCAAGCAATCCTCCTGCCTCAGCCTCCCAGAGTGCTAGGATTATAGGCGTGAGCCACCTATGCCCAGCCTGGCTTTTCTTCTTGTTGTGAGGGTGGGAGTGATGATTTCAAGCTCTTTACATATTAGAGCAAGAACAGAAGTCTGATTAACTTTTGTATAATGCATGAGGTTGGTCAATATTCATTTTTTGCTTATGAATGTCCAATTATTCCAGCATGATGTGTTGAAAGGCTTTCCTTTCTCCACTGAATTGCTTTTGCATGTTAAAAAAAAAAAAAAAAGATGGGCATCTGAAGATGCCTACATGAGCAGCCCCCAATAAAAGCCTTGGGCCCTGAGTCTCTAATGAGCTTCCTGATAGACAACAATTTACATGTATTGCCACAACTTGTTTCTGGGGAAATTAGGTGCAACTTCTGTGACTCAACTAGGAGAGGACTCTTGGAAGCTTGCACCTGATTTCCTTAAGACTTTGCCCAAAATGCATCTTTTCCTTTTGCTGATTTTGCTTTGTGTTTTCTGTGACACATCATAACTATCAGTAGACCTATATACTGAGTCCTCTGAATCCCTCTAGTAAATCACCAAACTGAATCTGGTCTTGGGGTCCCTGATCACATCCATTTTACTGTTGCTAGACACTTAGTTAGTTTCCAAGGTTTGGTTATTGTGCCAGACATAAAAGACTTAATGCTAAATGTTGTGTGCTTTTATGTATATTCACTCTGTGACTTACCTTAATGATGTGTTTTGAAAGAGACAAGTTTTTTATTTAAATATGATCCTTTTTTTTTTTTCTTTATGGTTAGCACTTTTTTGTGTGTCTCAATAAGGAATGTTTGCCTGAGATCATGGAATAATTTTCATATATTATTCTCTAGAAACTTCAGTATTTAAACTTTCATGTTTAAGTATAAAATTCTCTTGGAACCAACTTGTGTTTGGTGCAAGGCAGGAGTCAATATTTATTTTTTTCATGTGGATATTTGATTGACCCAGTAACATTTAAATGACCATCATCTACAGAGTCATGCAGTTGCAATTTTGTTATATCAAGTATCCTATAAATGAACATTTGTTTTTGAATTCTCTATTGTTTCATTGGTCTATTTATCTGTTCATGCACCAGTAGTATCACAGCATTTTACCTACTGTAGCCTTTTGTTAAGTCTTGATAGCTGATAGTGTGAGTTCTCCAGCTTTGCTTCTGTGTAAAATTGTCTTTATTATTGTTAATTCTTTGCATTTGCAAATAAAGTTTTAACTCAGCTTGCAAATTTCCATAAAAAATACTTAATGAAATTTTTTATTGAACATGCATTGAATCTATAAACCAGTTTGAGGAGAATTAAATCTTTATAATATTAAGTCTTTCAATTTGTGAACATGGCTCATCCCTCTATTCAGGTTTTGAATTTCTCAAATATATTTTATAGTTCTCTGTGTATAGGTCTTACACATCCTAGATTTATTCCTCAGCATTTGTTATTTTAATTGTATCATTTAAATTTCAGTGCTATATTGTTTGTTGTTGAAAAATAAAAATATAATTAAGCTTTCTATATTGACTTTGTATCTATCGCATTGCTAAATTCGCTTATTAATAGTCACAGATTTCTTGTAGACTTTTTTCTGGATTTTCTATGCATACAATTGTGTGGTTTATAAATAACAATTTCATTTCTCACTATTTCTAATTTTGATAGTTTTTGTTTGTTTTTATTTCCTCATTTCACTCACAACTACCTCTGATATAATGAGGAATAAAAGTGGTAACTCTGAGTATCTTTGTTTCCTTTTTGATTTGGGGGAAATGTTTAAAGGTTTTTTTCCCAAGGTACTGTTTAGTTTAAGGAAGTTCCCTTCAATTCCTACACTAAGAATATTTTTTCTTCTTATCATGAATGGATGTTGAATTTTATCAAATGCTTTTCTTGCATTTGTTTAGATGATTAAATAATTTTCCCATTATTTTCTTAGTGAATTAATGTAATTACATTAATTAATTTTTCTGAACAGTAAATCAACCTTTCATTCCTAAAATAAATCTAATTTGGAATTGTTTTATTATACTTTTTATTAGCTCCTGAATTTGATTTATTTATGCTTTATTTAGTATTTTTATACTATGGTCTGTAAGTTTCCTTGTTGTTGAGTTTGGTATCAAGGTTAACTGGCCTCATACGATGAGTTGAGAAGTGTTCCTTCTTCAGTCTCTGAGTGAGTTGTGTAATTTCAGTGTCATTTCCTTCTTAAATGTTCAGAAGTTTTTTGTAGGGAGCAAGGAAGGCTCTTGCTCCACTAAGGTGTGCTGAAAAATCACTGACATGAGGCAGATTGATTAATAGGAGATGCAAATTTATTTTACATATATATATATATATATATATATATATATATATATACAGGTACCCTAAGGATGAAGATTCAACTCCCCAGTGTAGTTTAGAAGTTTATATGCCTTTCTGGTAAAATGGGTTATGGGTGGGAAGGAAGAGGAATTTTGTTGAGGGGTAATAAAGGGTTGCTGAGGGGGGTGAATGGATGGGGAACAGAGATTAACTGGTAAATAGCTCTCCTTGGAATGTGGAATTTGTATGAGTCTGAGAGACAGGAGGTCATCTTTTTAAAGAGTCTGTTCGGGTGTGGTCACATTCCTGGTCTTACAAGGAAGGGAAGGGAGGTTGTTCTCCTGGATGAGCCTGGATCATAGGCAGATACAGAAACTCCAGCTTTCTCGGGGAGGGCCAGTGGTGGTTGTGGGGTGGGGGCTGCTCAGAGGGGCCCTGAGGCTTCTTCAGTCAGTCCAGCATGTCAAAATGCCATATTTTGGATAAAATATTTCTAATTTCCTTCACGCTCATTGATAAAGAATTTGGTCAATAAAATGGAATTTTATTTGTGAGAAAAAAATTCAGTTTTAATTTCTTTAATACATGTATGACAATTCAGATTTTCTCTTGTATCTTATGTTAGTTTTGGTAAGTCATGCTTTTCTAGAAATTTGCTCTTTTATTTATTTTGAAATGTATTGGTATGACATTTTTATAAAATCTCCTTTTCTTTGTGATGTTGATAATTTATGAATTCTTTTTTTTTCTTGGCTCATTTTGCCAATGATTATCCATTTTATTAGTGTTTTTCCAAGAGACAGCTTTTGGCTGTGTTGCGTTTCTTTGCTGTATGTTTGCTTTCTATGTCATGAGTTTCTGTTCTCATCATTACTATTTCCTTCCTTCTACCTTATTTTGATTTCATTTATTAATACTATTCTTTTTCTCACTTTTCTAGATAGAATTGTTTTTCAAACTTTCTTCTTTTCTAGCATATGTATTTAAAATTTTAAATATCCCTCTCATTATGGCTTTGGCTGTACCCGACACATTTTGACATGTTTTATTTCCATTGTTAATCTGTTCAAAAATAAATATTTTCTAAATTATGTTGTGATTTCTTCTTTGATCAATGGATTATTTAGAATTGTACATTGTGATTTTCTAGTTATCCCTGTTTTTTGTTTTTTTGTTTTTTAAATCTTTAATTCCATCCTGGCCAGAGAATGCATTGCTATGATGTTAATCTTCTAAAATTTTTAGAGACTTATTTTATGGCTTAGATCAATTTTGGTAAATGTTCCAGGTGCACTTGAAAATAATATATACTGTGGTTGTTCAGTGTGTATTTTATATTTATCACTATGCCAACAATTTATTAATCATGTCCTTCAAATTCTTTATATAATTATTGAAATTTTTGCCTTCTTATTCTATTAGTTACTAAGAGAAGTATGTTAAATTCACTATGATTATGGATTTGTGTATTTCCTCTTTTAATTCACACAATTTTTGATTACACATTTTAAACTATATTTTGAAGTGCATTCAAATTTAGAATTACTACATCTTTCTGATGGATGGATCCTTTTATCATTATTAAATATCCTTCTTTATTATTAGTAATGCTTGCTCAATTAAAATCTACTTGTCAGATAATTGCATAGCTTCACTTGCTTTCATTTAGTTGATATTTGAAGGGTATGTCATTTTCTATTATTTCACTTTCAAACTTTATGAATTCTTGCCCTTAAGCATATATTAACTTGTCTCTTTTATAAGCAGCATTGTGCTGCTACTGTTGAAAAATCTAGTCTGACAACCAGAGTGCTTTAATTGGTGTATTTATTCTATTTATATTTAATGTGATTTCAAATACATTTGAATTTAAGTATCTCATTTACTATTTGCTTATTTGCCATGTTTTTAAATTTTTCTTTTCTTCTCCTTTCTTGACTTCTTTTGGATTAATTTTTTTCATTATTATTTTTATTTCCTTCTCAATAATTCTCTTTGTGATTGGCCTAGAAATTACATCATGTATTCTTAGTTTATTGGCAGTCCTTTATAAATGATGATTTTACTATTTCCAGTACTCTAGAAATTTATAACATTTTAACTGCATTTACTTCCTTTCATACAATTTTGTTCATACAACTTAATTTTGTATAAATTTTAAACTCCCTCCAAAATTGTTATGGACTGAGTTGTGCCCCTCCCCATAATCTTACATGTTGAAGTCCTAGCTTCCAGGACCTCAGAATGTGACTGTGTTTAAAGATGTGCCCCTTAAAGATGTGATTGATGTAAAATGAGGTCATCTGGGTGGCCCTAATCCAATATGACTGGTGTCATTCTAAGAGGAGATGAGGACACAGATGCACACAGAGGGACGGCCAGGTGAGGACACAGGGAGTAGGCAGCTGTCTACAAGCCAAGGAGAGAAGCCTCAAAAGTACCCAACCCTGCCCACACCTTGATCCTGCACATCTGGCCTCCAGAAATGTATTATCTCTGGTGAGATAATGCATTTCTATTGTTTAAGCAGCCCCAGTGTGTGGTGCTTTTTTATGGCAACTGGAGAAGACCAGTAGGGACATCATAACTGTTATTGTTTTAAACAGTTTTAACCTTGTGTTTACTCTGTTGTTCCTTATTCCTTCCTACATCACTATGTTTTTCTCATTCCTGGTAAACTTCTCTAGTATTGCTTTTGAACTGGGATGCTTGTGATAGATTCTCTCAGTTTTGGTTTGTCTGAAAACATCTTAACTTTGCTTTTAATTTGCTAATTGGGAAAATGCTAATTAATATAATTATATCATTTTTGAGCAATCACTTGTACCAAGCACTGTGTTTAGTAGTCTATATACTTTTTTAAATTAAACATTTACAGTAGTCCAAGGAAGTGGATATTGCCATCTCTACTTTCCAAGTAAGAAAACTGAGATTTCCAGAGATTTTTCAAGGTTCCCTATGTAGTCAATAGCAAAAGTTTGCCCTTATTTTGAAAGATATTTCCACTGGGTATTGGATTCTAGGTTGGTATTTATCTTCTTTTAGCATTTTAAAGATGTAATTCCATTATATTCTAACTTGCATTGATCTGTTGAAAAGTCAGCTTTATCCATACATTGTATGCACATGTGTCGCGGGATACACAGGAATATGCATTAATGATAGTCACTGCTTCTGAGGAGGCTAGGGAGAATGCATTTCCTTACCTTTTCTAGCTTCCAGAGACCACCCACATTCCTTGGCATGAGGCCTCTTCCATCTTGAAAGTCAGAATGGCCAGTCGAGTCTTTGTCACAGTGCCGTCTTTCTGGTTCTGACTTCTGTCTCCCTCTTCAGTACGTGAGGACCCGTGTGATTACACTGGGCCTACGGGACAAAGCCAGGATAATCTCCCTATGTGCTGATCAGCAACGTTAATCCCATCTGCACACTCAATCCTTTTCTCACCATGTCATGTAACATATGGAAAGGTTCCAGGGTTTGGACATGCACATCTTTGAGGGTACTGGGGGAGGGTGCATAACACAGGTGAGACACAAAAGACAGAGACTTCATGCTAGAGGAATGAAACCGCAAAAGGATTTGGGGAAACCAGGTTCTTCAAGATGAGCTTGAAATATAGACTGTTTCTTTGGTGGCCACAAATTATGGATTCACTGGGGCAATTCCAATTGCATGTATCTTTTTCCCATTGTTCCCCCAAATACACTCAGATTATGTGTCCCGGTTTGGATGCCCCAAACCCCAATTACATAAGAGAAGGAAAACCACGGATGCTAATTACAGGCTTCTCCTCCCCAAGAGTGACTGGCTACATTCCCTTTTCATCAAGTTAAAAGTTGCCTGCTGGAATGGGCAATACCGTTATTTTTCCATGAGCCACAAGGGGCCACGGTTATGTCTGAGTGACTGTGGACTGTGCATACTGACAGCACTTCATTTCTTTGCTCTCCTCAGTAAATGCACAGGGGTTTTCTGCCTTTTATTGGCAATCAGTAACTCTCAGCAGAAAATAACAACAGCCATGATTACCCATGAGTCTGGGACTGTGCCGAGTGTCTCACACGAGCTCTACTCCTGACTGGGAGCTCCCAGACACACACCCTGTTTTCTCTCTGCCAGGCCTGTTCCAGGGCTCCCTCAGTGCTCAGCTCAGAGTAGGTGTTCAATAAATACACGTAATAGCAATGATTCCATTGACTTTTCACAGCTTCCTTGACATGTGGTGCCTTCCTTGTTTTACTGCTTGGAAACAGGCTCACAGAGGCTAAATGACCAGCTGCCATCACACAGGGTGTAGACGGCAGAACTGGGATCCAAGGCTGCATCTGACTCGAACCCAGGCTCTTAGCGTCTATGCTCACTGCTCTGCGGTCCAGCATGGTCTGTGCTGAGTGCTCCAAAGGAGGCAGAGCAAGGGAGATTGGAGAGCCAAGTCCGAAAGCTGACGTCAGTGAGAACTGAAGTAAAGTGAATGAGATTAACCACTTGGAATGCTGACTTGCTGCTGGGGATGCCAGCAGGTTTTCCAGGTTTCTTAAGGGAGGATGAACTGCATCTTAACTTTAAGTGCAGAAAACAGTTCAACCAAGGTGGCTGTGAAAGCTAATTTTATGTGTCATCTCGGCTAGGTCATTGTACCTAGTTTTTGGCCAAATGCCAGTTGAGATGTTGCCATGAAGGTAATTTTTTTCCCCTTTTGATCCAATTGACATGTAAATAAGTAGATGTTGAGTAAAGCAGATTGCTCTCCATAATGTGGGTAGGCCTCATGCAATTATTTGAAGACCTTAAGAGAAAAAGACTGAAGTCCCCAAGAAGGAAGGAATTTTGCCTCCAGGCAGCCTTCAGACCGAGCTGCCGCTCTCTAGCCTGCCGCCTGCCCTGCAGGTTTTGGACTCACCAACCCCCACAATCACGTAACCCAATTCCTTAAAATCTCTCTTTCTCTCCCTCTCCCTCTCCATATACACATCCAATCTACCAGTTCTGTTTCTCTGGAGAATCCTGTCTAATACAGTGACCAGGCTGTGGCCTCAAGAAAATGTGTCTGGCAGGCAGCGCCGAAAAGAAAACCCACCATGTTGCAACCCAAGCGTGTGGTCCCAGCCTGAGGTCCTGCTGTGACCCAGATCAGAGGCTGGGGTCTTTGGGAGCACACTCTGAAGGGAGCCAAAGACTGTCTTTTCCAGGGGTAAGGAGGCTGGGGTTCTAGTCCCATCTCCCTGGGGCAATAGTCTGTGCAGGAGGACTGGTGAGCCACAGGCCAGCTGGGGTTCACGGAAACATTGCCCAACCACCCCCCACCAACCTGCTCTCACTCTTGGTTCACCCAGAGACGTTTGTACTGCAACTTGGTTTCCCCGAGAGGGCTTCCCAGGGGAACGCTGCACCTTGACAGACAATGCTTGTAGACTCAGCAAGCTGGTTTTCACGTTGATCATCTTCAGCCTCTTTCCAGTGTGGTTGGCAAAGTGTCTGTCTTAGGAGGGACACCCTGGAGCAGACCTTCGGAGCTCTTTGGAGGAGGGTGGATGCACACGTGACTTGTCAGGGAGGCAGGCCCAGGCAGTGCACCTCAGGCAAGGTCCCACCTTGCGCAGCCCCAGCTCCATCCTGCAGGACACTCTGGAGCGTAAGTTACACTTCCGAGCTGTCCCAACTCAAAGCAAGGGAGCTGGACCGTCGTTCTTCTGTGGCCTTCCTTCATTGGTTAAGGGACACCTGGGGGTCCTTAGGCACTGCTAGCTCTCTGCGTGCTGCAGGACAGAGACGCCTGGCAGCCTGAGGCTAGTCCTGCCAAGGAGAGGAGCGGGTGCTGGCTGTTGAAGCAAAAGCATAATAGAATGGGGAGGGGTAGGCCACCAGCTGGATCCAGCAGGATCAGCCAGAGCCCTGACACTGTCCTCTGCAAGCCCCTTCCCAGAACTGACTTGCCGAGTTCTACTGGTGACTTCACAATGCACCTCAGCCCAACCCTGTCCGGCAGCAGCTGTCTCTCTGACTTCTCCCTTTCTCCCTCTTCTGCAGACAGGATCCAACAGGGTCCTTCTCCCCCTTTCCTTCAGGGCCTCATTGTCCTGAGAAGTTCTCTCTATGCCCTGGGAAGTCCTGACAGAAACAGAATCGTCAACTTCTCACATACATGGAAACAATGGCCACCGGACTTGTGATCATATGCCCTTTGAAGTCTCACAGAAGGCGTTGACACCCATGATTACGTTTAGCCTAATGACATCTCTAAGGGTGGTAGAGAAGAGATTCTGATTCCCAGATAATAAATTTACTCACTAGAGGACAGAGCCAAGGTCTAGAAGGCTTCGATTCATGGTGAGTGTGTTGTAGAGGTGGGCCTTACACTCAGGTATTTGACTCTTAGGCAGAGAACTTCCTAGTTCAGCAGCATGTTGTAGAAATAATGAGTTCTACAAGAAATAATGAGTTGCAGTGTGATCACTTGAAGACAGTGACACACCAGCCTTGTAGGTGACATCAAGTACTTCCTGTAAGGAGTTATGTTTGGGGAACATTGACACCTAAGAACATTATATGGTTTTCAATATAGTGTAATTGTATTAGTCAGAGTTGTCTGGGGAACTAGAACCAATAGTATACATACATATAGATATATAATATATATAATAAAGATATATTATGAAGATGAAGGATTGGCTCACATGATTATAGAAACTGAAGTCCCACAGTTTGCTGTCTGCAAGCTGGAGAATCAGGAAAGCCAGTGGTATAGTTGCAGTCCAAACCCAAAGGCCTGAGAACCAGGGGAACCACTGGAATAAATTCCAGTGTGAGTCCAGCAACCTGAGAACCAGGAGCGCAGATGTCCAAGGGCAGGAGAAGGTGGATGTCCCAGCTCAGGCAGAGAGTGACTTCCCCTCTTTGACAGTGCCTGCCTGCGTTGGTGAACATGATCTTCTTTACTTGGCCTGCTGTGTCAAACGCTAATCTATTTCACCCTTACAGACACACCCAGAATAATGTCTTACCAGCTGGGCATTCCTTAGCCCAGTCAAGTTGACACAGAACATTAACCATCACAACAGTATATCTTCTTTTTCTTTCCTCGTTTTTTTCTGCAGCTTCTTTTTATCATTAAGTCCAGAAGCCGATGTGTTAATGTAAGTAAAAATAATCATCATAACAGCGACAACCATGTTTGTAGTATTTACTAGGCCCCAGACACTGTTCCAAGCATTTTACATATATCTATTCAATTTATCTTAACAACACCCCTATGGTGCAGGTACTATAATTATCCCCAATCTACAGCAGAAGAAAATAAGGTCCAGGGTGGGTGAGTGACTTGCTTACAGCCTAACAGCTGAGGAGTCGTGGACCCACTGTCTGAGTCCAAACCACGGGGCATGCTGCCTTTCAGGCTGTGAGAGCTTATTTATGTTTGCAATGATTAACACTGTCAATTACAAATTATAGAATGTGTATTTTGAGCCCTAACAATTGTTTTCAGAGGTAAAAGGTCACAATGACACGCTAGACTAATGAGCGTTTTGGAAACTGCCCTTTATATAACAAGTTAATAAAATGGGTCCATTCTTTTGATTTCTCAGTACAAGTGTCCAAAAATAGTCCATCATGCCTAAATGAATGGAAATCAGTTTCTATGTTTCTGGAGCTGCTATTTTCAACATGAACCAACCCCTCACAGAGCATCGGCCACAGCTCCAGGTGGAGAGTGGCACCTTCTCTACTAGCTTATGCAGTAAGTGTGGCTTCGCTGCCTGACCAAGCCCTCAGGCACTGCTCACAAACCAGTGTAGACCCATATGTTCGGTCACCTTTCCTTCCTGATAAAGTGAACAGTCAGATGTGCCACTCAAAATTCTGCTCAAGACAATTTATCTTCCTTGCTGTGCTTTTGGGCCACCTCTATTTGGGAACATAACGCTACAGTGGTCCTCCCTTGTCTGGAATCCACACGTCATGCGGAACTATTTGCAGACTAATCTTGAATGATTTTCTGCCTCAGTCATCTGGTCCTAGGGAATGTCACATGAGGCCATGCGTGCAGGTGGAAAGAGAGGCAGTGATATGGTAAGAGTGGTTGCCCTGGGAGTAGAAGCCACCTGCGAATGCAAATTACTTGTACTTTCAGGACTTTCTCTGACCCAATTTGTATATTTCACTGCCGCTGGTGACAGAGTACTTCTGGGCATGCACGACAGGTGGGTCTGTGAGTCAGGATAACAAGCTTATGATGTGCAGCTCAAGTTTTACACGCAGTCAGACTCTGAAAGGTACTAGCGGCCAGCCAAAAGCTGTTCCTCAAAGGGCCGGACATGGGCTTATTCCAAAGCCTTGGGACCTGTGCTGCTTTCCTCTAACAGGGCTTGCTACAGCTGCCACACAGACGCCTGCTCTGTCACAGACACTCCGAGGTACTGGATCATAAGGCTCCAGCAACAAGCTGGTTGCACTGCTGGCTGAACCAGATGGAAAGGCCTTCTCTTGCTTTGAGCCTCACTCAAAACTGGCTGTGCTGAGGCTACTCAGTGAATGACTTAGATCAGTGCAACCCAATTTGGAATAAGTTGTCTCTATGATACAGAGACACTCATCAAACTTTGCACCTCTTTCTTAATGGTGAGGCTGCAAGGTACAGAAACTGTCTTTAATTTCAAAGAGGAAATTCTACTGTGCTCCAGACTGCTATTATACACCAGACTCTTAAATAAACCATCAGACTCTGGCATTGTTATGGCGCTTATCGCTCACATTCTGACACACGTGTATCATGTCAAGGTATCTCGGTACCTGCCATTTCTTGCTGACTGGTCCTGTTGGTATGAAATAATCAATGCAGTGGATCAGTGGTGAGATGTTCTGCAGACTAAACATGACACAGTGATGGAACTGATATAGTCTGGAGCAAGGTAGTGAAAGTGTACTGCTGTCGCTGCCAGGAGAAAGAAAGATGTTTTTGGTATTCTTTGCTTATTGTAAGAGAGGAAAAAATATTTTCTGGATCAATAGCTGCATACTAGGTTCTAGCAGTTGTACTGATTTGCTCCAGTAAATAATGAGGATCTGGAATAGCATCTACAATTGGAGTCACATTCGACTGAGTTTACAGTGATCCACTGTTGTTCTTCAAGAAAAATCTATCTTCTACACAGGCCAAGGCTAAGTCAGAATAGGGTATGATAGGACTCTTACTCCTGCTTTTTCAAGGCTTTGATGGCAGCCTTAATCTTTGAGATCCCCTTGGATGATATGTTGCCTTTGATTATCTTAGTAGTGAGGGCCATGGGCTTCCGCTTGCATCTTTTTACCTTAATAACACATGCTCCAGTGGTCAGGGAGACAATGTGAGAAGTCTTGAGTATGTTTATTCTGGATATGCAGTTCAAGAATGAAGACAATAACCACAGATGACTTCAAGAGTGCATTGCATGCACTGTGGGACATGATTAATCTAAAACTTTATTCTGTAATTTTCACAAGGTCCCACTCTATCCAGAAAACCATAGCAGTATTCCGTGTCCCTAGGCATTCACCTTAGCTTACAGCAAGGATCCAGGGATGGGATGGTTAATTTCATAATGGCCAGGGACCCCTTTTCAGGAGGTCAAAGAGAAGATATACTGTGCCCTTTTGGTGGTAGTGTAGCATCTTTCTTCAAAGGTACCAGATCCTCCTCGTCTGTGCCTTTGAACTGACCATAGGAAGGGTGAGAGGTCATGACTCTGCTACAGTGACTAGAGCCCTCATGACCACTCTGAGGACCTCCAATCATCAGGCCAAGGGGGGACTTTCGGTTGTAAGAATCAAGAGGACTTTGGTGGGTTACCCAGAACTGTTTTAGTTCTAGGGGCCTTAGGCTCACAGTTCCTCTGAAATGATTTGGGGGTAAAATTTATCAAAATGGTGCATTTATTTGAGATTTTGGAATTTTGAATAGCTGGGTGTGATTCATGTTTGTTCGATTAGTTGGCTGAAACCTGGGCGGCTTACATAAAATCCAGGTAGTTTACATGAAATTAAGTGAAGGTGCCAGACATTCTTAGATATGTTGTAAATGCACACGTAGGGAGATAGAACTATCAGAGTGAATTTATTGAGTATGATCTGCTCATCCACTTCCTAACTATGTCCCCAAGATGATCCAGAGGCATTGAGACCTACATTCGTGACGGAGATGCCAGTATCTTTTAAAGGTCCCATAGTGGTTGTCCACGGCGGGCCTGGGGGAAGGTGGGGACGGTTGCTTCTGAAATGGGCCTGTGGTGTCAGCAGGGAGGATGGGATCCCTCGAGGCAGAGGCACTTTGGCTCCCCAAAGTTCAGCAGGGCCTGCGTGGGATTCAGGGTGATCTGACCTACCTGTCTTTAGCTCATTGATCATGTAGTCCCTTCCTGCTTCATAAACTTCCTGAGAAGGTAATTTCACCTATAATTTATTTCCATCTTAAAACGAAAATAACTTCAACCTCTAGTTCATCTTTTCCATTTATAAACACTGCACATCCCCAAGGCTGAAAGCTCCTGAGAGCACAGCTTTTCAAACTTTTATGTTCATTTGAATCACCTGGGATCCTGTCAAAACACAGACCCTGATGCGGGCGGTCTGGGGCAACATCTGCGACGCTGCATTTATCACACACACAGGGGACGCTGGTGTTGCTGGTCCATGGGCCACACTTGGAGTGGCAAGAGTTTAGAGCTAACGGGACATTGGAGGATGGCTGAGGGGTGGGTCCTGCTTCCCCCTCCCAGATCTGCTACTCTGCTTTAACCAGAGCAGACTCCTTTTTTGTGGGAGTCTTATCTCAGATTTTATTTGAAAAAAAAAATAGTTCTAATTTAAAGCAGATCTAATTTTAAGAAACATCTGGTCTAAATATTCATGATGAATTTTCAATTAAAAGAAAGAGACATACGACCAAGTGATTCTACTTCCCATTGTTAAAGGAGGAGTAAGGAATTCAACTTCTGGAATTCTTTACAGACCTAATTTTCATTCATTTAAGAAACAATTTTTGCAAGGCTACTCTGTTTGAAGCACTGTAAAGGCTAAATTTGTCCAGAATCAGCTATTGCAAAGTGAAAATCTCCATCTTTGGCTGTCCTGACCCGGGAACCATCTCTCTAAAATTGTAGTTGCTGTTGGCACAACACGATCCTCTCTCCCCGTGCCAGGGCTGGGCTTGGCAGTTTGCACATGTGCATTTCTGTTGGCCTGGGACCTCCTTTCAATCTCCTGTTATCGGGAGAGGCTGACAGCACCCAAGGCCTGGAGAGCCAACAAAACACTTCAGATGGGGTTTGTGAAGACTCCTTTTGTGGAGGGAACACTATTCTTTAGATAAAATTATGAGGATATGAGGAAAGGCAGGAGAAAATGGGTTTCAAATAGACCCATGACCTATGCATTTGATGTGCTTCTAAATTTTTATAAATGCCAATGACTCTCGATTCCAGAGAGGTGTAGTATGTGTTGCTGGTCACTTTCCATTGGTTGGGATTCTTAACACATTAATGTCATGTCTTTCCACCTATTGAAATTCTTTCAAAATCACACTCAGGGAGCCATTGAAATGTTAACTTCTTTGTGATGTCATCCTTGACAACCCCACTATTGTTAGAAATAATTGGTGCTTACTCTGCAGTAATTGATCCTTACTCTGTAGCTAAGCAGAGGTTCCCAATAGACTTCAGATATTAATAACAAATGTATATATTTTGATGTAACTTTAAAGTAACTCAAATAGGTTTGGATAATGCATGTTCACTTTGCCTGAAAAAGTATATATAATTAAATCATGTACACATTTTGTTGGTGTGCTGCATGTGTTTCATTCTAACTCTTGGCATAGCCAGTCTCATAGGGTTTACAGGTCTTTCTTATAGGCTGTGGGCTAATTGAAGAAAGGAATTACATCTATTTATTGTTCACATTAGGGCCAATATATTGCACTGTATCCAGAATTCACTTAGTAGTCCCATGAAACCCCTGAAATTATAAGCAACATTTTATGTATATATGTGTGAGTATGATTTTCCGGGAAAGGGGACCATAGCTCACAGAGAGTATGTTTATGAAGTAAAAATCTGTCTGTAATGCACACAGGTTTGAAGTACTCATGCAGTGATTTGTAGGTTTTAAGATTTGGATTTTTCTGTATTAGTTCCCTGCCATGGGATGTTTCGGCTCCTTCCTTGCCTGGCTGGCTGCCATGGGTCTTTGCAATGCTTGGCACTCCCGCTGGGAGGTGGACTATTGCAGGAAAAGAGGTAGGGCAAGAACCAGTCAAGGTAGCTGCATCATTAGCAGTTCCTTTTATGGAGGGAGAGTTGAAATGGGGTTTGGGGATTATCAGCGGATATCAATTATCCATGACCTTCTGGTCTCCCATGACTACCAATGACTTAAAGTTGCCTGTAAGCTTAAATGATTTCTTTTAACTAAATGAAAAGGATCAGATTCATAAACATCGGTGAGCCTTGAGAGTTGGTGCTAAGACTCCATCACTGGGCTGGGGTTATGGCCTGGGGAAGAATCGGATTGACGGGAAGTAGCAGAAACTCCTTTTTCTATTAATAGCATGAAGGCACAAGGGGGCTATCTTGGGAGGATGCCCTTAAAAAGCACGATGCTTCTCAAACAGGAGGACGTGCGGAAATCCCTGTGGAAGAGCGGGGAGGAGAAACATGGGTGTCTGGGGTTTGACAAACTCCCAGGGGACTGTCACATGCTGCCCTCCTCATCCCCACCCTAAATTGAAAACTCGCTGGGCCGTGAAGAATGAAATAGTATCTGCAGAACACATTGTGCTTCTTGGCAAGTCATGCCCTACCGTGTCGTTGCCCTGCTGCCGGCATTCGGTAGTTCATGTGACTTAGCACAGGACTTGCGCTCCAAGCACGCTAACGTTTCAGCACCCCCCCCCCCATTCCTTTACTTACACCTGTCTGGACTGCGCCGTATTCATGGCACGTGAGTTAAGGTGGAAAGAGTCAAATATAAAACTCAATTTATTTGTCTCAAATAGTTCAAATAGTGTGTCTCCCTCGATGGCTGTTTCTTTGGGATGACTCTCCCACTCGCCTCATTTTGTTGATGGCTGAGTAACAAAGCCCAGCTATCATTCCCCGCCTCGTGCTGCAGAGCAGAGAGAGAAAAACAATTCCGGGAAGTTTTCCAAAAGGCGTCGGCATCTGAACAAGTGAAGCCAGGACGTCGATGTCGTTCGGCTGGGCATGTGCCTGGAGCATTCACCCCACGGAAACGGAGGAGGTTTGCTTCACAGTAGAACTCTGTGTTTCCTGTTAACTTTCTGGAAAAACAGAAAATACTAGTAACCCTGGCTCCCTGAACGCAATGCCACAGCACCATCCGTGGCATGGCATGACAGCATTATTTAGTGCTTTGGGGGCTCTTTCTGTTGTTAATGTAGCCAAGCACAGAAAACCAGAGAGATCAAGGACACTCGCACAGTTACTCCTGTGGACAGTGCCGCTGGGTCTCAAGAGCAGCACGAGGTCTGGAGAAGTTAAACAGCTGGCCCAAAGTCACGCAGCCACCACAGAGATGGCCACACACACACTTCTAAATGCGTTTCTTCAGTCCCACGCTGTAGCCTTGGGTGTTGCTGCTTTTGGCTCTCTTAATTTGTTCTGTTCCCAAAAAAGAACCCAAGAAAAAGAATGCTTACACTAAGGAACAGCACAATTATGTGCTTTCTCATTTTGCTCACAGATCTCCAAACCCAGAAGAGAAATCCGAGCGAGTGAGAAGCAGGGGCCAGAGCCAAGCCCCAGGGCCACGTGCCGGCAACTCCCACGTCCAGCCAAAAGTCACGGTCACCTGTCAGGCCTCCGTGCGGCCGCAGGGCCACACACGCACTCTCATCCTGCCTGGGCTGGGCCGGGGTCACGCTCAGAGGCGCCTGCTCTGGCCGCAGCCCAGGGCCCTTCCGAGCCCCAGCGCCCTCCTCCTTGGAGCCGCCTCCCGCCTAGATCCAACTGGCTTCTCCGAAGTCAACCCAGTCAAGGTCAAATGGCCAAAGCAGGAAGCCAAACTCCGGAAGGCGAATCTCGAGAGCTGAGCGGACCCTCACTGCCGGCCCAGCGGCGGCTCAGCAGGAGCTGCGAGAGGCAGAGCCCGGTGCCAACACGGCAGGAGAGACGAGCCGGCAGCGGGCGAGGCCGCCCAGGACCACGGCCGGTGAGCGGACGGGGACAGGACAAGGCTTCACGTCTGCTGAGCAGCGCCAAGGAAATTTATTCCAGCTAAAGACTCTCTGCCATGGGTTCATTGGAGGATGCGTAAAAGGGGAAGCCTGGGTGGCATTGCTCCCTCCACATGGCCTCAGCGGTTGGGCAAACCCTAAGTGGACTGATCTGGAGATGATCTGGAGGTGGCTCTTGGCTTCTAGCCATCGGATGACATAGAGACGGGCGGAGGGAGGGGGCAAAAGGCACGTGCCCCTGGCTGAGGCTTGATAGCTGACACAGCCCATGGGCAGTGACCTTCTGTGACCACCCTGCTCCCATGGGAGGAGGCGAGCTCCAGGAGCAAGCTTCTGGGCGGGTGCTGGAGCTGAGGCAGGAGGGAGGAACAGTCTCCCCCGGATGGCAGGGCCCCCGGCTGGCAGAGCGGGGAGGGAGCACGTCTCCATCTGGAGCAGGGATTCTGGTCTTCTTCTGCCAACACGAGAGCCTGGAGCAGACTCAGCTGAGAGTACCGAAGGGGCAGGATGTGGGTGCAGCTCCAGGCGGCTCCTGCACGGGTAGGGCAGGGCGTCTGGCTCCCAGCAGGGCCAAGGCACACTAGTCACTGTGTTCCGCCTGACTGCCTGGGCCTGGTCCCTCGGGTACAGACTGAGGGTGGCAGGAGAAGGGACAGGGAGGGATGCTGGGAGATACGTCTGCCTTCCGCCACTGAGAGGTTCATTATCATTTCTTCTCATTTCCTCCCTTTAAAGTATAAATTCCCCCTTCAGCAAGTTATGGAAAAGTCTGAATTACTTAGATACCTGTTTGCTTTCCTTCGCCACTCTGAGATGATGCATTCTGCTCAGCAAACATTTAGCGGGATTGTTTATGCACAAGGCAATGTACCAAGTGATAAGGCCAAAGACGAGCAGAAGATTCGTGCCGTGGTTGTTGCAAGAGCATGTGCTTTAGAGTCAGTCTTGAGTTTAAACCCTAATTCTAGCCCTCTGGCGTGAGGGCGAACCGCATCTGTGGACTGGGTGTCCCAGTGCCTGCTTGACGAAGTGAACAGTGAGGGTCAGACGGAATTCTCACCTAAGGCACCTGGCATGCCACCAGTGGATGAAGTTTCCTCTCCTTGAGGAGAGTGGCAAAGTAGCTCGGTGGGAAAGAGTGTCAGGAGACCACTACCAAGTCAAACTAGGATTGGGATTCATGCAGCAACGGCAGGTAACGTGCTGCAGGACTGCACCAGGAGGAGCGTGGGGGTCAGAAAGGGGCATCTGGACAGCGCCTTGAAGGGAGAGAGGGGCTTGAACATCGAAGGCAGAGGGCTGGCCCCCAGGCTAACGGGGCAGCACGGACCGTGGCACGGAAGCGCCCAGGTATGCAGCCTGCTCTGAGGATGGGGCTGCGCTGATGTGCCTGGGTGGGTGCACGGAGGGGGTCACGGGCTCGGCCTCAGATGGAGCCTTGTGTACACCTCACGGCCCTCCAGGCCCTCCCAGAAGCAGAGGCCGTGTGCGGCCTCGGCAGCTTCCTTTAGGCTGTTCCCCAAGGCTCTGCCTCTAGGAGAAATTCCTCAGAGCTCCACGGCCTGGAACTAGCCCCTTTCCTGTGTGCTCGCTGTAGCTACCGGGTCTTTAGTAGTTTCTGTCTATAGACCAGCTGAACCCCAAGAAATATGAGAGTATATTGTGTCAGGCCATGGCTTAGGAGTCTTCCTTCCTTCCCTCCCTCCCTCCCTTCCTTTTCTTATATAGGGTCTCACTATTCAGCCAGGTAGGCCTTGAACTCCCGACTCAAGCAATCCTCTACCTCAGCCTTCCAAGCAGCTGGGACTACAGGTGCATGCCACCACGCCCTGCTAGAGCCTTACTGGAGCATGATGTCCAGTTTTGAACATGACCAAAGACTGTGGAGACACCAAAGAGGAGCAGGAAGGCCATAAAGATCAGAGGGACAGGGCATCGCCAGTTGCCCTGGCCGGGACCCTCTCAGGTTACCCAGGGAGGAGGGGCTGAGGGCAATGTCAGGGCGCTGTCTACACAGAGCATTGCCACAGGGTGAAAGGATTTCCTCCCTGTCTTGAGGACTAGGGAAAGTGCAGGCCGAGCAGCATGGATCGGGGCTGCGCACGGCGGTCTCCTTACCCCTGTCTGCCCGAGCTCCCGGCAGGTGAGAGGAGGAGAGGGAGGTTTGGTAACCACAGCGCGGTGCCCAGGTCCACTGGTGAGGCCAGGAAGCAGCACGCAGGACGGGTAAGGGCCGCCTTGAACTGGCTGTGATGAGTACTTTAAAGACTAAGGCGTTCGCAAGCTTGCGGTGAGTTCTGTCTTCAGCCACTGGGAACAGCACGTCCTCTGGGGCATCTCGCCGCGGGCTGCGGGCTCCCAGCGTGTTCCCGCGAGCTAAAGGTTGGTGAGATGGTGGCAGGGCCGGAGACAAACTCTGAGCCGCCGCCCATGTCTGGTGCCAGTGAGTGTTCAATAACTTTGTGTAGCATGCGTGGACTCCGGGGTCAGGTGGAGGTTGTTTTTTGCCAACTTCCTTCCTCTTCGTCCGGGACCCTAGGGCAGCTTTAGCGAGAGGCTGGCCGCTGGGACTGCCGTGCGCCCCAAACAGGAGGGCTGGGGAGGGGCTTCTCCTGCACGGACGGAAAGCTCAGGTGCAGGGATTGATTAAAGCCGACCTGGACCCAGCCTGAGAGGTCAGATGCCGGCACAGACTGTGGGAGAGGGGGCACGGCTCTGGTCTTGAAGAGCCTAGCAGAATGAAAACACGGACAAGCGAACACACCGGTGAGGCCGAGCCCCACCGCGGGTTCACATTCAGGGTTCCATCTGCACACAGCTGGGGGCTGAGTAGTGTGCTGCTTTGCATACGGAGAATCTGAGATCAGTGAAGCAGAGCCAGGACTTCAACGTGTCAACTTTCCTTTGTCCCAGGCTATCCTGCAGAAATAGCCAGCATTGGTGCTGGGTACCTTGGACCAGTCTCCCAAAGCAAGGTCCCTGGGTCACCTGCATCAGGATCACCTGGGAAACTTGTTAAAAATACAAATTCCAGGCCGGCCACAGTGGCTCACATCTGTAATCCCAGCACTTTGGGACGCTGAGGCTGGAAGATCGCTTGAGTCTGAGAGTTTGAGATTAGCCTGGGCAACATAGTGAGACCCCATCACTAAAAAATAATTTTTTAAAAATTAGCCAAGTGCAGTGGTGCATGCCTGGAGTCCCAGCTACTCAGGAGGCTGAGGCAGGAGGATCATTTGAGCCTAGGAGTTCAAGACTGCAGTGAGCTATGATGCCACTGCACTCTAGCCTGGGTGACAGAGTTGTTTCCTTAAAAAAAAAAAAATACAGATCCAGGACTCCAACCCAGGCTTGCTGAGTCAGAATGTCAGGAGACAGGGCTGAGGAAGAATCCCTCATAGCCACTTCTCTGGCAGAAGTTGGATGCCCTGTGGCTTGTGTTCCACCTCTGACAACTGGTGAGAATCATTTCAGTTTATTTTAAACTGGCTTTAACGCAGGGGTAGCAAGTTGAGAACTTTGCTCCTTGAGCAGAAAAAGATTCATGACCAGGAAATCATTCAAACAATGACCAATCTAATCCAAGTATGTTAGTATATGTGATCTTCGTTCCCTTTTCAAACAGATGAGTTATGTTCCAATGTGTCTGCCATTCCCCTGTTGACACTTAATATGAAAAGGAAAGCCAGTGGCCAAAGGCCCAGAGTACATTTTGTGAAACCTCCATCTTGCCCCTGTCCTGGCCTGATTTCACTGAACAATTAATTGCAAGGGGATTTCCAAGCTTGCTCACCGAGTTCCTGTATCTGTCTGTAACTAGTGGGAAAACCCAGTTTCACTTAGGCTTATCTAACGAGGAAACAGATTCATTCTCCCATCACAAGAGGCTCGGTGGGTCTTGGGAGCTGGTTGATTCAGCAGCTCTGCAATGCTGGAATGGACCAGGCCTTCTTCCCAGCTGCCCGTGCTGGCTCCCTCCCCAGGCGGTGGTGAGTGTGGCTGCAGCACCCAGCATCACGGGCCACGGACCATCTCTGCCCGAGGCAGCGAACTTTCCCAGAAGCCCAGCAGCACCTCTTTCAGGAGTCAGGCTGTAGTTTGCTCATCGTAACCCCCGCCAGCCACTGGCAGAGGGAGGGGGAAAGCCACCGTTGGCTTAGACCTCTAAGGATCTGCCCTCTGAGCTGGTGTGGCTGGAGCCTTACCTGAAGTGCAGGCAGAGAGGAGGATGCATACCTTAGCAAAATCAGGATTCTGCTTCGAAGAAGGGGTGAATTGTGTCAGCTACAGTAGCTTTCCTAGAAGGGAGCTGGTTTGGAGAAGTGACTTACAGCGAATCCCAAGGGTGTCTATTATCCCAAGGAGGAGGACAGGTTTTCTGTGCCCACTGAGCCGAGCAAAACCTGAAATTAAGCCTCCTCTGCTCTCTGCTCCTCCTGCCTACTTCCCATCCAGAATGAGTGTTCTGGAAGCAGACACAGGCAGGTTAGGGAGGGGGAGTGAACATCTGAGGAAGAGGTACAGAGGTTTACTTTTTATGCATGTCCCACCAGTTCTGTCCAGGGAATATCTATAGCCTATGTTGTTCCTTCAAAGTGGAACCTTTCACACTTACAAAAATACAAGATTATCTCCCGAAGCCTAGAACTTCTTTCTCTTGTAGAACCAAGGGGACGGCCTCAAACATATAAATACTCAACCAATATTTATTAAGTGAATAAATGTGTGGATGGGCAGACAGATGGGCCATGTGATGAGCTTTCCCTCTACACAGACTTCTTGGGACGGAGCTGAGTGCTCCCAGGAATGGTGCCGGTGAGGTCAGCAGTGGGGCGGACTGTGCCTTGGGGGGCTGTGATCTGGTCCCCCTTTTAGTGTGCTCCAGATGTGGTCCGTGGGGACAGCCGCTGAGCTCAGCCCTGGCATCAGTTCAACCCTACACCACAGGGGTCAGGAAGACCATGGGGGCAAGTGCCGTGCCTCAGTAGGCACCTGCGGGCGCTGTGCACTTTGTGCAGGCTGAGCTTCCCCACCAGGACCACAGGCAGAGACGGAGGGAGCTTGCCTCGAGTTAGGTCTACTTGCTTGATTTCACACTCTGGAAGAGTCGTCCTAAGTCACAGAGCTCGGTGAGCTCTGATGGACTGACATATATATATATATATATATATATATATATATATATGCACTATTATATGGAGTGAGACTCCCTTATTTAAATTTTAAATAAATTTTCAGATTAGAAAATATTTTGGTGACAGATGTAACCAACTATATTTGGTTACCAATATAAGAAACTAAGCTGAACTTTAAAAATATGAAATATGGGTGCTAAACACTCAGTAGAACTAAACACGGCACATCATTGTCACATTTTCACGATGACATTGTGTAATGGAGTGGGGTTTGTGGGGTTTGGCTGTATTTCACAGTTCTGGAGGCCAGAATTCTGAAATCAAAGCACTAGCAAGGTTGGTTTTTCTCTTATTTATAAAAAAAATTTTGTAATTGTGGTAAAATACACATAACACAAAATTGACCATTTTAACCATTTTTATGTGCAGAGTTCGATGGTATTATCATACATTGACATTGTCGTGCAACCGATTTTATATAAATTTTTAATTGAGGTATACTGCTATAGAAAAGTATACGGATCCTAAACATACAACTCAATGAATTTCACAAAGTGAACATTCCTGCGTAATCCAACCCAGAGCAGAAAATGGAACGTTACCGGGACCGAGGACCTCTCCCGAGTCCCTCCCAGTCAACCCCACCCGCCCAAGACGGTCACTACAATCCTTACTTCTAGCACCGGAGCAGTAAGTTTTGCCTGTTCTTGAACTTTATGTGAATGGAATCATATTGTTTGTATTCTTTTGTGTCTGGTTTCCTTTGTTCAACACGTTTCAGAGATTCCTCCATGTCGTAGTAGCAGTAGTTTGTTCCTTTCCATTGTGGTGCGATATTCAGTGTATGAAATAGTGCAATTCATTTATTCATTCTGTTGTTGATGGGTACTTGGTTTCTTTTCAGTTGGGGCTATAATAAATAACATTCGTTATTAGCTCAGTGCGTGCTTCCATGAGCACTCTTGCAGATGTATTTTGGTGCATATATGTAATGTAAACCCAGGAGTCAAATTGCTGAATCACAGGGTATCTTGTTTCAATTTTTATAGGTATTGTTGGAGGAGTTGCTAAAGCAGTTGCACCGGTTTCCATTCTCACCAGCAGTATATTAGAGCTCCAGTGACTTTACAACTTTACTAACCCTTGGTTTAGTTTGTCTTTTTGCTGGTAGCCATTGGATGTACAGTGGAATCTCACTGGAGCTTGCATTTGCATTTCCCTGCCAAACAATGAAGTTGAACACCTTTTCTTATGCTTTTTGGCCATTTGGATATTCTCTCTGATGAAGCACCCTTTCAAGTCTTTTACCTAGTTTTTTAAAGTTTTTTTAAAAAGTTGTCTTTTCTTTTTCTTATTGATTTGTAGGAGTTCTTTATATATTCTGGCACAAGGCTTTTGCTGGATATATGTATCTTCTCCCACTCTGCTCTGTGCCTTGCTTTTTCAATCTCTCCCCTAATAGTGCCTTTTGTTTGTCAGAAGTTCTTAATTTTAGTACAAATGCAGTCCAAATTATCACTTTTCTTTACAGTCAGTGCTTTTTGTGTGTCCTGTTTGAGAAATATTTGTCTACCCTGAGAATCAAGAAGATATTTCCCTATGTTATTTTCTAGAAGCTGTTTTACCTTCCACAGGCAAATCTACAATCCACCTGAAATTTTGCCTTGCTTTTTACAAATATATTCATCATAATGTCTCAAGCTAAATAATTCAAATGTGCCAGAGAAACCTGGCCCCCAGGGAACAGCCTCACTATTTGTTATTTTTTCTCTATTAGAAAATACTCTTTTAAACATAATCTATTTTTTAAAAAGCAAGATAAGTTAAATCTCATTTTATTGATGACTACAGAAGTGTTAGGACACTTAGTGTACCTAAAGCTTCTGGGGCTTCCTTATCCTATGGATGGGCTGTGACTCTATTTTACACTCTTTTTGGTGTTTGTCTGTCTTTCTTTCTTTTTTCTTTTCTTTTTTTTTAGAGACAGGGTCTTTCTCTGTCCCGCAGGGTGCAGCGCAGAGGCGTGATCACAGTTCACTGCAGCCTCCAACTTCTGGGCTTAAGCAATCCTCCAGCCTCAGTTTCCCAAGTAACTGGACATTTTTCTAAATGTGAGACTGAACACGAGTATTTCCCTTGGCTTGTGGCATAATGCCTAGACCTATGAACTTCTGTCTTGCCGTACTAAATTTGAAGAGCTGAGGGTCACCTACCTGTCATTCATCTTTTGTGACTCACCCTTACCTGGCTGAAGACAATGGATGGTCTCTGGTCAGACAGCTGTCTGGCTGCATTGTCTTTGGGGACATTTCTCCTCTGGTTAGATTATTTACACTCTTGGCCATCAAGCTGTCTTCTCCACAGTATGGGAACCCCCTCAATACACTGTGTTTTAACCCAGTATAATGTCTCAGTCTCTTGTGAAATCGTGTGAAATGGCGAATTGTTCTAAATGGTTTTCAAGCTTTCTCCTTAGAACTGCCCCACGTGCCTCCTGCTCCACCTCCTTGGTCAGCCTGGCGGATTTTTCCATTTACAGTGTCTGTTGAAAGTGACTTCCTGCTTGGCATGTACTGCCACATTTTCCCTGTCTGCCTCTTGTGCCTTTTTATGTGCACTGTACATAATCATCAATGGCTTTATTGGGCTGCCATCTTGTTTTGAGAGTGATCTTGCTTTTGTTCCTGCATATTTTACTTTTTTTTTTTTTTTTTTTGTCTATTGTAACACAAGTATTCAAAACTGGTCAAATTTCCTGGAAGTCTGTATATTTGACTTTTATTTCTTCATCTATTTTAATGTATCAGTGATCCCATGGTTCTGACGTAAGAGTAGGTTGTTTCAAAAGGGAAGATGTAAGTCAGCCATCCTCTACTATGTGTCAAGAAAATTAGTCCAACTCCTTGACTTCTTCTTGGTCCTCTTTACCTGACTCTGACATCACTTTCCTGTTGGTAGTAATATCAGTTTCAACACAGAGAACTTTGTAGTTGTGAACATGATGTACTATGAAAACAACTTTTGAAAATTTCCCCAATAAGAATTCACTGTTGTGGATTCTGAATATGCATTAGGTTTTACAACCAAGGGTAAACATATGTGGGAGAAGTGATTATTATACTGTGAGGTGTGATTTGAAGAGCATGGGGGTCCTCCTATCCTATTTTGCTCACCCAAGAGTCAAACTCCTGAGATTTCCTCATTGGTAATTGATTTATTTGTATTACCCATTGTTCCATTTATTCAGCCTTCTTTTAAAGTGCAAATATTCCTGGGGTCGATAATAAATATGTTGCTACTAAAACCTTACTATGAATACACTTTCCAATTCTTTATTTTATTTCAAAATATTAAAGGGGTACAAATGTTTTAGGTTACATGGATCATTTTTGTAATGCTTGAGTCCTGGCTCTGGGTGTGTCCATTACCCAAATAGTGTTCATAGTACCCATTAGGTTGGTTTATTCCCTCCTCCTTCTCCCTGCTGTGTCCTGGTTGTTCTTCACTGAGTTTTGTTTCCCTCTGTGCACTTGTGTGCTCAACAGTTAGTTGCCATTTAATAGTGAGTATATGTGGTGTTTGTTTTTCCATTCTTGGGATACTTAACTTAGGAGACTGGTCTCCAGTGCCATCCAGATTGTTGCAAAAGTATTAATTCATCTTTTTATGGCTGAGTAATACTCCATGGTGTACATAGACCATGAATTGCTGAGCACTTTGGTTGATTCCACATATTTGCAATTGTGAATTGTGTTGCAAAAAACATTCAAGCTCAGATGTATTTTGGATAAAATGACTTCTTTCCCTTTGGGTAAATACCCAGTAGTGGAATTTCTGGAGTGAATGGTAGGTCTACTTTTAGTTCTTTGAGGAATCTCCATAAGGTTTTCCATAAAGGTTGTACTAGTTTGCAGCCCCACCAACAATGTTCCTTTCTCTCTGCATCTATTGTTTTTGAACTTTTTAGTAAAAGCCATTCTAACTGGGGTAAGGTGATCTCTCATTGTGATTTCAATTTGCATTTCCCTGAGATTAGTGATGTTGAGCATTTTTTCATATGTTTCTTGACCATTTTTCTTTCTTCTTTTAAGAAGCATCTCTTCATGTCTTTTGTCCACTTTTTAATAGCTTTATTTGTTTTTTTCTTGCTGATTTGAGTTCTTTGTAAATTCTGATTATTAGCCCTTTATCAGATGTGCAGCTTGTGAATATTTTCTCCCATTCTGTAGGTTGTCGATTTGCTCTGTTGATTGTTTCATTAGCTGTGCAGAAGCTTTTTAGTTTAATGAAATCCCTTTTATTAATTTTTGTTGTTTCCATGATTGCATTTGGGTCTTTTTCATAAATTCTTTGCCTAGACTGATATCTAGAAGAGATTTTCCTGTATTTTCCTCTAGGATTCTTATGGTTTCACACCTCAGATCTAAGTTTTTTTATTCATCTTGAATTAATTTTTTTTTTTTGAGACAGATTCTCACTTTGTTGCCCAGGCTAGAGTGAGTGCCGTGGCATCAGCCTAGCTCACAGCAACCTCAAACTCCTGGGCTCAAGCAATCCTACTGCCTCAGCCTCCCGAGTAGCTGGGACTACAGGCATGCGCCACCATGCCCGGCTAATTATATATATATATATATATATATATATATATATATATATTAGTTGGCCAATTAATTTCTCTCTGTTTATAGTAGAGACGGGGTCTTGTTCTTGCTCAGGCTGGTTTCGAACTCCTGACCTCGAGCGATCCGCCCGCCTTGGCCTCCCAGAGTGCTAGGATTACAGGTGTGAGCCACCATGCCTGGCCTTGAATTAATTTTTGTGAGTGGTGAGAAGTAGGGGTCCTGTTTCATTCTTCTGCATGAGGGTACCCAATTTTCTCAGCACTATTTATTGAATAGGGCTTCTTTTCCCCAGTGTACATTGTTGTTTTCTTTGTCAAGATCAGTTGGTTGTAGATAGATGGTTCTATATCTAGGTTCTCTATTCTGTTCCATTGGTCTATCTCTCTATTTTTGTACCAATCACATTCTGTTTTGGTTACTATAGACTTGTAGTATATTCTGAAGTCTGGTAATGTGATGCCTCCAGTTTTGTTCTTTTTGTTTAAGATTGCTTTGGCTATTTGGGCTCTTTTCTATTTCCAAACAAATTGTAGAATTATTTTTTCTAGATCTGTGAAGTATGAATTTGGTAACTTGATGGGGATTGCATTGAATTTGCAAATCACTTTGGATAGTATGGACATTTTAACAATGTTCATTCTACTTATCAATGAGCATGATATGTTTTTCCATTTGTTTATATCCTCTATCATTTCTTTCCTCAAAGTTTCATAGTTCTCCTTGTAGAGATCTTTCACCTTAGTTAACTATATTCCTAGGTATTTTATTTTCTTTGTAGCTGTTGTGAATGGTATTGTGTCCTCGATTTGACTCTCAGCTTGCCTATTATTAATATATAGAAATACTACTGATTTATGTACACTGAGTTTGTATTCTGAGACTTTGCTGAATTTATTTGTCAATTTCAGGAGACTCTTGGTGAAAGCTTTGGGTTTTCCTAGATATAAGATCATATTTCCAGTGAAGAGGGTTAGTTTGATCTCCTCTTTCTTGATTTGGATGCCTTTAGTATCCTCTCTTGCCCAATTGCCCTGGCTAGGACTTCCAGTACTATGTTGAGTAGTGATCTTTCTCTTTTTTAAAAGTAACTACCTTTTTGCAAAGCTCATTGTTTTAGAGTTTTAAGGCCCTTATTGCTAGTTAGTTACTTTGATTTCATTAGCTAGTTGTTGTTAGTTACTTTGATTTCATGACACCCTTCTCCCAAAAACAAGAGCAAAAATTTTACAAGGCCTGCTTCTTAAAAAAAAAAAAAGTAACTTCAAATTAATTTGGTCTTGAGAAAAGAGCAAGAGGTTTGTAATCTCATCACTAGGGTTAGAATGAGCAGGGCCAATTCTAGTCCCAGCTCTCCTGTAACTATATGACCTTGATCTCACATTTTTAGGTCTCGGTTTCCTAGAAAGTGAAATGAAGGACTTGGATCTCTGGGAACGCTTTCAGCTCTAACCTTTTAGAATTCTCTAAGAAATGGATACAGTCAAGGTTAAAAATTCAGGACTGTGAATCAGCCACCTAGATTTAGTTCACCTTTCTTAAAATTTATTTTTTTTAGTTTGTATATGGAAACATTCTTATAACATAATTCAATCTAAGTTTCATCATAAACATACACATACAAAATGTAAAATAATGCAAAGTCCAGGAAAAGGCTTAGACTTAGTAATATCCAACAAAACAACAAAAGCCAAGTACAAAAAAAAAAGACATTCATTTTTGTGGCATTAACTGCAAATTTTATCTATTAACTTATTTTGTGTAGAATCATTTAAATATTGATGGACATTTCCATTTTTAAAAATATTTCACCAGGTTTGTTGAAATTAGGTATGTAGTATACATTGCCATTTCCTTCTTTTAATAGGTGGTTTAAAATATTTATTTTTAAAAAGCTTCTGGTGACATAGATTTCTGGGGAGTGGTTGCTATGTCAACACATACTTACTGGGCATCTTCTATGAGCCAGGCATTGTGGAGATGACAAAGACATATTATAAGACATAACTATTGTCCTTAGGAAGTCTATAGCCTACTCAGACAAATAAGACAAGGAAATAAAAATGTAAATTATGATTGAAAATCATGGTTCCCAGGCCGGGTGTGGTGGCTCACACCTGTAATCCTAGCATTCTGGGAGGCCGAGACAGGTGGATCATTTGAGCTCAGGAGTTCGAGATCAGCCTGAGCAAGAACGAGACCCCATCTCTACTAAAAATAGAAATAAATTAGCTGGACAACTAAAATATATAGAAAAACAATTAGCCTGGCATGGTGGTGCATGCTTGTAGCCCTAGCTACCTGGGAGGCTGAGGCAGGAGGCTTGCTTGAGCCCAGGAGTTTGAGGTTGCTGTGAGCTATGCTGACACCATGGCATTGTAGCCCAGGCAACAGAATAAGACTCTGTCTCAAAAAAAAAAAATATCATGGTTACCAGGCATATTTTAAAGAACCTGATATAGTGATTCTAAAGTCCATTGGGAACAATAAATGGGCAAGAATTGCCAAGAATATTTTGAAAAAAATAGTGAGCAGGTTGGTTGGGAGCAGGGAGTGCTTGCATTACCAGGTATTCAAAAGCAGTATAAAACCATGGTAATTATAGAAATCTGCAACAATTTAGGATCATAAAAGATGACAGAAACAGATCCAAGTATGTGTATGTCTGTGTGTATGTATGTGCATGTACGCTATTAGTGGCATGAGATAATATGGGATAATTGATAAACTCTTGGAAAATAATAAGGATAGATACTTCATATTATACATTAAAATAAATCCCCGATGAATTAAAGGTCAAGTGTAAAAATGAATAGAAGAAAATACAGGTGATTTTTTGTAAATTCCATGTGGCAAAGGCTTTTTAGACCCACCACGTATAGGAAAAGAGGGTTAGAGTCGACCAGCTTATGAGAAGGTTAAAATACATTTTACATATCAAAAAAACTAGATGATTTTTATCTATAATGATAGAAAAAGCAGATTGATGGTTGCTTGAAGGGAGGAGTTGGGTGGAAGCTGATTGGGCAAGGATATGAAAGAATTTTCTGAATTTTGGTTGTTGTGTTAGTGGCGACATAGGCATACACATTAGACAAAACTCATCAAACATGACACTTTGAATGGCTATATTTTTTACATGTAAGTCACACCTCAACTTTTTAATTTTTTAAAGCCTTCTGAAAACAATTGAAAGGCAAACTATGAACTAGAAAAGTAGTTGCAGCATCTATGACAAAAGGTTTGTAGAATAAGAGGAACATTTAGTGTCAAAATAGGCCAAGGACATGAACAGGAAAAAAGAAAAGATAGGCAGTGACCACTTGAAAACAAATTCAACTCCACTAGTAATCGCAGAGTGCAAAACTGAGGCATGCACATAATCACTGTCACTCATCACATTGGCAAGGAGGAAAAGGAACAGTGATTCTGGTGAGCATGTGGGGAATCACACTCTCTGCAAATCGTATTTTGGTGCAGCATAATCAATAAATATTCTGGTTTTGAAAATTATCAAGTAAATACATGTAGATGCCTCGTTGATTCTGGAGCCTGCTGTCTCCATCCCAAGCTCTTGGCCCCTCTATGAATGTATCCTACTCCTGAGTCCCCCTTTCTTCTGTGGGCTCTCCCTCCCTTCCTTCATCCCCAAGACTCATGTCATTCTTAAACCTCACGCCATCTCTTACTCTGTGTCAGGCATCCTCAAACTATGGCCTGCAGGCCACATATGGGCCGCCTAGCACATTTATCCGGCCCTTTGGGTGTTTTTGCTGCCGCTGCCTGTCCTACTTAGCAGCCGACTCATCCCGGGCCTACAGTGCCCACTCTCCAATGGTCTGAGGGACAGTGAACTGGCCCCCTGTTTAAAAGTTTGAGGACCCCTGCTCCATGTTGTAACTTTTCTTAAACTTGTATATTCATGATTATTCTTTGCAGCATGCATTAGCTTTTGCTGTATAGGGAACCACCTCAAATCTTATAGCAGCCATTTAATTAGCTCACAATTCTGTGGGTCAGTGAGTTCCCCAGAATGGCAGGAGAGCTAGCCTGGTGTGCAAGCTCATGCCAAGTGTCTCAGCCTGTGTACACTTGCTAACATCCCGTTGGTCAAAGCTTGTCACATGGGCACAGCAGATTTGAGGAGTGGAGAAATAGACTCCACCTCTTAATGAGAGGAGAGTGCTATGTTGGCAGGTTTTCTAATCCACCACACAACATTTATGATAATGAATGTTGGAAACCACCTCTATGTGCAAAAACAGGGGCATAGTCAAATAAAATATAGTTCAACCATATGCTGGAAAATGCATGATGTTATACAAAAACATTTTGATATATGTAGATACTTAATGAAAATATAAAACAAAATGTGCTGTATAAAACCATTTCAGTGGGGGAGAAAAAAAAGCATTGAATAAAAGGACTCAAAGGACAAAATCTAAAACATTATCACTCCTATGTCTGAACAGCAGGGTTATGCCAGATATGTTTCTTTATACTCTCCAGTTTTCTAAGTTTTCTGGTCGAGCACATGAGGCAGTATTATGTGTAATTAAAGTACAGATTGGTCTGGTCTTGTGGCCTGGCTCTGCCTCTTGTTACCTGTGTGACCATAGGTAAGTTACTAAAACTCTTAAAGCCTCAATTTTTTTATCTGTAAAATGGGGGTTACAATAATGCACCTTATAAAGTTGTCATGAGGATACTGGGAGGCAAGATGGCAGATGAGAAAAACCTCCAGCCAGAGTGTCTCTGCAAGAAGGAAAGATTTTAGATGAAAGTGAACAAAACAAACAGGCAGACAAACATAGATCAGATGAGGGTTGGAAGGAAAGATGCCTAAAACTAAAGAAGACTCTACAGGAAGAAGTTGTGGAGCAGAATTGGAAGGAGAAAGTCATCTGCAGGGTCTAAACCCCGAGAGGCTTGGAGACCAGTGACAAGGGTAGGTGAAGCAGCTAAATTTCCCCTCCCTTGCATTTCAGACTGCTGGTGGGCTCCAGAGCTGCTGGAGAGACCTGCCAACACCAGCCCAGAGATGGCTGCCACCAGTGAGCTGTGAGCCTCCTGCAGACAGAGGCACCAGGCTCCCAACTCCCTTAGGGCACCTCCTACCCCACAGACCCAAGCCGATCAGCAGGGGCCATATTGCTTCATTCACCCCTTCTCCTCCCCTACCCATGGCTGCTGAGAGAGACAATTTAGCCGCCACCCACAGGCATTTTCAGGGAATGGGACCTTTTCTTTTGGGGTCCTGCAGTGGACTGAGGGGTACTCAAACTGTGAGATCCCTTCCTGCCAGCCTTCCCAGGTACTGGTTGCCTGGTGACTCCAGCAAAGCAGGGTATGTCCTCAGGAAAAGAGACATTGATCCAGCTTGGGCAGACATTGATCCAGCTCAGGGTGACCTGAGACCAGCACTCTTCTCTCTGGAAGGGTCAGGGATTGATCTCCGGGCCTTGGGGGACATGCCTGAAGGCCAGATCCTGTATACCCAGGGCTCGATCGCGTTGCCTGGAGGAACAGAAGGGATATTTGTGAACGAGTCTACTGAGGTGTGTGTGTCTTCAGGGGCAGATCAAAGTGGGGTCCTAGCTGCAGTGTGCTCAAGGGGCAACCCTCCTTCCACAGGAGGGCCCCACTCGCAGCTCAGGCTGTGATCATGGGCAGGGAACCTTCTGTCTTCCATCAGAGTCAGGGGAGCTCCACTTGTTTGAGGTCCTGCCTGCTGACAAAGGCCCAGGAGATACCATGGAATTGGGGGCAGGGTGGTGGAAAGGAGCAAGGCCTGCTCCAGATTGCAGGTCTCAGACGACTCTACCTCCACATACAGACTTTTTGGCTGAGTGGGGCCATTTCAGCCCCTCCCTGGCAACTTTGCCCAGAAACAGAGAACAGACCTTTCACCCCTGCTAACCGCATTTGTGGAGCTTGAGGGTAGGCTTACCCAACCCAGCCCTGCCCAGCCTCACTCCCCCACCTGCCCCCACTGATGTGCAGAATAATGACACACCTAAAAGTTGCAGGGCCCCACCCACCACCTGAGACATTGGAGCACCTCTCCAGAAGAATGAGAGCTGGTTACGGGACCCCCAATCAACATTGCAGCTTGCTCTTCCCAGAAAATGCCACCTACTGATAAGGTGGTAAATTTTCACACTGTTTTACTGCATTTACTGACTCATAATATAGGGTGTAGTTGAATCTCACCCACCCACAAACACCACCTGCTGGATCAGAGACTAAACTGAGCATGTCATTATCCAAAGGTAAGCAACAGCTGCTCCAGATGGGAAGAAATCAGTGAAAGAACTCTGGAAGTATGAAGAATCCAATGGAGAGCACACCCCCAAAGGGGAACATCAACTCTCTAGCAATGGATATCAACCAAATTCAGAACATGAAAATGACACAGAAGAAAGATTTTGAACATGGGTTGTAAGAAAATTCAATGATATGCAAGAGAAAATGGATACCATACACAAAGAAACCACACACAAAAAAATATCCAGTACTTGGAAGAAAAATTCACTAAAGAAATGGAAATATCAAAGAAAAATCAAACAGAACTTCTGGAAATGAATAATTTATTCAAGCAATTACAGAATGTGGTGGAAAACCTCAAGAATAGGGTAGATCAAACAGAAGAAAGAATCTTAGAGATTAAAGATAACAACTTTCAATTAAATAAGTCAGTTGCAGAGATAAACAAGAAATGTGGGATTATGTGAAGAGGCCTAACATGAGAATTATAGGCATCTGTGAGGCTGAAGAAGAAAATACACAGGGTTGGATAAACTCTTTGAGGATATAGTGGAGGAAAAAAGTATCCCTGGCCTTCCTAAAAAATCTAGATATCCAGGTACAAGATGCTCAAAGGATTCCTGGGAGATTCATTGCAAACAGGAAGACACCACAACACACAGTCATCAGACTGGCCAAAATAAACATGAAAGAGGTCCTCCAATAGCTATAAGGTGAAAGAAGCTGGTAACCTATAAAGCAAAACCCATGAGACTAACTTTAGACTTCTCAATTGAGACCTTACAAGCCAGAAGAGACTGGGCCCCGTTCTCACTCTTCTCAAACAAAACAATGCCTAGCTTAGAATCTTGTAGCCTACAAAACTAAGGTTCTTATATGAAGGAGAAATAAAGACCTTCTCAGACAAGCAAGGACTGAGGGAATTCATCAAGATCAGACCTGTCCTCCAGAAAGTACTCAGAACAGTGTTACACACAAATTAACACAATAAACACTCACCAGTGTAAAAACATCCAAAAGTTAAAGGTAAAAGGCCAGACACCACAATGCCTCAAGAGATAAAACAAAGCAACAAAGTTCAACTCAACAGGATGAACAGAAATCTACCCCACTTATCAATTCCTTCAATAAATGTGAATGGCTTGAACTGCCCACTAAAGAGACATAGGCTGGCCAAATGGATAAATTTACACAAGCCAAGTATCTTCTGTCTTCAGGAAACACATCTAAGCCACAAGGATGCATTCACACTCAAGGTGAAGGGATGAAAAACAATCTTTCATGCAAATGGGAGCCAAAAGAAAGCTGCCATAGCAGTGCTGATTTCAGATAACTTAGTCTTTAAATCAACAAAAGTAATGAAAGACAAAGATGGTTACTATATAATGATGAAGGGTACGATTCAACAAGAATACATAGCAATTCTAAATATTTATGGAGATAACTCAGGTGAACCCAGATTCATAAAACAAATCCTACTTGATCTCAACAAAATGATAAACAGCAACACCATAATAGCTAGGAACTTCAACACCCCTTTGTCAGAACATGACAGATCCTCCAAAGAGAAAATAAACAAAGAAACAATGGACTTAAACAGAACTATGGAACAAATGGGCCTGACATTTGCAGAGCATTCTACTCAAAAACCACTGAATATATTTTTATCAGCTCATGGGACATTCTCTAAGACTGACTATATCCTGGGCCACAAAGCATGTCTCAACAAATTTAAAAAAATAGAAATTATACCAAACGTTTTCTTGAACCATAGTGGAATAAAATTAGAAATCCACTCCAACAGAAACTCTCATCTCTACACAAAGTCAAAGAAACTAAACAGCCTTCTGTTGAATTATCATTGCATTAAGGAGGAAATTAAGATGGGAGTCAAAAGATTTTTTTAACTAAATGATAAAGGAGACACAAGTTATCAAAATCTGTGGGACACAGCTAAAGCAACCCAGAAAGGAAAATTTATATCCATAAATGGCTACAACCAAAAGACAGAAAGATCACAAATCAACAATGTATTGAATCATCTCAAAGAACTGTAAAAAGATGAGCAAATCAACCCCAAACCAAGCAGAAGAAAAGAAATAACAAAGATCAGAGCAGAAATAAAGAAACTGTATAACAAAAAACTAAACAGAAGATTAGTAAAACAAAAAGTAAGTTCTTTGAAAAAAATGAACAAATTGACATGCCTCTTGCTAGATTAATGAGAAGCAGAAAAGAAAGGACTCTAATAAGCTCAATCAGGAATGAAAAAGGAGAAATTACAACTGATACCATGGAAATACAAAATATCATCTATGAATACTATAAAAACGTCTATGCACATAAACTTGAAAATGTGGAAGTGTACAAATTCTTAGGAACACACAGTCTCTCTAGGCTCAATCAGGAAGAAATAGAATTCCTAAGCCGGGCGCGGTGGCTCACGCCTGTAATCCTAGCTCTCTGGGAGGCTGAGGCGGGCGGATTGCTCGAGGTCAGGAGTTCGAAACCAGCCTGAGCAAGAGTGAGACCCTGTCTCTACTATAAATAGAAAGAAATTAATTGGCCAACTAATATATATACAAAAAATTAGCCGGGCATGGTGGCGAATGCCTGTAGTCCCAGCTACTTGGGAGGCTGAGGCAGCAGGATTGCTTGAGCCAGGAGTTTGAGGTTGCTGTGAGCTAGGCTGACGCCATGGCACTCACTCTAGCCTGGGCAACAAAGCGAGACTCTGTCTCAAAAAAAAAAAAAAAAAAAAAGAAATAGAATTCCTAAATAGATGTATATCAAGTACTTAAATTGAAGCAGCAATAAAAATCCTTCCTAAAAACAAAAGTTCTGAACCAGACAGTTTCAACCTGAATTTACCATACCTACAAAGAAGAACCAGTGCCTATCCTGCAGATATTATTCCATAACATAGGGAACAAAGGAATCCTCTCCAACACATTTTATGAAGCCAACTTCACCCTGATACCAATATCAGGAAAGGGCTCAACAAAAAATGAAAACTATAGACCAATATTCCTTATGAATATAGATGCAAAAATTCTCAACAAAATCCTAGCAAACCCAATTCAGGTGCTCATCAGAGAAATAATCCATCATGACCAAGTGGGCTTTATCCCAGAAATGCAGAGATGGTTCAACATATGCAAATCTATAAATATAATTCACCACATAAATAGAAGCCAAACCAAAGACCATATGGTCCTCTCAATAGATGCAAAAAAAGCATTCGACAAAATTAAGCACCCTTTTAGGATAAGAACACTTAACAAAATAGGCATAGATGGGACTTATCTAAAAGTGATAAAATCCGTATATGACAAACCCACAGCCAACATAATACTGAACAGGGAAAATTGTAAAGTATTCCCACTTAAATCTGGAACCAGAACAGGTGCCTTCTATCACCGTTTCTATTCACCATAGTGCTGGAAGTCCTAGCTAGAGCAATCAAACAAGAGAAGAAATCAAGGTCACAGAAATGGGGGCAAAAGAGGTCAAACTATGGCTCTTTGCTGATGATATGATCTTATATCTAGAAAACCCCAAAGATTCTGCCATGAGACTACTGGAATTGATAAATAAATTCAGAAAAGTCTCAGGTTACAAAATGAATGTACATAAATCAGTAGCATTCCTATTTACCAACAACAGTCAAACTGAGAACCAAATCAAAGACTCAATACCCTTCACAATAGCAACAAAGAAAATAAAATACCTGGGAATATATTTAACTAAGGGGAGGTAAAAGAGTTCTACAGAGAGAACTATGAAACACTGAGGAAGGAAATAGCAGAGGATATAAACAGGTGGAAAACCATAGCATGCTCATGGGTTGGCAGAATCAACATTGTTAAAATGTCTATACTACCCAAAGTGTTCTACAGATTCAATGCAATCTCAATGAAAATACCAACATCATTTTTTGCAGATCTACAAAAAATAATTCTATGTTTTGTATGGAACCAGAGAAGACCCCGTAGCGCAAAAGCAATCTTAAGCAAAGAGAACAAATTGGTAGGCATCAATTTATCAGACTTCAAGCTATACTACAATGCTACAGTAACTAAAACAGCATGGTATTGGCACAAGAACAGAGACATAGACCAATGGAACAGAACTTAGAACCCAGATATAAAAACCATTCTCATATAGCCATATGATCTTTGACAAAGCAGACAAAAACATACACTAGGGAAAAGAATCTTATTAAATAAATGGTGTTGGTAAAATTGGATAGCCACCTGTAGAAAACTGAACAGGATCCACACCTTTCACCTCTCATGAACATCAATTCACAGTGGGTTACAGACTTAAACCTAAGGCATGAAACTATAAGAATTCTAGAAGAAAATGTTGGAAAAACTCTTATAAACATTGACTTAGGCAAAGAATTTATGAAGGGCTCAAAGGCAAAAACAGCAACAATAAAAAATAAATAAATGGTATTTGATCAAATTTTAACAGTTTCTGCAAAGCCAAGGAACTATCATGAGAACAAACAGACAACCTACAGAATGGGAGAAAATATTCACATGCTAAACACCCAATAAAGGGCTAATAACTAGAATCTATATAGAATTCAGGAAAATCAACAAGAAAAAATCAAACAACCCCATCAAAAAGTGGGCAAAGGACATGAACAGAAACTTTTCAAAAGAAGATACACTAATGGCCAAGAAACATGAAAAAAATACTCAACATCTCTAATCATCAGGGAATTGCAAATCAAAACCACAAAGAGACATCACTTAACTCCAGTGAGAATGGCCTTTATCAAAAAGTCACAAAACAATAAATATTGGCATGGATGCAGAGAGATAGGAACACTCTTACACTGCTGGTGGGACTGCAAACCAGTACAACCTCTGTGGAAAGTAATATGGAGATACCTCAAAGAGACACAAGTAGAACTATCATTTGATCCAGCAATCCCATTACTGGGCATCTGCCCAAAAGAACGAAAGACATTCTATAAAAAAGACATCTGCACTAGAATGTTTATAGCAGCACAATTCACAATTGCAAAGATGTGGAAACAATCCAAGTGCCCATCAATACATGAGTGGATTAATAAAATGTGGTCTATGTATACCATGGAGTTCTACTCAGCCACAAAAAATAGTGGTGACCTAGTACCTCTTATATTATCCTGGATAGAGCTGGAGCCCATTGTATTAAGTGAAGTATCACAGGAATGGGAAAAAAAGCACCACATCAACTTACCATCAAATTGGCATTAACTGATCAACACTTATGTACACATATAGTAGTAACTTTCATCAGGTGTCGGGCAGGTGGGAGGAGGAAGGAGGGGATGCATATATTCTCACCTAATGGGTGTGGTGCACACCATCTGAGGGATGAACATGCTTGAAGCTCTGACTCAGGTGGGGCAAAGGCAATATATGTAACCTAAACATTTGTACCCCATAATATGCTGAAATAAATAAATAAATAAAATGGAAAAATACATTTGCAATATTGACTCATTGTAGTTCCATAATACCTAATGATGTTTAGCATCTTTTTATGTTTAGCATGTTTTATGCTTACATGCATCTGCTTTAATAAAGTGTATGCTCAAAAAAAAAAAGAAAGAAAAGAAATAATGTCATAATGATTAAATGAGATATTTCATGCAAAGGGCTTCACACATTGCTGGGCATACAATAATTAGTCAATGAACATTAGATAAGAAGTCATTATTTTGTAATTAGAGAAAAGAAACAATCAATATTGTTTTTAAACCATAGTTTGAAAAATATAAATTTATAATAGGATTTGGATCTATTTAGCATCTGCTGATTGGAAAACTACATGACAAAAGTGGTTAATACTTTTCAGTAATGCTTTCTATTAAATTTGTATTTTACTGATCCCATTGATACCAATATGAAAAACAGTAGTACATATAATATATGAGAAGTATTTACTAAATCCACAGATGATGTGCGCTGGTAAAGGGATTTGAAGCCCTGACAGTGATTTTTGTCTCACTGGTTAGAAGTCATTTATTTGAGACAGCAAAAGAAAAGATGCAACAAAGCAGAGACTGATCAATTATCAATTAAGTCATCTGGGTGGTAAGTGGTAATGCTGGTAGTCTAACATTTCTTAAACTATGTTAAAGACTATTTCTACATTACAAATGGCACCAGAATTTTTTATGAGCCCCTAAATGTGAGCAGCCACAGTTTGGTCTTCCCTGTTTCCTTTCTTGGTTCAGATTTCCTGTCCCTAAGGGCTCTAGGAAGCTCAGACCACATAGGGTTGGTGCTTTCTGGGTACTATTTGCTATTATTATTTTTTTAAATCCCACATATGACTTTCAGAGTTTGATTAGTACGGAGTCCCCAGCAAACATCTCGGCTTTCTGTGTTCCCAGGATTCTTTCAAATGTCCTTTACTCCCCAAATTACATTAAAACAAAATAAAACACAGCAGTGGGAGAGATGTATACCCTGCCTGCAATCCATTCAGACGTCTTGTTGGCAGCAGTGGCACCACGGAACTTTCTGAGAAGGCACAACTGTCCTCAGGGAGAGGGATGTTAAGTTGTCAGAATGGAACTCCAGCAATTCCTAACTAACTTCAGAGTACCACCTGTTGTGATAATTCCACGAGTTTTCTTCTTGCTGCATGGAAACAGTATACTTCCCTCTCCTTTCCTTCAGAGAAATATTACAAACTTTATGATTTTCCCTCCCAGCCTGTACTATCTTGGACAGAAAAGGCGATATTTTTGTTCAGTCTTTCCTCTTGTAGAAGACTGTCCATCAGTTGGATGAATTTAGATACCTCCACTTGGACCTTCACACAACCCCTGGAAAATGTCAACACATTTAGTGTGATAAATACTCCATCATCCGAGCCAGGGCTTCTGAGTGCCACAGATCCTAGCAGGGAGGTTTATTCTCTTCCTGATTTGGGCCACAGCAGCACCCTGAGGAAGTAGTTTCAGAAAAGACTCTACAAGATCCTACGTCCTCTTCTAGATAGCAGTGAACCCAACCCTGTGTCAAAACCCTACAGGTAATTAGGACCTCGAAGGTTCCCCCCCACTTCTCTGCTGGGTGCCCAGGGGCTTCACTCCCGCCGGCTCCATGACCCCATTCACTGGCTCTACTCTGAGCCCTGGGATGCCACTCCCACCGTGTCACTGGTGCTGCTGCCGTGTCCCCTCCTCACTGCTGACCAAGCTAACAGAGCCAACGGAGCGACAGAGCTGGCGGCTCCGGCCACCACAGCCTCCACAAGGGACATCTGCTGACCACACCACTGCTGCACCCAGGGCAGGACGGCAACGTGCCACTGCCCCAGGGTGGGGGTTCCAGGTCAGCCACCTGCTTCTGCTGGCCTCGGAATAAACTTCCTCAGTTCACCCTGACTCTGGAGAACTGAGGGTGAGAATGGTATGTTCCGTACAAAAATGGCCTGTGTCCCAAATTGTGACAATACTTGGTGCTATAGCTCTGTGAGTTCAAACAAAACTGAAGCCAGCTTCCTCCAGATATAGCAGGGCACCCAGGTGGCCAACTCAGGGTGGATTCTAGTATTAGCAATATGCTATGCCTGGAATCAGTTCTCTTCTCTGACCGTTACAGTTTGAGCTGTGTAAGGTTCACCAGTCTAGATTCCCAGGGCTGTCGCAAACAATCTGCATGTAGTGTACTACACAAATCTAAAAGGAGAATAAGAAGTAAATAGTGCCCCAGTGTTGTTCAGTGCACAATCTGCACAGCTGTTCACAGTGGTTCCTAGTGGTTTTCTAATGATGAGTTCTCTCTCTTGGGTTCTGCTGCCCTCACTGGAATACGGCTAAGTGCAGCAGAACTGCTTTCCAATTCTTAACCCTCAAGAAGCTCAGAGACCCACTTTCTTTCTTCTCCAACCCCTCCAGGGTACTAATTAGCTGTTATAAAAATTTGCAAGGGCAGAGAGATGCTATCAGAACTTCACTCACAGCAGCAACTGAGCCCTAAGCAGTAGCCAGGCAAAATATCCTCCTCCAGTTGTAAGAACCTCTTGTCTCTTCAGATGCTCAAATAATTGTGAAGAGTAGAGACTAGTAAGGTTTGACAATAAATAAGTGTTCCTCCTACCAGAATCCCTGCCAAGGAGCCTGGAACAGGAAATAGAGTCATCGCTAGACTCACAGCCCCCGTTTTTTTCTTGACATCAGCATCTCTTCCACCCTTCCCTGGGTGGAGACCATCTGCTGCAACTCTCTCCTCCCCACCCGTGCCTCCTTTTGTCACTGCTCAAAGGACTTCCAGTGGGAATCTAAGAATAGCCTCTGCATCTCTGTTATTCTCTGCTCCTCCTGTGGGTTTTGTGCCTCAGCGACAGGGGCCATCTCTGGTTACCACTCGGGCCATATGCCCACGATTCAGGTTATTGCCATTAGGTGCCTTTATTTATTTGAACTGAGTCGCAGTTGGGCTGCGCGCAGACCGTGAGATAGGCCATCAGCATCCACGGATCTTCCCGCACAGTTCCTGGCACCCACGGAGACGGCAGGCTGCAGAATCAAGGCTGCTCAGACCGGTTAGCTGAAAACGCTGGTGAACAATTATGTCTATATATAGACCTGACCTGGCTGTACCCCTGGCCGCCAGCTTTGATTCCATTCTTTCAGGCATTTTGAGGTGCCAGGCCTCCTTTAACATTTTGTTCTACTAAATGTTAGAGCTGCTTATAAAGCACTAACCCGGTACCTCATTACTGCCTTGTTTGATTTCAGGGCGACAACGATTAGACAATAACCCAGCCAGCCCCTCGTGCTGTGCCGGGTCAGATTCTGGTCTCAGCTCTTCAGCGAGCCGGCTGTGTGATCCCCAAAGTCACTTAACCTCTTGGGTCTTTGTTTTCTCACATCTAATAAAAAGACTAGATCGTCAGAGAGGAAAGAAAATTTGGCTTTGGAGGCTGGCTGGGTTTTAACCCCAACTCCCACTTTATAGTCAGTCAGATTGTTTAACACGGAACTTCTTCCTCTTCAATAAAGGGAACGAGTTCACACTTGCCAGGCAGGACTGTGAGATTATTAAATAGGAAAAACCAAGCGTCAGATACACAGTAGGTATTTAGTCAATGCCAGTTTTCCCCTTGTTCTTTGGAGATTGTGTCCAGCTTTGGTAAAGACTGGATTTGGAATTAGAAAACCGGATTTGGGTCTCAGTGGTCTCAGTATGTGTGAGTCTCATGCCTCAGTTTCCTCATCTGGGTAATGGTATTATCACTATTAGGATCAAGTGGCATAATACACGCAAACACTTTCAAAAACACGAAAAAAACAGAATTTGGGTAACTTCTCTAGTTTGTACTTGGCCATCATAAACTTTTGCCACTGCACCCCCACGCTGGACCCTCCCTGCACGCACTCAAAACACCCGGGTGGTGGCTGTGGCTGGGACACGCCTTCTCACGCAGTTCACATTTATATTTCCACCTCGGCCCCCCTCAGCCAGGCATTCTGGGAATCGTGGGCCAGTCACCACCTGCCCAGGAATCTCGCAGGAGCCAGGCGTCGAATGAATGAGTCCTACTGACAGCCCATACCTCGGGTGCCTCGGCGGTGCTGGGAAGTGGAGACTAGCCCGTCTCCAAAATAAACAGACGTTGCTGTGGTTGCCTCTGGGGCCTTAGGCATGCATTCTCTGCCTAGGCCAATGTCTAGAGGAGTTTTTCCTACATTTTCTTCTAGAATTTTTATGGTTTCATGCCTTACATTTAAGTCTTATTACCTGTCTTGAATTAATTTTTGTATATGGCAAGAGAATCCTGGTTTTTTTCCCTTCTGCATGTGGCTATCCAATTTTCCCAGCACCATTTATTGATTACGGCTTCCTTTCCTTAGTGTGTGGTGTTGTTTGCTTTGTTGAAGGTCAGTTGGTTGTAGGTTTCTATTCTATTCCATTGGTCCATGTCTCTACTTTTATACTAGTATCATGCTATTCTGGTTACTACGGCTTTGTAGTGTTATTTGAATTCAGGTAGTGTGATGCCTCCAGATGTATTCTTTTTGCTTGGGATTGCTTTGGCTATTTGGAGTCGTTTTTGGTTCCAAATGAAGCTTAGGATTAATTTTTTTCTAGGTCTGTGAAATAAGATATTGGTATTTTGATGGGAATTGCTTTGAATTTGTAAATCATTTTGGGCACTATGGACATTTTAACAATGTTGATTCTGCCGATCCATGAGCAATAAACAAATAGGACTTAATTAAGTTAAAAAGCTTCTGAACAGCAAAGGAAACAATCAACAGAGTGAATATACAACCTATAGAATGAGAGGAAATATTTGCAAACTATGCATCTGACAAAGGACTAATATCAGAATCTACAAAGAACTTGAATCATGAAGAATAAAACAAACAACTACATCAAAAAGTGGGCAAAACATTATCCAAAGTGAGGCGACACAAGATCTGGAAAATGGGCTCCACATCTACTCGCCATCAAATTGGTACTGACTGACTAAAACTATGTTGCTCAAATGGTGGTGGTGTGCACCAGGGATTCGGGGGGGGGGGGGCCACATCTTAAGGATGTGGCGAGCATTGTGGAGGGGAAGGGAATGCTTCTAACCCTTCTTAGGGAGAGGAAAAGATATACAATGTAACCAAAATGTCAAAAAAAAAAAACAAACAGAAAAGCTTTTATGGAGTGGTGGGCAGGTGGGAGGGGGAGGAGGGGAAGGAGGTATACTTACATAATGGGTGTGGTGTGCACCAACTGGGGGTTGGACATGCTTGAAGTGCTGGCACAGAGGGGAGGAGGGGTGGCAGGGGCAATATATGTAACCCCAACAATATTTGTACCCCCATAATATAATGAAATAAAAGGAGGGGGGAAAAGTGGGCAAAAGACACAAACAAAAGTTTTTCAAAAGAAGAAAGAGATATGGCCTACAAACAGGTGAATAAATGCTCAACATCATCAATCATCAGGAAAATGCAAATTAAATCTACAATGAGATACCACTTTACCCCTATCAGAATGGCCTTTATTAAAAAATCAAAAAAACAATAGATATTGGTGTGGACGCAGAGAGAAGGGAACACTTATACACTGTTGGTGGCACTGCAAATTAGTACAACTACTATGGAAAACAGCATGGAGATTCTGCAAAGAAATAAATGCTGGACCTAGCAGTAATTCACTGTTGGGTATCTACCCAAAGGAAAATAAGTCATTGTATAAAAAAGACACCAGTACCGAAATGCTTATTGCAGCACAATTCACAATTGCAAAGATAAGGATCAACCTAAGTGCCCATCGGTTGATGAGTAGACAAAGAAAGTGTGGTGTATATTACACACACACACACACACACACACACACACACAATGGAGTACTACTCAGCCATAAAAAGGAATGAAATAGTGTCATTTGCAGCAACTCGGATGGAACTAGAGACCTTTACCCTAAGTGAAGTATCTCAGGAATGGAAAAGCAAACACCAAATGTTCTCACTAATAATCGAGAGCTAAACAATGGGTTCACACAGGCACGAAGAGATACAAAGAACACTGGAAAGTGAGAAAGAGGAGGGTGTGAGGGCAGGTGTGGGGTAAAAACTTACCTATTGGGTACATGAACACTATTCTGGTGACAAACACACCAAAATCCCTGACTTCCATGTAACAAAACATTTGTACCCCTTTAATAATTTGAAATAAAAAAAACAAAACAAAATAAACATGATCCTCCTGCCGAAATTGCAGCCAGTTGCGCACCAGGTCGCGTGTCGGGGCGACTTGATGCTTGCTGACTTCCAGGGCAGCGTGGTGAGGGAGGCGCACGCCCGCTTCCCCCGGGTCTCTCGGAGCGCCACATTCCCCACCGCAGGGCTGTGCTCTCCCTCTCCTCTCCCGCCTTTCTCTTCCCAAGCGTTCCTCACTATGTCCAGCAGCCCTTTCGAGTGCTTGGTTAAGCTGCCAGGAGCTTCACACTTCGGGTATCTGGATATACATTCTTATAAATGGCTAATTTTGAACTAAAACAGCCAAGTGTATCCTTCCCCTCTCTGACACTCCAGACAGATGACCTGAAAGGCATTTGATAGACGGGGTAGATGTGAGTAAAAGCGGCATTTCAAAGTTGGGATCTGTATGGAGTGTTAGGCGCTCACTAAAGCAGCTGTGACAGCCCTTGCTGAAAGTGCCCTCAGAATTTTCTTAAAAGCCAAAAAAAAAAAAAAAAAAAACCCACAAAAAAAGATGTACAAAACGAAAATGTCTGCTAGATGTTTATGAAGGCCTGTATTAATGCTTCCATCTAGTTCTCATGGAAATGGCTCCTTGTCTCAAACAAGGAATTGCCCCTCTCTCAGCCGAGGGAGCTCATTATTTTGGCTTTACTGACAATCAAAGAGTGTGCCGCAATGACCTTGTGACACGGTAACACCCCCCCCTGGGGGCACGGTCTGGGGAGGGGGTGGGGCAGACACCTGCCAGGGCCAGCGTCTGTCCCCAAAGGCTAACCGCCCTCCGCCCTCCCAGAGAGGGGCTGCAGCAGGAACAGAGGCTTCATGGCCAGTTTGGGCACATTTCAAGAGACACTGACAGCCCGCACTGGGGCGGGGGGCAAAGGACGGTAGAAGCGCTGGGCCTGCTTCGGCTGTGGACTGGGGCCGCCAACGCAAAGGCGCGGGGGCTCGGGCGCGTGGCGCCACCAGACACAGAGGGCTTTCAAGGGGCTCATTCTTTTAAGTTGGAATGGCGCCCAGTGGGTGGTCATGATACTGAAGCAAATTCGAGTTTAAAAAACATCTCCTAAAGAGAAAATAAATGTGATAGTAATGGACTCATGTTTTATGATGGTCTTTCTCGAGGGGCATCTCTGCTGGACTGACGTGCACCCCTCATTCATTTGGGGGCACCTTTACGTGGGCCACACTGACATGCCTCCTCCTCTTGGGCTAGCGGGATTCCTGCGACTTGGTGAGGGGCTGTCACCGTGGGGTAAGTAGGAAGAGGACAAGCTTGGTCTCAGGGCACAGAGAAGCCCCTCTTTCACCAGACGTCTGGCAGGCACGTCCAGCGGCCCTTACAGGACACCCCTGGGGACTCCAGCAGGAAGGCCTGCTGGCTTGGCCCCTTAGGATGGCAGGCAGTGAGCACCATGACTGGGTGAAAGCCAGGCAACGGTTCAGCCCCTGGCCTCGCCCCTGAGCCTCTGTGGATCCCCGGGGCTCCTGGCTGATGGTGACAGTGGCACTCACCCCAGCAGTGGCCAGCAGCCAGGGGATGCTACACTGTCCTCCTCGAGCTCCTCCTTGGCGGTGGCTCTTCGTGGCAGTGCCTCAGGCCTCAGGGAGCTGCAGCCTGCTCTCCCCAGCCCGCCTGCCCTGGTTCTGGAAGAACCACCCCTCCACCCCAACCCCGCCCCCACTGAATGCTACTTCTCATCTTTTTTTGTCCTTGCCCAGGGCAAGGTATTTTCCACAAGGACTTTTGGAAACTAAAGCCAGAAAAAGACTCACGTGCTATTTTTCACTTTATGCTCCAACTCATTCCTCCCCCAGGCAACGAGCGTGGGAAGTGTGGCTGACGGCACAGAGCAGGACGAAGGGGCAGGGACACTGGGGAAGGACGCCGCTGGTTATCCCTGCACTGACATCGAGCCCTGCCGTGGGCAGGCGCCAGGCGCTCCGCGCGCACTGCCTCCTCTCACTGGGCCGTGCAGTCATTCCATCACTCTTCCAGGATGCCTTGCTGTGCCAGACACTGCAAGTGCAATGCACGGAGCACGAGGAAATCGCAGGCGCTTTGTTCTGGGAGTGAGCGTCAGTGCCTGCATCTTCTCAGTTGAGGACTTTGGAATGCAGACAGAGAAGGTTCCCCGGGATTCACACCTGGGCCCGCGTGACTCTGTACACCGCTTCCCGAGGCAGCCAGCAAAGGCCACGGTGGGACGGGCTCCTCGGGAGGGGTGGGCAGAGCAGTGCCCCCGCGGACGCGGAGGAGCCATTGACGAGACGCTGCACCTGTGGCACTGGGGGGGAAGGAGACCCGTCTACAGCTGCCTGGGCCCCTGAAGAGTCAGGGATTTCTGCTGACCACTGGGAGCCAGACTGGGGGTCAGTTTGCTGGGATGGGCGAGGAGGGAAGAAAACTGCAACGTCCGCGGACAGTCTGGAAGGAAAGGTGGAGGATGGTGTGGACATGGCCCAGGCAGCCTCCAGTGGCTCCCTGAGGAGCCGGTTCCAGCTGGGAGTTGCGCACACTCGCGTCCCAGCTCTCTGCCGTGGGAGCTTTGAGCGGCACTGACACCGGCACCCTCCGCCCACGACCCTGATGAGACGAGTCTGGGACTAGGGGTGGGGCAAGGCCATAAACAAAAGACGGTGGTGAGATGCCCCCGGAAAGGTGGTGTTTGCGGGAAGGCGCTGGCCGGCGGAGCAGGCGGGAGAGGCCGCCAGACAGGCGGGGTGGTGCGTGCGGGCTCCGGGAGTGGAGAGCAGGAGGACTCGTGAGTGGGGGCAGCTGAGGGCAAGTGCACCCCCGCTTGGTATTGTGAGCTCCTGGCCCCCCAAGACCCCGGCTCCCTTGCCCCCAAGTTATTCCGAACCCTGCCTTCCTGGCTGGGGTCCTGCCTTCCTCGCCCACCCACGGCCTCAGCGGCGCCCAGCACCACTTTGTAAACCTACGCGCTGGCTCTGAGCACATTTGCCCCTCCACACTTCCATGGTCTTTGCTGACCACCCGGAACCCAGGCCTGGTACCCACTTCTGAACTGCAGGACCAGTGAAGCCAGGCTTCAGCCCTGCAGAGCCCTGCAGTCCTAAGAAGGGGGCCATGGGGCTTGGGGAAGGCAGGGGACACTAAGTGGGCATGGCTTTGGTCATGTGTCCCCTTTCCTCTTGCTTTCATGAGTTTTGTGTAAGGTTCTTGGATTCCATGAGAGGTTTTGTTCGAAAATCAAAAGGCCCTTTCTGCTAAGGGAACTAACAACAGCTTGAGAGTCCATGTAGCACAGGGATGAAGAACCTGGAGCCACTGAATAGCCCAGTGACCTCTTTTTGCCTCAGTTTATTCATCTGTAAAATGGGGTAATAACAGTACCTTCCCCTTAGGCGGTTGTGAGGTTGGACGAGCTACTGCAGGTCAGCTGCGTGGAGGGCTGCACTCGGCAAGGGCTGGCGGTCACCACGCTGCAGGTGACAGGCTGCCGTGGGGCTCTGGGCAGGAACAGCGCAGTCAAATCTGAGCCAGACTCTGTGTCTGGCAGCGTGTTGGAGGATGGACTGGGGCAAGGGTGCTGAGACTGCACACAGAGCGATCCCACAGAAAGTTATTCCCGCCTTCTTGATGAAAAGGAGAAGGGCCTACGACAGGGGGCCTGGGGCGAAGAAGAGCTGGGATACCAGGAAGACGCGGCAGGACGGGGGCCAGTGGCTATGGGGGAGCCTGGGAGGGGACAGGGTGGGGGCCCCATGTCCTGTGAGCGAGGCACGGATGCTTTGCAGGAGGAGAGGGTCTGCAGGCGGTTGAGCCATAATCCCCAAAGGCTTAATGCTTTCCGGTTTTCAGGTATTCCTCAACCCAGCCGGGTTTAAACCTAAAATTAAGTCCACAAGTCTACCCCTTGTCAACTTGGCACCCATTCGCATCTCCTTAAACTACGCTTAATTCCCAAATAAAGCCAATAATGAGATAATTGCTCTAACATGATGCAACTGTCCCGTGCACAGCCGAAGGTGCCCGAATCCCTTCTCCGCAGTTCGGCTTTCAGGATTTCAACATTCAGAACTTTAATCTTTCAGGATTGTGATTTCCAAGGTTTTACATTTTACGGGGTTTGATAATTCAAGATTGCAACATTCAGCATCATGGCATTCAGGGTAGCGTCTTTTGGGATATGCTTGGCACAACGACCGTGAGGAGTCTGCAGTCGCTGGGTGCAGGTGGCCAGCGCGGCGCCAGGAGGGGAGGGTGCAGATACAGACTTGCGAACCCCAGCCTGTAGTAACCGAACACAGGGAGTGAATGAAGTCACCGAGGGAAAGGGTGAGAAATGAGAAGGAAATGGCGAGCAGGGGCTGAATCCAGCGGACACAGGCCATGAACTGGCGGGTTAGAGGCTTCAGAGCTCTTGGTGGAACCGTCACCTTGTCCCCGTAATTGTGTGAGTGCCCGAGGCTGCGGGTCACAAGGTGGCCATGTTCGCAGCAGCCAGGCCGCCTAAGGACAAGCACACAGTGGCACTGGCAGGCTTTTGCGAGGACAACCCCTCAGGAAGTCTCACGAGCGCAGGAGCCTGGTCAGAGCCCGTGGAATGGGGCTCGGCTCAGCCCCCGCGTGCAGCCGCTGGTGTGAAGCAGACTCGCTCACCGCCAGCGCAGCCAAAGTAAAATCTGCAGGGGAGTTGGGAGGCTCCTAAACTATGTAGGTGGCAGACACTATTTGATGCCACTCCATCTAAGTGACAGGTCAGTGTTCAGCCGAGGTGGCATGAGTAGGTAGTTGGCAGAGAATTCAGCACATGGCACGGGGCCTGTGTTTTTGTCTCGGACTGAGCAGCGGCTGAGGATTGGGCCCAACTCACCCCTGGGATGCCCACCTGCATGGAGGGGCCCCGCTTCCCACTGCGTGATCCCCAGAGCCCCAAACCTGGCACTGGAGACTTAGTGGCTGTGCAGTGAATCTTCACGGAATTAGGCAGGCAAAAATAAAATTCCTTTTGCTTCATTCCCCCGAGAACTGTCATGAGGAAAGCTCTCGTTTTTGCCGGAGGCATTTGAGTGAACACTGTCTCAATTCTTTGAATTACCCCCCTAGTCAGTGGCACACCTTGGACCTGCTTTCCAGCTGAAAGAGGAGTTCACTGAAGGAAAACCTCTGAAAGGGCAGCCACGGGGTTCCTCAAAGCCATTGTCCAGGTCTGTTGCCCTGGCCCACAGTGGAGGGCGAGGAAGAAATGCTGGGTTGTGTTTCTCACGCTCACCTGCCTCGGGAGGAGGGATTGACTGGCAGCCGCCCCTGCGTTCCCAGCAACGCAAGCAAGGCCCAGGCGTCCGTCCATAGTGCCCGTTGGCTGCTCCTTCTCAGACTTTCCAGAGAAGCAAAGTCCTGCTTATAGTTTGCTCTCCACGTAGGGCTGTCAGCTGAGAGCTCGGTGTTGCTCCCTTTCTCTGCACGCTTTCAGGAGGAAAAGCCATCGGGAGTGGATGTCTCCTCACTTCAACGCGACCCTTCCTAGTTCGTCTATAGGGGAAGATTTTGTTTTATAAACTCTGACATTGCATGTTAGATGCAAGCAATGTGGGGAATACATGGGTTTATTTACCCCTTCCACCATTACTTCGTTTATGCATTAATCCATTAACCACTTCAGTACGAGCGTCGACTATAGTCGACAGCCACAGATGAAGCTGCACATCACAGCATTGACTATAGTCGACAACCACAGATGAACTCGCTCAGCGTTGACAATAGTAGACAGCCACAGATGAGTGTGCATGGCCCAGCTTTGACTATAATCGATGGCCAGAGATGATCACGCACAGCCCAGCTTTGACGATAGTCGACAGCCGCAGATGATCATGCACAGCCCAGCTTTGACGATAGTCGACCGCCACAGATGAATGCATATAGCCCAGCATCGACTATAGTCGACTGCCACAGATGAACGCATACAGCCTGGCATGGACTATAGTCAACAGCCACAGATGAATGCCTACAGCCCAGCTTCGATTATAGTCGACGGCCACTGATGAACTCATAAGCCCGGCTTCGTTTATAGTCAACGGCCACAGATGAACTCACACAGCCCGGCGTCGTCTATAGTCAACAGCCACAGATTTAAACACACATCCCAGCGTCGACTATATTTCACTGCCACAGATGAACACATACAGACTGGCATCGACTATAGTCAATGGCCACATATGAACATGCACAGCCTGGCTTCAAATATATTAGACCGCCACAAACGAACGCAAGGAGCCCAGTGTCGACTATAGTCGACGGCCACAGATGAACACTTACAGCCCAGCATTGACTTTTGTCGACGGCCACACATGAATGCATACAGCCCAGTGTCAACTATAGTCAACGGCCACAGATCAACTTGCACAGCCCAGCATCGAGTATAGTCGACGGCCACAGATGAATGCATACAGTCCGGTGTCAACTATATTCGACGGCCACAGATGAACACATACAGCCCAACATGAACTATAGTCAACAGCCACAGAAAACGCATACAGCCCAGCGTTGACTACATTCGACCACCACAGATGAACGCATACAGCCCGGTATCAACTATAGACGACGGCCACAGATGAACATGCACAGCCCGGCGTCCTCTATAGTTGACGGCAACAGATGAACGTGCATGGCCCAGCGTCCACTATTGTCGCTGGCCACAGATGAACATGCACAGCCCAGCATCGACTATATTCGACCGCCACAAATGAACTCAAAGAGTCCAGCGCAGACTATAGTCGACAGCCACACATGAACGCGTACAACTCAGCATCGACTATAGTCGACGACCACAGATGAATGTGCACAGCCCGGTGTCCTCTATAGTTGACAGCAACAGATGAACCTGCATGGCCCAGCGTCCACTATCGTCGCTGGCCACAGATGAACACACACAGCCCAGAGTCGACTATAGTAGACTGCCACAAATGAACGCACACAGCTGGGCATCCGGCATCGACTATAGCTGACGGCCACAGATAAACCTATACAGCCCAACGTCGACTATAGTCGACAGCCACAGATGAATGAACACAGCCTGGCATCGACTATAGGCTATGGCCACAGATGAACGCATACAGACTGGTATCGACTATAGTCAGTGGCCACAGATGAACTCGCAAGGTCCAGCGTCGAGTATAGTCGACCATCACAGATGAACACGCACGGCCCAGTGCTGACTATAGTTGACCACCACACATGAACTCACACAGCCCAGCATTGACTATAGTAGACGGCCACAGATGAACTCACACAGCCCAACATTGACTACAGTAGACGGCCACAGATGAACTCGCACAGCCCAGCGTTGACTATAGTAGACGGCCACAGATGAACTCACACAGCCCAGCATTGACTATAGTAGACGGCCACAGATGAACTCACACAGCCCAGCGTTGACTATAGTAGACCACCACAGATGAACTCACACAGCCCAGCATTGACTATAGTAGACGGCCACAGATGAACTCACACAGCCCAGCGTTGACTATAGTAGACCACCACAGATGAACTCACACAGCCCAGTGTTGACTATAGTAGACCACCACAGATGAACTCACACAGCCCAGCATTGACTATAGTTGACCACCACAGATGAACTCACACAGCCCAGCATTGACTATAGTTGACCACCACAGATGAACTCACACAGCCCAGCATTGACTATAGTTGACCACCACAGATGAACTCACACAGCCCAGCATTGACTATAGTAGACGGCCACAGATGAACTCGCACAGCCCAGCATTGACTATAGTAGACGGCCACAGATGAACTCGCACAGCCCAGCATTGACTATAGTAGACGGCCACAGATGAACTCACACAGCCCAGCATTGACTATAGTAGACGGCCACAGATGAACTCGCACAGCCCAGCATTGACTATAGTAGACGGCCACAGATGAACTCGCACAGCCCAGCATTGACTATAGTAGACGGCCACAGATGAACTCACACAGCCCAGCATTGACTATAGTAGACGGCCACAGATGAACTCACACAGCCCAGCGTTGACTGTAGTAGACGGCCACAGATGAACTCACACAGCCCAGCATTGACTATAGTCGACCACCACAGATGAACTCGCACAGCCCAGCGTTGACTATAGTAGACGGCCACAGATGAACTCGCACAGCCCAGCGTTGACTATAGTCGACCACCACAGATGAACTCGCACAGCCCAGCATTGACTATAGTACACGGCCACAGATGAACTCGCACAGCCCAGCGACGACTATGGTCAACAGCCACAGATGAACTCGCACAGCCCAGCGTTGACTGTTGTCGACAGCCACAGTGAACGTGCACAGCCCAGCATCCACTATAGTCGACCGCCAGAGATGAAGGCATGCAGCCCTGTGTAGACTGTAGTCGACAGCCACAGATGAACTCGTACAGCGACGTTAGCTGACAGCCGTGATATGACTTTTCTCATTTTTCATTTATCAAAGTAAAATTGTGAATGTTTAAAAATAACGTAATGAAAACACATATGTATATGTTACCTATTCTCATGTACATTACAAGTAAAGCTGCCTGTAAAGTAAAACCAGCTTTCAGTGGTTTTAAGCTTTCCTCATCGCACAAGAGCAAAACGGACGCGTCGTCAACGCTTGCGCAGAGCACGGTGCGGGCTGTGGGCGCGGCTGTGGGCGGGCCGTGGCCGGTGAGTGTGGGAGTGGTTAGATGCGCACCGAACAGCTCGTGTGCTCCCAGCACTGGGAACGCAGGCGAACAGCACACGGTGTCTCCAAGGACTGGGAAGCATCCAGACAGCGCACATGCGTGCGTATGTGTGCAGCACAGCGAGGCGGCGCAGGGCGAGGTGACGTGAGTCTGTGGGCAGAGACGCGAGCCCTGAAGGGACAGGGCTCTGAGTACTACCGAGCACCACGCACTGTTCTAACACGTCCATTTCATTTTCCCCACGACCTCATGAGGTATATGCTGTTATTATTTCCGCTTCACAGTTGAGAAAACTGACTCTCAGAAGCTGCACGACTTGCTCCATGTCACACAGGTTGCAAGCGGGGACCCAAGGACTGGAACTCAGTTCTGTGCCTGAGCCACGCTCATCCTAGTGTCCCTGCTCTTTTCCACACCGCCGTTTGGGATGGCTGCGAAGGAACTCCTCACATGGGTCAGGGCAGATCTTCAAACACTTGAAGAGTTCTCATAGAAGACATCCCCTCCCACCACCTCACTTTCGGGTTAGAGTTCATTTTTATTCTTTTGCTGTTTGGAGCTCCTCATCCTTGTGCTGTGCAATCCCAGCGGGGCTGCTGAGGCAATGCCCTCCCTCCCAGGGCCCAGGGAGGTGGTCGAGCTGAGACGGCCATTTGGGCTTTGTCTGTGCGACTCCCAGCAGTGAACAGTGGGACACAAAGATGGGGCTTGGGCCCAACCTGTGAGGACCGAGGGGCTGGCTAGTGGCTTTGGTGCTGAGACCTCAGGGCGCCAGGCTGCCAGCTCCCAGTCCCTTGGCTCTGCGAGTGAACAGCGCTTGCATTTAGAGTTGGCCGGCAGAGCTGGCAATGCTGCGGTGAGCCCAGAATGCTGACTTGATGCCTCCTCGGGTGGAAGAGGGACCAAGTTTTCCATGTGGTTCCAGCAGGGCCAGCTAGGACCGACTAGCTGTGCATTGCTGGGAGGCTAATTCTGAGTCAGAAGGGGGCGGGAAGTCTATATATTAGAGGGCTGAAAGTGGCCTTGAGAAGTACCAGGATCCCTGCTACTAGAGGTGCACAGCAGAAACCAGGGCAGTAGAGGACTCGTCCCCCGGGTGGGAGCTTGTGATAAATGCCCTCAACACCCTTTTCCTGAAATGAGTCGTTCCACATGTCCTTTGCTGGTTCTCTCTACACCCAGGATGGCCTACGTGCAGGCTTGCCCCTGCCACACCTTCCCCAGCTGTTAGCAGCTGCACCTTTGACCTGTTGGCATGCAGTAACAATGACATTTGACATTTATCAGGGGCTGCTTTTACTAGGCACTATTTTAAGCACTTTACATCTTCTGAATAATTCAATCTTCATAACCACCTATGAGATCATATTACTAGCATTCCCGTTAGTTATATGGGGAAACTAGGGCACAGAGAAGGTGAGCCTGAGGTTACAGAGCTAGCAAGTATCAAAGCGAGGATTTGAACCCAGGCGGGGCCATGCCCTTAACCTCGAAACCATGCAGCAGATGTTATAATGGTGTGTTTAGTGCCTATGAGGACGGACCTGTTTATTTCCAGGCATAACGTGACAAAGATAATATCCAAGCCACTTCATATACCAGGGCATCAGACTCTTGATTCTTTGAGATGGGTGTCACACATGATAAACTCTGGATGGGAAATTCTTGATCAGTATGAGCTGAGAGTTGTTACCTGGAGATGGGGCCACTGGCAGAAGGTAGGGGGGTGAGGTCAGGGCTCTCGGGGGCTGGAGACTGCTCAAACCAGCTCACACGCACTGATTATGCACATCTCTTCTGAATTCTTGTCCAGTGGCCTCCGGCTGGGAGCTTGAAATAGGTCACAGAAAAAGTATTTACACTAAGAAAATTGGCAAATGCTACAAATAGTTATACAATTAACAAAGAGATTTTTCTCAACTTGTGGCAGATCAGGCTATAATTTAGACACAATAACTGTGGCATGTCTTGATCCAAGTGAGCATGGGCCATCCATGGTAAAGGCTGAATTCTTCAACTCCTTGAGGCATTCTCCCTTCCTCACCCCTGGAGTCACTCCTCCCATCAGGGACTGGCGGCTGGCTGCCTGGCTACCGCACATACAGTGCCAGTGTCTGCCTTATCTCAGTGAACCTTGGAGGAGGCTGTCTCCAGAACAGATCATTTTATAGCCACAAAAAGCCACATGGTGCAACAAGGATTGTCATGGGCCATGACTGAGGAGCTTTGGGTTCCAAACTGGAACTCCTGCTAATGTGTTGGGTGACCATCCTGGGTCAGTTTCCTCCAGCAAAGCAGAGACGTCAGCACTCACCAAAGACACCAGAGAGCTCAGAGAATGAGACGTGTTACAGCGTGTGGTCTGCTTGCCTAAGAGTTTGTCGGCTGTCAGAGTCCATTTGGGAGGGTTCCCAGGTGGGGCTCTGGGGCTGCTTGTTGCTCTATGTCCTGCCTGGGCAGGGTGGGAGGGGGGCTGAGACATGCAGGAAGGCAAGGGATGAGGAGGGACCTTAAAGGAGGTGGGGAAGGGGTGGCACAGGGTGACAGTTAACTTTAGGTGTCAACTTGACTGGGCTAAGGGGTACCCAGATAGCTGGTAAACCATTACTTCTGAGTGTGTTTGTGAGAGTTTTGTTGGAAGAGATGGGCCTTCAAATCAGTGGACTGAGTGAGAAATATGGCCCTCACCAAGGTGGGCAGGCACCATCCAATCCATGGAGGCCTCAAAAAAGCAGAAAGATGGGGGACAGGTGATTTAGCTTTCTCTGCTTGAGCTGGGACAGCCATCTTCTCCTGTCCTCAGACATTGGTGCTTCTAGTTCTCGACCTTCAGCCTCAGACTGGGGGTTACACCACCAGTTGCCCTGTCCTCCAGTATTCAGAGAGCAGACCAAGGGACTTCTTGGCCTCTGTAATCATGTGAGCCAATTCCCATAATAAACCCCTCTTCTATCTATCACCCATCTATCTATCTATCTATCTATCTATCTATCTATCTATCTATCTATCTATCTATCAATCTATCTATCAATCATCTATCTGTCATCTATTTATCTGTCTGTCATCTGTCTGTCTCCTATTGGTCTTGTTTCTCTGGAGAACCCTGATTGACGTCGGGCTGTAAAAGACTGACCCAGGTGCCTAAGATTTGGGCTGATGGAGTTAACTGGGACACTCGGTCCCACTAGGACGGACTTGTGTCCCTGGACTCCCTGACCAGAGAAAGCTATCTGTTTGCTCCCGATCACGAGCACAAGACGTACCCCAAGCCAGAGGCCTGCCTGGGCTCACGTCCGCCCTGTCTTCTGCTCTGCGCAGACAGAACTACATTTCCCCGCTTCTGGGCAGGTGTGGCCAACGGGAACAGCAGGCAGGAGATGAGAGGGTGGAGGGGACACCGGAGCGTTCTCCCCTCTGTGCTTCCAGGGAGTTCCTGTCAGCAGCCACGTCTCTGTGTGCCGCAGCCCCGTGGACGTCCAGACCCTGGCGAGGCCCTCCTCCCGCCGCCCGGCTCGAGATGTGGCAGCAGCTTCCTCAGTTGCTTGCCTGCCTGTCGTCTGCTTCCCAGCTCCTCCCTCCCTGCGCCGCCATCGGCAAACACGGGGTTCCTGGTTCCAGGCTCTCCACAGCCAGACCGTTTCTAATTTCTTCTTCACGTGATGATACAAAGAAACAAACGCAGCGGATTCGAGTTTCGGGTGGGATGTCCTCTCACTTTTCAAATCTCAGCCCATGCCGTATTTACGCCGGAGCATGCTCGGGTCACGCGGGCAGCTCGGGTCACGCGGGCAGCTCGCTGGCGCTCCAGGGCACAACCGGGACAAGGCTCGGCATGGCGAGTGGGGCCAGCAGAGCCCGAGGAGCCTGCAGGAACAGGGTGGGGGGCGCTTTGCAAAGCTCTTTTCCTCCTTCTCTTGTCAAATCTCTCCCGTCCTGGCACGCTGAGGCTGTCCACACGGACCACCTCCCTGGGCTCCTTCCCTGGGGCTTCCAGCGGGGTGTGGTCCCTGGGGAGATCTGGCGGAGACGGCGCCAAGGGGACAGGTGAGGCTGGGCAGCGGTGGCCTGCAGCCAGCGCGCTGCTCACAAGACTCGGCCGTGCACAGCTGTTGCCGAGTCTGCATCTAGTGGCCTCACATTGGTAGCTTGAAATAGGCCATGGGGAAAGTATTTACATGAAGAAAATGGGCAAATGTGACAAATAAATGCTTTACCTCAGAAAGCCCAGTATTAAACAAGAACAGCGTGCCTCTGTGTTGGCGTAGTTATTTTGCTGGCTCCCGCTTGTGGGGTAGCTTCAGGCTGACCTTGGCCAAAAGTCACTGTCCTTCCTTCTCAAAGTAGCCATCTCGGCCGGCACTTCTCTCCTTCTGGCACTGCGCGACTTCCTGCGGTTCCCCAGCCGCCCGCTGTGTGAGCGGCCCTTGAGGAACGATCCTCGGATCACCGCACTTTGCTGCCTGCGAGGACCACGGCTGACGAGGTGGGGAAACAGGGGCACAGCCACTGGCCGGTGTGTGCCGAGCCGTGGGCTACAATGGCTGCTTGTGCATCTAAGTGTGATAGTTCTAGAACCTGAGTCTACTGCCTCAAGAGAGCCTGAAAAAATCAGTAGCCTGGAATGATGTTCAAATTCCCTGCTATAAAAACTTTTCCTCTATATCTTTGCCCACTAATGTCTTTCTATCCCACAACTTCTTTCACCCCAGGATGTGAAAACAAATTCCTTTCCAAAAAGATGACTTCAGAAACCGCCAATCCCACTGCAGGGCCTGGGGGACAGGCCCCACACTACAGGGCTCAGAGTGCGACAGTCCCGGTTCGGTGGCTGTCAACCCACACTACAGAGTGTGATCACCTGGAGCCACAGAAAACCTGATACGTGGCCCCCAGACCAATTAAATCAGATTCTGAGACACTAACTGTGTGAGCTTGGGAAAAACATCTCTAAGCCCCTTCACCCCTCAGAAGGGCGGCGGATCATACCTGTCTTACCGGACTGCTGGGAGGACTAGACGAGTGGTGAACGGCAATTTGCATCCGCCTCCTCACCCCTCATTCTCCCCGCGCAGTCCCAGAGGACAGGAAGCACAAGGTGGGCCACCCCGAGATCCAGACCAGCGGCTCTTACGAGTGATCCATGCGCCAGCCCGTCAGCCCCCTGGGAACTTGCCATTAACCCGGATCCCCCGGCCTCACTCCAAGCCCACTGATTGGGAAAGTGCAGGGGAGGAGCCCAGCAGTGGGTGTTTTAACACATCTTCCAGACGATTCTGACAAACACTAAGTCTGAGACCGTGTGGTCTAGACGTCCCTCCCTTTACCTGCTGGTGACTGCTGGGACAGCCAGCTGCCTGCCCCGTTCTCACTCTCTGGCCTGGCTTGCCCCTTTGGCTGACTGCATGTTACCCCTGCATGGGCACTCCAGGCCTTGCAGTCCCACCATTCGGCTCCAGGCCAGCCCTGCCACCAGCCCTGCCACCAGCCCTGCCACCAGCCCTGCCACCAGCCCTGCCACCAGCCCTGCCACCAGCCCTGCCACCAGCCCTGACACCAGCCCTGCCACCAGCCCTGCCACCAGCCCTGCCACCAGCCCTGCCACCAGCCCTGACACCAGCCCTGACACCAGCCCTGCCACCAGCCCTGCGGTGGCGTGGCTTTCCTGGGTTGCGAGTACAGGGCTCATAGCTCATGAAATAGGGACGGGGCAAACACAGCGATGGAGTCTCCTCTCCCAAGATACCCAGGGCCATTATTTTGCGAAGAAATTACTTTCTTGTTTTGCTTTTAATATGGGTACTGTGTTTATAAATTATGGCCCTTTGTTGATTGTCTTTCCTCATCAGATAAAGACTTTGGGATCAAGACATCTGCGCCGGGGGACAGAGGCGTGGGAGGTTTTCTCCTCTCCCATGAAGTCCGCGGTCGACACGTGAGTGTGGCTGTCAGGGTGCGTGCTGGCGTGTTTGGGGGGCAGGCGGCAGGACGTGAGGAGGAAGGGAAAGGGCTCACCGTCTCTTTGGGATAAGCGCCTCCTCCCGCCGTTCCCGCTCCCGCCTCACCATGCCGCTGAAAGGTTGGGTCTGGAGGTTTAGACTCAGAAGGGCTAGAGCAGGAACGGCTGCCGTGGAGATTTCTCAGCCCGGGCTTCTGCATTTCATCCGGGCGCTCATTCTCCGGCACCGAGGAAGGGCCTCTCCCTGCCTCCACCCAGAGTCCCGGCAGACGATCCCCGAGCAGAGGGAGGTCCTCTTTGCCTCCGAGCTGCAGACAAAGGGCGCTACTTGGCTTTCATGAACCCCAACAGGGGAATTAACCTCCCTTTGGTAAGATGTGAGCACCAGGCCGGTGTTGGCTTTGGAGAGAAACTGGATAGAGTTCCCGCTGGAATCCAACCTGCTTGGCTGGCAGGCTCTCATCTTATAAAGTGCCTCTTGCTTTGCCCTAAGCTACGCTTGCTGTCCCTCACTGTGAATTTTATTGATGCTTTCACACGTGTGTGACAAGGACTCCAGGATTTGGGGGGCCACCCCTTCTGTAGCGGATGCAAACTACCCGAGATGCTCACGTACTAACCACGAAAGCAACCATGGCCTCTCTTCCTTTCGTGGCGGCCCCGTGGGCAAACCTGGGAGGACTAACCACGGGGCGTCCAAATGCATTAAATGCTCCACGAAATGAGTGGCTGGGAATATAGACTTTTCTCTCTGCTGGGCAGCCCAGTCCATCTCAGCCGTCGCCAGTAGCTCAACCATGAGCTGTCTCTGATTGGTACATTTTAAACTGCAGTGTGATGGATGGTGAAGGTGTCCAAGTGCGGTTTGCAGACGGCCCTGCAGCAAAAGCGCAGACGACAGAGACTCACTACCTGACAAAGCGTGCTCTGTCATCTCGGGAGCAGATAAAAATACTGAGCAGCATTTCATGCTGTGTAAGGCTCATACTGTAGCACAAGTGGGAAACAAACCAGCCCATCACAAACTTACCGTTCAGGTCTTGACACGCCAAGTCATCCTTGTAATCTTTATCCATGAAGAGTCTTCACACGGTATTATTTTCTGTAAATGTTTTTACAGCTTAAACACATAAATCTTCACACAGACCTCTGTGACATTCATCATATCGCTAGGCTGCTGCTGCTGATTATGGGGTAAATTAAGGATAATGATCATAAACCGCATTGAGATATTTACAAATCACTCTGGTGAAACTGCTTTATAGCACTGAATAAAATCCTTGTCAGACTCTATTTAAATGTGTTTTAAAAAGCAATGTTCTGGTACAGAGCAAGGGCTGGGGCAGCAGCACTGAAAGCGCGGTGCAGGCGAGAGGCTGCCAGGCTGCCCGTTGCCGTGGGGATGCCCAAGGCAAACTTTGGTTCCTGCAGGTCCTTCCAGTTTGGTCAGAAGCAGGAGGCCAAGGGGAATGATTTTCCCCACCAAGCCAGAGTAGAAAAGCCGCAGATGAGGAGGCATGGCGCGTACAGGAACCTCCCTCTGACTGAGGACACGCAGGAGGGATCTCACTCTGGGCAGAGAAGCGGATGAGGGTAAGCTCTTTCCTTTGCTCCGACAAGCTTGCCCGGATGAGGGTAAGTTCTTGCATTTGTCAGAATAGCTGCAGCCTGGGTGACAAAAGTCCCAAACACCACCGATGGAAGGGCCCGACCAGGCCAACCTAGCTTCTCCAGAGAAGGAAGCTCAAATCGGTGGTTATCAAAACGGCGGTGAGGTCTCCAGGTACTTGAAGCCATGGGTCTCATCTGTGAATTGTGGTTTCACATTGAGATAAGCTACAAAATTATGTTGTCATAAAGACTTATGACCAGGAATAAGACAAAACAAGAAGTATAACAGTGAAAGCTTAGTAAGAAAGATAACTGATCAGACTTGCTGTATGTTTCGTTTAGCTCTTTACATGAATCTTTCATAATACAGTGTTCTTTGGAAGAACTTGAGCTTAGAAAGAAAGAACTTTAGTAGATGTTCTTGGTGCTCCCACGTTGGTCCCCTCCACTGCCTCAGTGCACTCACGCCCCCCCCCCACCTCTTCCCTACCCCTCCCTTGCGTGCTGTGAGTTTGGTTGCTAATCGTTCTTGGCTCACAGGTGGCCCCTGGCTGGGGAGGCTGCATACTGATGGCTGCCTAACAGGGGAGGGGACAGGGGGGTGACACCTTTGCCTTAGTGGGAGACAAGACTGGGATGAAGTTTGTGCTCTAGAGCTTCCCACTATGGGTGAGAGTAACATCCCTACTCAGCCCCTCTCCTTCCCTACCCTGTGTCCCTCACTGGCTTATAGTTCTTCCTGGAGAGCACACCATGCTAAATAATGCACACCAAACTCCTGCCTCCGCCTCTGCTTTCAGGGACCCTGATCTGGGGTAATAATTGCAGAGCAAACCAAATGTTCTCCAGGCTTCCAGGAAGGCATGTTGCCTGGCCACATACCTGTCATAGGAAATGCATGACCACTGAGCCCTAACTTTGCAATCAGAGTCCCATAAAATGACAGCATGTTGTTTACATTTAAAAAACCTGAAGTAGTAGTCACTAGTGAAAAACGAGGAAAGGAGTAAAATTTGATCATTCCCTGAAAATTTTTGAATGAACCATTTTTACCTGGCATGGCAATAGACAATCTGAATGATTTGTTGTTAAGGGTAGATCATGTTTTGGAGGCACATATTCGGCTGCTTCTTCTGTTTTGTGGCACTGATATAAATACCACTTGGAATTCATTTGGTTTTATGAAATGATTGAGACCCAAGATAGGCCATAATATCAGCGCATTAGAGACTCATTGTTATATTTATCATGTGAAAGCTGAAATCTAAAAAATCATGATCACAGACAGATCCCGGAGACAATACCAACTATTTGCATAGCTGCCCAGTTGCAAAACAGAGAGTGTCCTGGTTAATTTTATGTGTCACCTTGACTGATAAAGGGTGACCAGATAGCTGGTAAAACATTACTTCTGGTGAGGATGTTTCCGAGAGACGAGCACTTGATCAGTAAAGCAGATCACCCCGACCCCACCGTGGATGGGCCTCACGCAGTCCTCCGAGCGCCTGGCTAGAATGAGAGGGCACAGAAAGGGTGCATTCACTCCCTGCTCGCGCCGGGTCGCCCATGTCCCCTGCCCTGGGACACTGGCGCCGCTGGTGCTCAGGCCTTTGGACCGGACTGAATTGTTCCCTGGCTCTCCTGGTGTCCCGGCTTGCAGATGGCAGGCCGTGGGACTTCTCAGCCTCCATCATCCTATGGGCCAATTCCCATAATAAATCTCATGCACGCCCATCAGCTCTGCTTCTCTGGACAGCCCCGAGAACGCAGGGAGTCAATGATTCAGTGAGTCAGACTGGGAGCGTCTGGTTAAAGCTGGCCGTGCCGCCACATGACCAAACCCTGCAGGCAGCGTGGCGCGGCGCAGGGCTCTAGCGCAGACATCTGCAGCCGGTGAACATCCAGGCCCGGCGTCTGCTGGCTGTGCCACCCTGGGCAACTACGTAATCGCCAAGCTTCAGGTTTGCATCTGTAAAACAGCACGACAGCGCCTACCTCACTGGGTAACTCGGGGTTAGTGCAGCGATGTCCAAAGAGCTCTCAGTACCTCGCTTGGCTGCGTAGAAAGTCTCAACAAACGGTTGAGACTGCTAATCTAAAGGAAGGGCTATACTCCTGATTTTTGAAGTGGATATTTACATAAATCGCCTTAAAAGTAAAAACTTAACTAGCAAAGATCACAGCCAAATACAAACTCTATATCACTTCAGACTTTTCTGACCTTCACATGCGTTAACGTGCGTTGGAACGCAGATGTGCCCGCACACACAAGGCATTTTACAGTCTGCGTTTTCCCATTCGGTATTGTTTTGCACACCTATGTCTGTGTTTGGCATAGTCCATGCACGTCAGTTTTCATCCCTGAAGGCAACACATGGGAAGCATCACAGGAAGTTGGAAGTGGAACTGAACCATTATGTTAGTATTTGCCTCCAAAAAGCCCCAGGGCTCCAGGACACACCAAATCATTTGGCCACACGTGTGACAAATCACTCAGGACCTATGTCAGTCAGGCCAGGGACTTGGCCTTAGAAGTCTGCCCTCCGTCTCCCCAAGGAGTCCCCTGTTCTCCTCTGTTTGCGCCCCTCTTGTTGAGACCACTTAGTTTCTGATGACTCCTTTTAACATAGGGTTTCTGGACCTCTGCATCATTGGCAATTGGGCCAGAAAAGCCATTGCCGTGTGGACCGTCCTACGCATTACAGGATGTTTAACGGCATCCTGCCTCTGCCCATGAGATGCCAGGAGCACCTACCCCATCCCTAGTTATGACAACCAAAAATGTTTCCAGAGATTTCCAAGCATCCCTGGGGGGCTAGATTGCCCTTGGTTGGGGACCTCTGTCTTAGGACCTTGCACATTCATGGATTCTTTGATCCTTCCTCATCTACAGCCCCAGAACACCCTGGCTTTGCTTCTGCATCATCCTAAGAGTGGCACTATCTGTTCCCCTGCAAGTTTAGTCACCATCGTGGAAATGGAACTATACGATTGATGTCTGAAATAGGGCATAATGTCTGGGGTTCAGACAAGGCGGTGGATTTCTACTCAGCATAATTGTGAGCAGGATAAAAAAGGCAATGGAAAGTCTCTTTACCTTTCCAAGTCTGAGTTCTTCATCTGTAAGATGTAAGTAGTCATAAAGGAGCCTACCTAACTCTTATGGCTGCTGCAATGACCAGTATGTTAGTTGATTGATTCATTCATTCTTTCAACATTTATTGAGACTACAATATGTCAGGCACTGTGTTAGACATGTGGGATGCGGAGAAGTATCAGACAAAGTGCCCAACTTCAGAGTAGAGACAAGCACATACACCCGTCATAGCAGGGGTGTCATTGATGGATGTCTGGTTAAACAAAATGTGGTATATGCAGACAATGGAACATTACACAGCCATAAACAGGAAGGAAATTCTGATACATGCTACACCACAGCTGGACTGCGAGGACATTACGCTTTGTGAAATAAGCCAGTCACAAAAGGACAAATACTGTGTGATTTCACTTATGTGGTGTATCTAGAGTAGTCAAATTCATAGAGACAGAAAATAGAATGGGGTTGTCATGGGCTGGGGAGGGGATAAGGAGTTATTCTTTAATGGTGTTATGGACTGAATTGTTACCCCTCCCCCCATTCAAATATTGAAGCCCTAATCCCCAGTGTGACTGTGTGTGGAGATGGGGCCTTCGGGAGGTCATTAAGGTTGAATGCGGTCCTAAGGACGGGGCCCTAATGCAACAGGACTGGTGTCTCATAAGAAGAGGAAGAGACGCCAGAGCTGGCTCTGCCCGTGAGTGTGCACAGCAAAGCCACGTGAGCACGCAGCGAGGTGAGGAAGAGAGGTCTGCCCAGACACCTGGATCTCGGACTTCCAGCCTCCAGAACAGTCAGAAAATGAATCCCTGTTGCTTAACCACTCCGGTACGGCGCTCACCGGCCGCGAAACCTCGCCCACAGTCCGCCCGGCAGTCTGTGCTGTGCATTGATGACGCATCCGTCTTGCTCTTGTGTGATGAGGAAACCTTTAAAGCACTGAAAGCTTGTTTCACTTTACAGGCAGCTTTCCTTGTAGTGTAAATCAGAATAGGTAACCTATACATATATGTATAGGTTACGTTATTTTTTAATGTTCACAATTTTATTTTGATAAATGAAAACTGAGAAAAGTCATATCACGGCTGTCAGCTAAAGTCGCTGTGCGTGTTCGTCTGTGGCTGTCGACTGCAGTCGGCGCTGTGCTGACGTGGCTAAGCTGCCCAGTCTGTGGCACGTTGTTATGGAAGCCCTAGCAGACAAGTACAAGCAAGCACAGAGCTTCAGCTTGGGAAGATGAAACAGTCCCGGAGATGGATGGAGGCGATGGCTGCACGACAGTGCACATGAACTTGAGGCCATCGAACTATACACTTAGAAGTCATTAAAATGGCAAATTTTATGTTATGTGCATTTTGCTACAACAAAAAAGCCACACACACAGCGGCCATCAGAGAGGGTGCACAGGACACACGAGCCCGGAGAAGGGGCTGTTACAGCTGGGCAGCGGGCGGCAGTGGCAGGGGAAGGAAAGGGGGAGGCCAACAGGGAAGGCCATGCGGCCAGCAGCAGCTGAGATACAAAGCACGAGAGCAGGGTGGCCTGTGTGCCGAGAACGGCGGGCAGCTGGGTGTTCTGGGAGCAGGAAGCGGGAGGTGGGGAGGGAGACTGGAGTGCCGCGAGAAGAAGAGGGGACGTCACCTTGCGGGCAGTGGCGCCGCTGAGGCCTGATGGGCAGGGAACCCACAGCAGGCATGTGGCAAGGGAGGCGAGTCCGTGAAAGCCCTCGTAGATCGCAAACTCCCGTGGAAATGTAGTTTCATTGCAGTGGTTATTGCTAACCATGACAGCTGCGGTGACATACGGCATATGGTGAAGCAGCGGAAGGTGGGTGGCAGGGAGTGTGTCCCGGCTGCCGGGACCCTAGCAGCAGGTGCAGCGAGCTCACATCGCTCCCCAGGAGACAGCCGGGCCTGCAGGTACAGGTAAGGAACAGGCGCATAAACATGGACTGAAGATTGTGCCAGCTGCAGCCACCGGGAGACCCCTGGGACAGAGCCACAACCCAGCCCACAGATCCCACCCCACAGACAGCCGGGCACTGAATAAAGCAAGCGGTGCAGCGTGGCTTGTTAATGGGCTTCGAATTGCAGGGAAGCTCTGCAAGAACAGCACAGATGCAGCGAGGATTCCACCAGGGAAGCGGGCGCGATTGGGGCCTGAGGGATGACAGCAGAAAAGGGTTATTTCGGCTACGGCTTTTTTGCAGAAAGCAGTTGGACATTTTCAAGAGCTAGAAATGTATTCTGCCCTGGCATTTATTCCGAAGCGATGGGTGGAACAGTTCCTGCACTCGTCACAGAGCCAGCTCTGCCCTCAGACCTGTGTGAGCTGCCTGGACAGTGGGGCTGGGTGTCAGGAGGAAACCCTGACTTTAGGAGAGATTAGTGACTGAAATTTTGCATGCAGTTCAAATTTTTGTAGGTTAAATCTTGTCTCTCCATTGACGTACATTAGAATCCCAGAACAGTAGCTGATTATTGTCTGGTCGATTTTTCCCTTTGAAGGGGTTGTTAGAGCATTGTCTGCAGCCCTCACTTCTCTTGGTCGCCAGCAGGATACACACACACACACACAAAATGCATGCGCAAACACATGCACAGGCACATACATGCACGCACACACGCACATACCAAGCCAGACGAGGCTGCTAACTTCTAGAGGCAGCCCGTGACAGACCCTTCTGGGTCACGCGCGATCATTGCCTAGCATTTCTGTTTTGAAGATCCAGACGTTCATATTTGGTCACACTGGAATATGTTAAGCTCAGAAACAAAGTAGTAAGAATATCGTGAAGGCACGTCACACGTTTTAGCCCAAACTCCAAAGCTAAGAACTCAACAAGTATTTATTTGGCACCTATTTTGCTTATCACTATGTGGAGAAATATTTGTTTATGCTTACCCTCCGTGTCTCTAAAAAATATTTATGGTGATTTTGCAAAGAAGTGTAAGACAGTTTTCCTGTTAGGAACGGTTATCTTTTTCTCTTTGAATCCCTAACGCCTAGCACAAGGTATGGAACATAACAGGCCCTCCATCAACAATCCTTTCGCAGATTGAATAAAAAATACACAATCAATTCAATTAGAGAGTCAGACTATAATATGATAATTACAAAGACATGTATAAACATATGTGGATATAACGGATGCCACAGGAGTGATAAAAAACTAGGTGGGTGGAAGGGGTGTGGCCAGCGTGGATAGAGCCCCCCATTCGCCCAGCACTCGGCCATTATCCAGCTTCATTTCCCCCATGAACCTTGTTAGAGGAGAAGAAATCTAAGGACAAAGAGGTGTGTGTCTTGTACAAGGCACACAGCGAGTCAGAGGGGATCCGGACTTGAGTTTGGTTTGGAGGGCCTCACGTCGCGTTCTTTCCCCTCTGCTTTGCAGTCAAGTGCCACCACAGGCCTCCAGGACGGAGAGGCCCGGCGGTGGGGGCCGTGAGCTCTCCGGTGGCCAGGAGAGCCACCTCCTCCCCCAGCCACAGCTCCCCCCCCCCCCGGACACAGTGGCTTTTGTGGTTGGGCTGACAGTGTAGGCCCTTAATGCCAGACTCAGGGCTGAAACTTTATCCTATAGCAGCAATTCAAGCCTGATTAGCTAGAAAATCATCTGAATGGGTGACTGGAATATTAAAGAATGAATGGAAAGGGCGTGGGGAAGCTGACATTGCCTTTGCTAAGGAGCCCAAAATGACACAGGCGTCTCCTTCCCTTCTCCCCTCCACCCTGCCCTTCACACGCAGGACCCGGCGACCATGGTGACTAAGGCATGGGCCAGCAGAGGGTGCATCCCACACCCACTCACTCCCGTGGGTGCAAAGGGCTTCCCAGTTCAGAATTTCCCGGCCGCAGCCGTCGCATCCTTACTCTGCATCCAGGGTGACTCAGCGTTCACAGAAGTGCCAGGAAATGTGATGCAGAATGACTCGACTTCCCCTCCCACAGGCCTATCCCGGGCTGTGGGCTCGGCCCCAGTTTGGCCAGGGCTGGTGCCAGGAGCACAGGCCTTCGCCGGGCCCTGCGATCCCGTCTGGCTGCAGGCTCCCCTCGGCCATGAGTATCCGTCCCTGCACGCCCCGCTGCTGGCCTGCGCCAGGGCCAGGACCCCATCCACACGGTCTGAACACCAGCAAAAGGATCTCCTTTTCCATACCACACCGCCGATGAGCGGCTGGTTGGCGTGGCCATGCGGATTCACACCGACTGAGAGGGTCTCAGGCCAGCCGCGCTCAGCCAAAGCCTCAAGGCTGGGCGTGACTTTTGGGGCAGACTTCAAAACAGTGAACATTGCTAAGGGGATAGAAAGCATATATTGGTGTGCTGACTTTTCATCTTAAAACCTCATTACTTCATCTGTGAAATTCTCTCTGATTAGGGCACCTAAACCATGACAAATAGAATCTCTGACCCCAAAGGCGTCTCCACGCTCCCACGCCCTCCTTCCTCGCTGAGCCGGTTCTCCAGTGCGGCCCCACAGGTGCCTTCATTCTGGCTCAGCCCTCCTGGCTTCCCTGCTTCTTTCTGCAGCTGGGTCCCTTGATCCTTTCAACACCGCACTGTGAGGTCCCCCCTCCCTGGTCCAGCCGCACTGACCCTGCGACCTCCAACCCTGGACCAGTCTGCATTTCTCTGCATTTGCTCGTTTGCAGCAAGTGGAGTGGAAGAAAACCGTGAGCTAACTTCTGGCACTGGAGGCTTAGCTTTCTGGTCATAAACTGCCCCCACTGCTGGCAATGTTATTTCTGTCTCCAGCAAACCCCTTTGTGGCACTCCATGGTTCTGGTTACAAACCGGTACCACTGAGGCACACCCCGGGCCGGAGTGGCCGTCACGTGCGGCGTCTGCAGGGGCCTCCGCAGCCGAGCCCGGCGCTCTGGCTTGGCAGTGCACGGCACGTCACCACATCACGCGTGACTCTCGGCGGGGACCAAGGGTGATGCTGGGCACCTGGGACTCCCCTGGGGCCCTGCAAGCTGTATGGGGGCCTGAGGGCGCCGGGTCCCCAGCACGTGCGAGCAGAGCAGAGAAGAGCAGAGCAGAGCAGATGCTGTTCTGCTTCCACTCTTGCGAAACCTGCCTAATTCCCCAGACCAAGGCCTGCGGGACGCAGACAACACTCACAGTTTGCATACGAGGCTCTTCTTAAACTTGTAAAAGGAAAAATGTCCTCTTTCATTCCGGGAAAGTAAATCCCATATTCCACACAACGAGTTCAAAAGAGGAGCAGCTGGCGATCTCACCGCTGAGTTGGACGTGGAGGGTGATTGGCCATCCCCATAAATTAATGTCTCTGAGTGAACAGGGTGAGGCATGCAAAAACCAGTGATCGGTGTTCTTGTATTTAACAAAGCAATAATGTTTATAATTACAATATAAAACATGGCCACCTCAAACCCTACAGGGCTCCCATCTAACTCCAGGACAGAGTCCGGTTGCCGGACCGTGTTTAAGGCCCTGAAATCCCTGGGACAAGCTGCAGCTCTGCCCGCGACTGGCCACACCCCTGCAGCCTCCGTCCTCCGCACGTTCGGAGAGGGCCAGGACTGCTGGCCTCGCTGCCCTTGTAACCTTCTCTCCTCCAGGATATTCTCCTCCGTCCCTTGTCAGCTGGCGAATGCCACCCAGCCCGCGAGGCCCAGCCCGACCGCCACTGCTCTCCAGAGCTTCCCTCCAGATGAATCGGCCACGCCACGCCTGTGTGGCCCGACTCCGTGCGGTGCTTCTCTGCGGGCATCAGACCTACCGACCTGCGTCCCTCGTTCCCGCCAGGCTACAAGCCCACGCAGGGACTTACTCACCTTTGTGTCATCACTCCTCCACCCAACCTGTCTCTGTCACCGTCACTGTGCCTGGTATGTAGTAGTGACTTAATAAATTCATCCTTCGAAAAAAAATTATTTTTATATGTCTAAATGTTTTGCTCATCGTAACTTTCATTATTAAGAGGAACAGCAATGGGAAAATAACCATCATTAAACAGTTTCGATATAGTACCCTTGGGCATGAAACCATAAAAGAGTTAAAGAGAATAGGTCTAGAATGAAATTCAGACAATTACGTAAATACCCATAACCAACCGAGATTACCTGAACACCCACTATGTACATAGAAATGAATAAAGACACAGAAATAAAAGCCCCTGACGTCAAGGATCTCACAGTCTGGCCAGGGTTGCAAGACCCACACAGAATAGGACCGTGGTATTTTGAGGTTCGATGGGTGTAGTCAGAGAAAATAAAACCACCAACACACGAACAAGTGTTCCGTTGGCTTTGAGGGCTCGGTGCGGCTCAAATGCTGGCATGCGCTGCACGGGCCCCTGCAGGGCTGCGGGCCTGGGGGAGCCCGCCCAGGACACCTGCAGACCCCAGCGAGTGCAAGCCACACTCGGTGTCAAAGTTAGAAAGAACACCCCCCTGTGGGTTACACTCTGGTGGAGGGCCACCCCTAGTGTGTCTCAAAGTTTGATGAAAGTCTTCGTCACACCCTCTGACACCAGAGCCCAAGCAGGAGCCCAGGGAGCTCAGCCAGGGAGGGGTCGGGCACCTCGATGTCCCCGCGCCTCCCCAGAAATGTCCGCTCCTCAGCCAACGTCCTTGGGCCGCTTCCCGCTGCCTCGCGCGGAGTCTCCCAGGGGGTTTCTCCGTCCTCCGTGCTCAGCTCAGGCCCTCTGAGAAGCAGATGCGAAGACCAGAACGGACATGCCAGGCTTTCTTGGAGCAGACGTCTGTGAGGAAGGGAGGGAGCAGTGGAAGGGGGGTGGCTCTGGGACTGCAGGGCGGCCTGACCTGGTGAGGGGAGAGGGCGGGACAATTGGCCAGGAAGAGCCTCAGAGCTCACAGCGGTCCTGAGGGTCCCAGCTGGGCCGAGGGGGCGGCTCTGAGCCCAAGTTGCCCAGGGAGGAATCCCTCAGAGCCCTGGCTCTAGTGCTCTCTCTGGGCAGCCTGGCCAGCATGGCCTGGTGTGGCCACCACGGTGGATCCCAGGCGTAGCAGCCAGACGCTGTTGGCAGCTGTGCTCTCCATTGAAGGTTGTCTTGGAGGGAGATTTGAGCACCTCTGTGGCTGCACGCCCTTGCGGACAGAATTTTGTTGAATGGCTTCCTAAGCCGTGTGTGTCGGATTCCCAGCTGCAAACACGCTTGCCTTCCATTCTAGGAGGCAGCGGGGCCCAGGCCCTCCCCTGCTCGCCACCCCTGGCGATGGAAAGCAAACACCGGGGGGAGATATGGAGTTTAGAGTCACCAGTCTCAGTGTGCAAAAATAAATTCAGCGAATTGAGTAACTTCTCTGTCAGTTCAAGTTTTCTCAGCCACGGTGGGGCTATCTTGGTGAATTCGGGCGTCCTGCTCCTGGCTCTCCCTGGGATTGCACACACATTGCAAGCATCACCTGCCACCACGGCACTGGAGAAGAATGGCATGCCCGGCCCTCGCCCTGCCTGGCTTCACTGGAGGAGTTCGCATACCAGCGGCCTCTGTCTCAGCTGCCTCACCTGCTGCGGCCTGCAGTTGCCCAGGTCTGGGGCTCCTACCACCCCTGTCACAGCCAGCCGTGAACCCAAGGCCATTTTCCGTCTGTCTTCCCTCCCTCCACTTGCAAGTTATCTCCTGCAGCACGCCGGTCCGCAGCCTGCCTCAGGAAGCCCGTGTGGCTTGGGCAGCGCGGCTCCCTGCAGCGGGCATTTCCAGAGGACAGCTGGCGGCTGAAGGCCGTCTCCTGCCGGGGAATAAACCCTTCAGGCCTACGGGCAGCGGGCGGAGACCCCAGCGCGAGCGGGCCGTGGCAGCGCTGCAAGAGCGGAGGCGTCGTGACCCCCCACATCCCGTGAGCACGCGCAAGCAGCAGACATGGAATTGGTGTCAGTGGGAATTTGAGTTTCACCATTCCTCTTCCTCAAGGGAATATGCTCGTGTTAAGGGGACTGTTCACTTATCCAAGGACTGTTTACTCCAACGGGAGGGTTTTCTCAGCCTTTCCTGTCCGCCTTCACTTTCTCCTCCGCTCCCCCACCTGCGGGCATGTAGTAGGGGCACTCGAGGGCAGGGACTTGCAAACCAGTCACGGCCAGCTCCGGCCAAAGGCTCCACCCGACAGGGAATGGCAGCCGCAGCACAGGCTAAATGGACTCTGGAAGGTTCCCAGTGGCCTGGCCACTGTACTTGCCCACATGGACAGTCCCAGAATCTTTTCAGGGCATCTTCCCATCACGGTGGCTGCGGAGTCACAAAAAGGTTCTGGTGGCCGGTGACAGCGCCTCAGCCACGCCCCCCATGCCATAAAGAGCCCCGGGGAGACACCGTGCATTCAGACAACGTCAGACCCGTCTGAGCGGACACTGAGACTCTTCTCTGATTCTCAGCGGGCTCCGTGTCACAGTGCTACCTACTTCATACGGCAACGCACGGATGAGTCAGTGCCTGGACCGTCTTCTATAGAACCCCCCTGAGCTGCAGGAGCTGGGAAACAAGCCCGGGGAGGGCCCAGCCTCCCTTAATAGAACAGTGCTATTGTGCTGGCCCACCGGGGCTGCCCTCTGCCACATTTCTGCTCTAGGGACGTCCCTCCATGTCCAGCCTCCAGCGCACACACGCAAATGCCTGAGATTCCCAGCACTAGTGACTCATTCCTCTTGGCTGGGGAACAAGAGTCCTTCACTCACTCACTTCATCTTTGTTAAAAACGATAACAAAGCCCCTGGGAGGCTGCTGCTCTAGGCTAGAGGGCGTTAGACGGGACGGGGTCGCACACAGCCTGTGTGCGGGTCAGGCTAGCGCTGCCACCTCTGGAAGTCCCGGGCAGCCACGGGGCACACAGGGCTCACCTTGCCTCGGGGACTTCCCTGGACCCTGCAGAGGAAGATTTTCCTTAAGCTGGAGTGTCGTTTAAAACATCATTTTTATATTAAAGCAAACAAGGATACAATATGGCGCAGAATCTCAAATTTGGGCGGATTTTAAAAATAGATTGTGATGTGTTGGCCGATTCTGGACAGTGACTAGTTCCCGAATTCACTCCCCGCGGCTGCCGTGGGCACCGTGCTGGAAGGTGGGAAGGCGCAAGCAGCGAGCGGCGTGTGCCCCCGCGCCCGGCCATCGCCTTCCGGGTATACACCCAAAAGAAATGCAAGCAGGATCTCGAGGAGGTGTTTGTGCCCTGGTGTTCGTGGCAGCCTTATTCACAGTAGCCAAAAGATGGGAGAAACTCAAGTGTCCATTCATTAATGTTGAATGGGCAGAAAAATGTGGTGTATATATAAAAAATGAACTATTATTCAGCCCTAATAAAGAAGGAAAGTCTGACACTACAACACGAATGACATTATGCACACTGAAATACGCCAGACACAACAGGACAAACACCTCATGACTCTACTTACATGAGGTGCCTAGAGTAGTTAACTCACAGAGACGTAAGTTAGCATGGAGGCTGCCAGGGCCTGGGAGAAGGGGGATGGGGAGTTGGTGAAACTCTGAGAACAGAGTTTCAGTTTGGGAAGATGAAAAAGTCCTGGAGACGGATGGTAGTGATGGCTGCACGACAAGGTGAATGAGCTCAATGCTACCGAACTGTACACTTAAACATGATCAGGGCAGTCAGTTTACTGCTCTGTGTCTTATACTACAAGTGAAAGAGGGGTGCATGCTAGAACAGGAGTGGATTTCAAGATCAGCTCATCCCACCCACCCTGTCCGTTTCCAGGTGGTGGAAGCTAAGTTCAGAGAGCTGCAGTCATTTCCTGGGGTGCAGGGTGCAGGGTTAGTCAGTGCTGGAGCCCAGCCCAGGCTTCCTGACTTCCATGCCAGTGCTCTTTCCTCAAAACCCTACTAGTTATCATTTTTTTCCATGCTGATAGGAGAGATGGTGATGACGAGGGAAGTCAGTTGAGGCGAGTGCTGCAGTGTTGCTTGTAGCCATGCTTCCTTTCCCGTCCTGCTGCCACCACGATCCCCAGGCATGTACCCCCTCAGTTATGGCAACAGCCCTGACTGGCCTACCTGACTCCGGCCGAATGCATTCTGCACAGCTGATGCTAGACAGTGCCTCCCAATTGTCCATGGTTTCCCATTTTCAAAAACAGAAATGCCAAAATGTTTTCAACTTAAAAGCCACACAGTCAAATCGGTCACGGCCTGTGTCCTCTGAGAAGCAAAAGCTAAGATGGAATTCAAGGTTCAAGAGATTCTGGGGGAGGGACACCTGTGAAGGGCAAGGAGGTGGGAGCCAGAGCAGGCATGGAAAAACCCAGACCCCACAGCAGTCCTGAGCAAGTCCCAGGCAAATGCATGGCGAGACCTTGAGCCAAAGCTGCCCTTGAGAGGAACAGCCCAGAAAGCAAGAACCCCCCAGTTCTAGCACCACGGCCAGGCGCAGTCGCTGGCTGGGGCAGCCGGCAGAAGTGCAGACAGGTGTGAGCACCATGATGGATCCAGAGGTGCAGATGCCCGGAAGTGTCAATCAGCATGCTACCCACAGAGGCTGCTCTTGCAGGGTGCTCTGAGCAGGCACAGACACTTGGCCTATTTGCATTTATATACTGGGAAGCATCTGGATTCTGAGGCCATATTCAGGCCAGGAAAAAGTGCCACAACCTATCCTGTTGTTTTTTGGCTTTGTATAGCAAGCAGGTGGGTATGGACTGGGATAGTTGTGACACTCGAGCAGAGTTTGGCGCCCCTTCTCTTGCCCTATTAGATAGAGCTAAGCTCTACAGTGTGCCGTTCCAAGCCATCCATAACCTGCCCTCTGCCCATTGAATGCCATGCACTCTCAAGGCAAGAGCCGCCTCCTCCTCAAAACCTTCCCTTTGTTGTCTGTCTGTCCTCTAATCCCACAGCCCTGCATGCCTTTTGTATGGTACCTTCCACATTATATGCATTGCATCCTCCACATGCACCAGCTTTACCTCCTTCTTTGGACAACTGAGGGTTGGCATGACGTCCCATTCATGGGTGCAGTGCGGTTTTCCTAAGGGCACATTTTGTCATCACATCAATGGCATTGATGTGCAGTCTAGCTAAGTTAAATTAACTTTCTTGTATCAGTGCACTCATCATGTAGAGCATCAATTTCAATGCCAATGAACTTGACATGGTTCAAGTTCATGGCTGCTGCCCATGCACATCAATGCCATTGATGTGGTGACAGAATGTGCCCTTAGGAAAACCACACTGCACACATGGGCCTCTTCCACCCAGGAGCACGGAGGGTCCCGTCACACATTTCTGCTACCACACAGTGAAAGAGTGAGGCTTTCCTTTTCCTCTGTTGACCTGTGATTCTATGCACATGGGAGATGCCTACAGCAGACAGACTTTTGTGTGTGTAAGAACAGAGCTTAGCAGAGGTATTTACAACTTGTAATATCAGAATATGAAGACCAGCACCTTATGTTTTAAATAATTTTTTTAAATCCCTAGCAATATGTAAACAGTATATATTCAATATCTTTTCAGGAATAAAGCAAGCAAGGGATGCCAAAATTGAAGGCTGTGCAGAGGGAGGACAGGAGAGACTCGGAACAAGATGTGCTGCTCCGCAGTCTTGCTCCGGCTGCCTTTCGCGACCGAGATGGGGCCCAGGCCACCGAGTTTGAAAGTAATGTTGTGCTAATTCCATCTCATCTTCTACAGATCACTTCCTCTTCTGCCAAGATTTCTTACAGCACTCCATCTCCCTCTGCTCTCTGGTCAACCCCATTTCAGTAATCACCACGAAATACATCACTCTGAAATGAAAGTGCAGTAGACCCTTCCTAATTGTACAAAAATAGGGATGATCAGCTAGCTAGTTGTTCTCCCTTAAAAGAGAGGGAGACAGACAGAGAAAGAGAGAGAGAGAGAGACAGAGACAGAGAGGGAGAGAAATGAAAAGGAGCCAGAGTCACTTCGGGATGAAATGAGCTATCTTCGTAGAAGCAGGGAACAGATTCTAGAAATAACCTACAGAAATTTGATGACTGTCTTATTCAAAATACTTATTGCGACTTAAAATACACTGTTGGAGTATTATAGAGAAGACAGTTGTACTTTGAGGGAAAAATGAAGCTTTATGAATAGGAAAATATTTTTAATGGTCTATTTTTAATAAAAATTAAGTGCTCATAATTTGTCATTGGGGCATGGGTGTTAGTTTGGTCTAGTTGCCCCTATTTGTACCTGTGATACCCCTGTGCTTTCCAAGGATGCTCATGGGGCATGCCCCTCTGACTGCGTGTTGGTGCCACTCTGTAAGCCACGTCCAACAGAGTGAGTGCCCTCCAGCACCCCATGGCTACAGAGCCCCGGACGGTGGCCCAGGCTGCCTGAGACACGCCCCTGGAACATCTGGGCTTCCCCAGCCATTTCTCTGTGCAACAAGCAATGAGCAGTCACTGGGCTGCTACCTACCCACGACACGGCAATCCATGTGGCCCTGCAGTGGTGTCGGCAAAGCCCATCACGTTCTAGAGAGCAGCCACGCCTGTTGGAAAACCAAAGCCAGTCCTGAAGCCTTCCAGCCTCGCATTCAAAATCCTTCCTCTACGCTGTAGACCACCGTAGGGTCAGCACAAGCAATGTATACAAATCCACCAAGGTCACGAAATCCTAAGGGGTGGGGAGCGGGTCTGCTCCCAAACCACTCTGGGCAGTTTTCTGTCACTACTTCGAGCTCCCTGTTCCTAAGCTACACTTGCTGGTGCTCCTCGTGCCGGGTAAAGGGGGAGTCAGGCTAGTCCCCAACCTCAGAGTAGAACCTGGACGGGAGGGACAGAGACAGAGAGACAGAGACAGAGCCACACAGCAGACGGTGAGGTGGCAGCAGGGAGAGCCAGAGGGAGAAAGGGCAAGAGAAACACGAGGGAACATAAAGACCGGAGGGAAAGACAGCAGACTGAAAAGGATTTCCCCCTTTTCCCTCTGGTGGCTTGATAGTTCTTTGAAATGGCTCATTCTCTTTCTTTCCAGAGAGCAGCTGCGGTGATGAACCCGCCGGCGCATGCGTGTTGCAGCGTCCCAGGAGAAAGCCTGGCCCGCCAGGAGCCTCCGAGCAGTGGGAGAAGCGCTGTTTGTGGCGCTCAGGGGTGCAGGTGCACGCGCACCTGCTGACCCCGCCAGCGCTCCCGGGCGGCAGGCCAGCCCGGGGACTGCGGGCCGGCAGGTGCAGAGGTCTCTGGAGAAGGCAGGCCCACCGCCGCCGCCCCATGCACGGCCACACCGCGGTCACGCAGCCCTCTCCGGGTCCGAGCATCCAGAATTCCGCGGCTGGAACGCACAGGTGTCCAAGGACGTTGAGGAGGAAGCAACCCTTCCACTCCTCATCAGAAGCGGAGGGGACACCCGGATGGCCAGGTGTGGTCTGGAATCGGAGCAAGGTTTGGACTCTTACCCGGCCCCTCCGTGCGCGGCTGCGTGACAAGCCCCCTGGCCTCTCCCAACCTCTGTGGGAAGAATGGTAATGCCCAGCCGTGAGGTGCCGGGAGGCTGACAGCTGCTCGCCAGTGCAGACTGCTTCATCTGGGCAGACACGGCCGGGACAGGGACGGGCGGCGTCTCAGGGGACTTGGGCAGCATGTTTCCGGTTGGGGAGCTGCAGCCCGCTGGAGAGGTGGCGTGTTCAGCGCAGCCCTGTTTCCTCTGACCGGAGCCTGAGACGACGCCTGGGAGCTTACAAAGATCTCACAGCCAAAAAGAGAAGACTTTCTGCAGAGGGCGTTCTCTGGCCCCCAGCTTGTGGAAGGGTCCATTCTTGGAGTGGCCGCTGCCCGATTTACCTGCTTACACAAAGCCTGTTTTAAGGAAGTCTTCCTGGGCATGCTCAGTGAATTTGAATATATTCCTCTTGATGCGTATTATCCAAACTTCAATCCTTCCCTTTAATTTTTACTGATGTCTTTCTCGTCCTCAGTAAAGCTATTTTCTGTCTTGCCAACATTTTAGCCTTTTAAGGACTCTTTTCCCAGGTTTGCTGAATTGACTGATTTACCAAAATAAAAGGGTTTGTTTTAGCTTTTTACAAAATATCTGGCAATAGGTTTGGAACAGTTTCAATAGCTTGGTCAATGTCTAATAGGACTTAGTTGACTAGTTTTATTGTGAGGAAGGTCAGTTTGCCGGCTCAGTTCCCTGCCGCTGTGGTTGGAGGGGCGAGGGGCGGGACGGAGGGTGACCACATGGCACTGCCGGCTGCGTGTCCAGAGAAGGGAGATGCTGGAGGGAAGAGAAGGCAGAGAGGAGAGCAGGGCGGTGGCCGAGGATCAGGGGCAGGGGCACAGAGGGGCAGCCTGCAATGAGCCCCTGCTTCGGCCCCCTTCCCTGTCCTTCCCTTCCTCATTGGATAGGGGGGACCTGTGCAACCAAGAAGATGGTGCGGATGACATTGCAGTCTCCCCCTCGCTTTCTCTTGGATCACTCACTCTCGGGCAGACAGACGCTATGCTATGGGCATGCTCAAGCGGACTAGGGAGAGGAGCACGTGGCGGAACCGAGGCCTCCTGCCCACGGCCGTATCAGTGAGCCATCTGGGAAGAGACATTCCAGCTCTAGTCCCAAATGACAAGTTATTTTAACTGTCATCTTACAAGAGACCCCAAGCCAGAAACACCTAGCGAACCTGCCCCTGAACTCCGGACCCACAGAAACCATGTGAGATAACAAATATTTGTCATTATTTTAAGCCATTAAGTCTGGGGATAATCAGTTCCACAAGTGGCCGGAAGAGGAGCCTGAGGAGCAAAGGAGAACCTGGGGCCCAGACCCCTGCAGTCCCGCCTGCCCACGCTGCTCCCGGCCCGCTCGTGCATCTGCGATGAACTGCTGCAAGCTTCGCAGGCAGTTAAAAGGAACGTGTATTTTATATGCTGGGAATCTGCTGAATTGGTCATTATGGAAATGGATCCTTAGATGAGTTGACGTTCAGTGAATTGATTGTCTGTGCATAACCTAGGGCTGGTACTTAGAGTGTTTTCATAGTTTGGCATCCTAGAACCAGGGTTTAGAAGGCATTTCAACTGAGATATGTTAAGGTTGGGTTGATATGAATAAGCATCAAGGTAAAAGGTAGCTGAGGCAGAGCTTTGGGAGATAGGGTCATCTGTTCCTGCTCTCTTTCTCTCTCTCTCGTTAATTTATCTAGGTCACTGTAAAACAAATGCAATAAATTTCCTAGCCATAGGTGACAATACTTACACTTTTATTATTTTTGGTAATCTGTGATTATGTTTGGGAATAAATTTACTTCTACAGGATGATGACAAGAATGTATTTTGCAGATAGAAAAAAAGAGAAATTGGATTCATAAATAATGTCTCCACAGATGCTTAAAAGATGAACATGCTACTTTCACAATGAAGTAGAAGCCCGGTTCCCCTGTGGACACCCGTGATCTCCAGCACACAAGCCCGCTGCAACTGTGGTTTCTGTGCAGCCCAGTCTGAAACTCCTGCCGCACCCACTGAGGAAGAGGAAGATGGGAAGATGAGGGTTACCACACGCCATGTGCCACCCTCGGGGCTATGAGCTGTAAAAACATTCTCCTTAGTCCTCATCACCATCTTCTGATCTCGTTTTAGAGATGGGGAAATTCACGCCACGGGAGGCTGACTAGCCTGCCATAGTCACTCAGCTAGTCAGAACTGCAGCCGGGACTTGAACTCGCGTCTTTGATTCTGTGGCTCCTGGTAGCTCATGCTGTGCTTGACTTGAGGTCCAGGGCATGTTGGGAAGACGCTCTCCTCCGTCACGGCAGTCTGTGTGCTGACTGTGCAGCGCTGGCAGCCAGGAGCCGGGGCTCCCACAAGCACCGCTGTGCTCACGCCTGCGGGCCGCGCTGTCTGGGGAGCAAGAGCAGCGAGCTCAGAGCTGCGTGAGCCTTGAGATTCGGCTCAGGCGTCATGGCTGGGAAGTCTTCCCGGGAAGCACAGCCTGGCCCAGTGCCTGGTTCCAGGCCCCTGTGGCTCTCTTTGCAGGTGCTGCTTCATTTTGGAATTCTGTCTGTCTGTCTGTGCCTTCCACTCCACACCCAAGCACCTGGAGGACAGGGCCACGACTCAGTCATCCTGTACCTCCAGCGCCCAGCCTGGGGCAACATCGGGAAGGAGCTCACTTAATAACGACTGAGCCGAGCTGAACTGAAGCAGGGGTGAGTGAAGCTAATCCACAGGTCCAAAAGGGGGTCACAGAGCTGCCAGAACCCCAGGACAGCTGTAATTGCCCCCACACAGGAGCCGCAGGCCTGGGTGACAGCCAGTGAAGGTGAGAGCCAGGTGGTGGCTCAGTGCGATGAGTTCTGCCCCCCAAAAAGAGTAACACCGTGTGTGTTTAAAATCACACCCCATGCACCTGTGGGCATCAGACTGAGGCCTCCTGGAGGACCCTCCCCATAATTAAGGGCCACCTGGGGCCTGTGGGGGCCCTGGGTGATGAAACCACTGAGGCCCCTGCCTTTCAAGTGTTTCCAATAAAATGCTACCAGAGTTTTCCTCCCTTCAGTCTGGATGAAAGGGCTATGTGTGCTACAGAATGCACACCTGGTGTTTGATATGCATCTCTCGCTGCCTGTGAACCAGCCAGCCAGCAAGTCCTGCCCACTGGCAGGTGCAAGGACTTATAAAAACTAGCCCCTCCCCCCAAGAGCTTATGGCCTGATTTAATGGAGAAGACGAACAGAATGAAAGAATAGGCAATATAGAGACAGCAGTCGGTTAATTCTTCCTTCCTCCCTTTCTCCCTCCTTTCTTCCCTCTCTCTCCCTCCTCTCTCTTCCTCCTCCTCCCCTTTCCCTGCCTCCTTGCCTTTCCTTCCTGTCTTCCCGTCTCCCTCCCTGTCTTCCTGCCTACCTGCTTTCCTTTCTCTTCTCAGGTGTAAATTCCATATACAGTCACTGTCCTCATTTCATGGCATACTGTCTTCATCAATTTCTGAGTTTTGTTTTTGTTTTATTATTTTATAATAAATTTTATATGCCATCCTCATATCTGCCCCTTTCTCAGAAAGGGCCCATGCAAAGGTACTTACTATATCCGTCCTTAGATAAGTAATGAACCCTGAAAAATCTATGGGATGATTCTACATATAGGTGGTTTTGTAGGTATAATTTTCTTTCATTAAATACACAGATCTTAATTGTACAGTTTGCTGTGTTCTGACCAAGGAATATTCCAGTATAAGCAGCACCCCAAACAAGGCGGAGCACAGTTTCATCTCTCCCGAATACTTCCTGCCCTTTCTGCTCCACGCCCCCCCCCCACAGGCAGCTGCTGTCCAGGCTTCTGTCCCCCTGCGTGAGTCCTGCCTGTTCTCGAAGTGAAATCATACAGTCTTGCACGTCTGCCTTATTTCTCCCAACATAATGTTTTCAAGAGTCATCCATAAGTTCATTCCTTCTGGCCACGGAGCAGCATTCCGTCGTGTGAAGGAACAGCCGGCTGGTGGGCAGCTGGGCTGGCGCCCCTTTTTGACTATTGTGAGTAATGCTGCCGTGGACGTTTGTGTACGGAGCATTACTGTGGACGTGGGCTTCCATTTCCTTTGGGTAAACACCCAGGAACGGAATTGCTGATTCATTAGAGAAATGTATGTTAACTTCATAAGAAACTGGAAAACTTTTTCTAAAATGTTTGTACCATTGTACGTTGCTACCAGTGATGTATGAACATTCTATTCTTGGTGATGTGTAAGAATAGTTCATTGTAGTTTTAACTAGAATTTCTCTGAGTATCTTTTTATGTGCTTCTTGGTTATTTATGTCTTCTTTTATAAAGAGTCTATATCTTTTGCCCATTTAAAAATTGCATTGTTTATGTTTTTATTGCTGATTTTTAGAAGTCCTTTACATATTTTAGATTTATGTACTGTAAATATTTTCTCCCAGTCCATGGCTTACCTTTTTTATTTTTTTATGTTGTCTCTTGATAAGCCAGACATTTTAAATTTTAATGAAGTCCATTATATCAGGGTTTTTTGTTTGCTTTATGATTGGTGATTTTTTTGTACTAGCTAGGGAATCTTTGGCTGCATTTTCCTAAGTGCATGAAGATATTCTCCTATATTTTCTTCCAGAAGATTTATAGTTTAAACTCTTATGTTTAAACTATGTCCCATGTATAGTTAATTTTTATGTATAGTACAAATAAGGATTGAGATTCATTTTTCTTTCCATACATTTATTCCATTGTTCTAGAGACATTGTTTGTTGAAGAGACTTTCCTTTCCCCATTGAATTTCCTTGAAGCTTGTGCCTACAATTTACATAAAGAATATTGTGCTACAGTTTCCATTATGTTTCTTAATTTTCACTTAACACAATGTTTACATGATATACCTGCAATGCAATATTCAGTCATTTGTTTGTCCATTCACTCATTCATTCAATAAATAGAGAAACGATGGTGGAAAAAACAGAGATTATTCTCGTAAAATTTATAATCTAGTGATCGATATTGGCCAAAACAGTTACACACACAGACTCACACACACACACACTTACAAGCACACAGAGACTATGATAAAAGCCGTAAGGAGAAAGAAAGCATGATCAACAGAAAGGGACTTAACAGGAGGTGCTATGTAAATAGGGCAATGGGTCAGGAACCCCGCGCCGATGCGGCGTCGGAGCAGAGAGCTGGCCGCAGCGAGGGAGCGAACCACAGGCTCACCCAGCCCTGAGCTGAGCGGATGCTCCTGGAAGAGCTAAAAGGCCACAGGGTGCAGAGGGCCAGAGGTGAAGGGGTTGGGGAGAGGAAATAAGGTCCATGACCACATCGCATAGGACCCCAAAATCCAAGGTAAGGACTCTGGATTTTATTATGAGGATGCTAGGAATCCATTGGAGGGTTTTGAGCGGGAGAATGAATAAATTCAGTATTTAAATACATGAATCAGATACTTCAAATAGTATTTAAACCATTTGGACACTGTGAGAAGAATGGGGTCGGGGAGACTGGAAGCTGAGAGGGCAAGTAAGGCAACACTCCCCGTGAGCAGATGAGAGGCGACATGGTCTGGGCTGGGGGAGCAATGGTATATTAAGAAGCGGACACAGCCTGATGGACTTCGCAAGTAGAGCTGGCAAGGTTTGCTGGTGGATTAAGTAGGGGTGGAAAAGATGAGAAGTCAAGTATAACACTGAGATTGCTTGAATAATGGTGTTATTTAATGAAATGTGGCACATTCAGAAAGTGGCAGGTTTGAGAGGGGAACAAGTACTTTGGTTTGGGAAGGCTTGAGTTTGAGATGGCTACTCATGTCAGAAGAGGAGATGTCAAAGAGGAAATTGTAAGTATGGGGCATTTGTGGGGAGAGGCTATGACCAGAGTCAGAAGTTTGGGAGTCATTAGTATAGAGATAATATTTTTAAAATCACAGGACTAAATGAGATCACTTAAAAAGTGAACATTCCTGGGGACAGAGGCTGAGGTCTTATCACTGGGGAACCTTCAATATTTTGAGGTGTGAGAAAGGAGGAGGAGCCAGCAAAGGAAGCTGAGAATGTAAAGGAAAAACCAAGAGGCTGTGGGATTCCACAAGCCAGGTGAAGAAAGTGTTGGGACAGACGCCATCACTCTTTGTGTCGGAAGCCCTTGCCAGGCGGAGGTACATTTGGTCTGAGAATGGCCCATGAGATTTATCCCTGTGGAGGAAATTGTTGACCTTAAAGATGTCAGTCTCAATGGAGTGGGAAGGACAGAAGGCTGTTTAGAGCTGCACTGAGGAGAGAGCGACAGTGAGTACAGGCTGAGCATCCCTAATCCTAAAATCCAAAGTCTGAGATGCCCCAAAATCTGAAACTTTTTGAACACCTATATGATGCCACAAGTGGAAAATTCCACACCTAACCTCATGTGGTAAGTCACAGCCAAAACACAGGTGCACAACACATGGACTATTCAGTATCCCCAAGGGAAACAGACCCTTCCAGGCCTCTTCAGCCTCACTGTATCTGTTCTGTGCACGCCCAGATGCCTCCATTCAAGCACTCCCAGCGGGGTAATAAAATGGCACCTGTGCTGGCCGGAAGCACCAACCACAGTTTCCCCGCAATGACTCACATGGACCATGTGTATTATTCACTGTATTTTTTTGCTTATTCTTTGCTCTGTGGTGTAAAGATATTATTTAAAAAGCCAAAAGGCCTGCAGATAGCCCTGTGAGTAACAGTGATAAGAAAAAGAGAGAGCATTTATCTGTAGCACAGAAAGTCCAGCCATTGGAGAAATTGGACAATGGTGTGAGTGTAAAACGCATTACAAAAGACAGGGTGTCAGAATGACCACCATATGTGACCTGAAGAAAGAGGATAAACTGTTGAAGCTCCATGCTGAAAGTGAAGAATGAAGGTTAATGAAAAATAGGAAAACATTGCATAAAGCTACCAATAAAGATCTCAATTGTGTATTGAAAGACTAGATCCACCAGCATCACAATGAACACATGCCACTAAATGGTAAGCTGACCATGAAACAAGCAAAGATTTATCATGCTGAACTGAAAATTGAAGAGAACTGTGAATATTCAACAGGCTGGTTGTATAAATTTAAGAAAAGACACGGTGATAAAGCATCTGCTGACCGTGAAGTAGTGGAGAAATTCATTGACAAATTTGCCAGAATCCTCGCTGATGAAAATCCGACACCAGAGCAAGTCTATAATGCTGATAATGGTGCTGTTGCCCAAGAAAAACACTGGCTGCAGCTGATGGGCCACCTCCTACAGGAATTAAACATGCCAAGAGAGAAGAACTATGCTGGGTCCTGCTAACGCAGCAGGCATGCGCACGTATAGACTTGCTGCGAAAGGCAAGCACTTCTGTCCTTGCTGTTTTCAAGGAGCAGATTTCTTTCCAGCTATTATTATGCTAACAGAAAGGCATAATCACCAGGGACATCCTTTCTGATTAAGTTCACAAACATTTTGTGCTGGCGGCTTGTGCTCCCTGCAGGAATCTAGACTGCATGATGACTGCACAACTTTGCTATTTCCTGACAACGGTTCTGCTCATTCTCCTGCTGAAGTTCTCACCAAAATAATGTCTATGCCATGCACCTTCCTCCAAATGTGACTTTATTAATTCAGCCATGTGACAGGGTATCCTTAGTTCAATGAAGAGCTAATATAAAACACTTTCCTGAATAGCATGCTAGCAGCAGTGAACACAGGCATGGTGTGGAAGGTTTTCCAAGGGAATTTAGCATGAAGGATGCGGTACATGCTGTTGCCAACTCTTGGTGCACAATGACTAAGACCACAGAGATGCATGTTTGGACAACCTCTGGCCTGTGACTATGTCAATAATGGTGATGAACACGGTGGTAACTTCAAAGAATTTTGCATGTTAAGTGAGAAAAAACTGATGTCTGGTCTCTTTACATATGCAAAAAAATAGATATCTTCAGAGTCTGTCAGGAAGCTGGAAGAAATGGATATCAAAGTTTTAACATCAATAATGAGGTTCCAGTTGTTCATTCACTGACTGCTGGTGAAACAGCCACAATGGCTCCGAACCAAGGTGATTGTGATAATAGTGGTGATGAAGATGATGTTGTCAACACTGCAGAAAAAGTGCCTATAGATGACATGGTGCGAGTGTGTGAAAGGCTTATTGAAGGACTAGAGTAGTGTGCATTTATAACAGAATAAGAAATCATGTCTGTTTATAAAATCAGACTTCTAAGACGAAAAAATCATTGTTAATGAGGCAGGTGACTCTGGAGAAAACACACATAAAAGCCATCCAGCAGAATGCCTCTTCGTCCCCTGGGGGACACCCCTTCTGGTCCTTCAAGTGTCTGATTTCTTCTCACCCCCAAAATAAAACACAGTGTACAATCAGTAGCCTTGTAACCAGAACAGGCCTCGCAGGTGAGACTGAACAGGCGTCGTGCTGCTAGTGTTTAGTAGCTGATGCGGGGGCTGTGGCGATGCTATCATGCTGCTTAGCTACTCTGAACACAGTTTCACTGTATTAATAGTGCCTTATTTTTTACTGTTTAGTACCTATGTGTGAATAAGTGTAAGAAAATGGTTGCTTATCAGTGACATATAAATTCAGAGTCAGGGACAATGGTGATGCCAAAAAAACACAGATTGTTCACAGGGTGGCTGAGATCGTGACACCTTTGCTGCTTTCTGATGGTTCCATGTACACAAACTTTATTTCATGTACAAAATTATGAAAAGTATTGTATAAATGTGCCTTTAGTCTATGTGTATAAGGTGTATATAAAATATGTAGGAATTTTGTGTTTAGACTTGGGTCCCATCCTTAAGTTGTTATTATGTATAAGCAAATATTCCAAAATTCAAAATAATTCAAAATCTGAAACTCTTCTGGTCCAATCATTTTGGTTAATGGAGGCTCAACCTGTGTAAGTCTTTGAAGGAGTTCCGCAGTCAAATCTATTCATTTTTCCTTGAAGACTGGTACTTTTGAGATCTTATTTAAGAAATTCATACTTTCCCCAAAGTGACAGAAGTTTTGTATTTTCCGTCACTAACCATGTGACGGCTTTCACATTTAGGTCTTTCATCTGGTTACTGTGTGTGTGACCGCAGGCCGGACACCTTCCCATCGGCTAGAAGACTGTGCGCCTTCTGCTCGCTCCTCACAACCTCCTCCCTCGTTTCTTTCACATGCTGTTCCTCCGTCACAGAGGACATAGGAGCAATAAAATGAAAATGTCCACAAGCCGCCACCCCCACACCTCTCCCCACACCTGCCCCTGTGCCTGCGCCAGCTCCCTCCCGTCAGTGCAGGTGAACTGCCCATGTTTCCGGCAAGGGCAACCCTCATCTGAACTCCCCGTCCACCCTCCAGGTCTGCGCAGTGCCCGCCCCTCTCCTCCATGGCAGCTCCCCCTCTCTGCTGGGTTGGCTCCTCGCGCCACAAGAGTGTTGCTAGTTATTCTTTAGAATCTGGAACAATGATTATCTTGACCCTCCTTCTCCCTCCCGATTCCTCACTCCTCTTTTTTCTTTTGTAGCAAGACATTTCCAAGGCATTGTCTGTACTGTCTCCAATTTCTCTGCTTTCATGCTTCCTTGAACCCAGCCCCATCATGGCTTTGCCCCATCAACTACCCTTTGAAAGTAGAGCTGACAGAACTTGCTAACGTAAATCATTCCTTTTCAAGTCACCAATGACCTCTACATTCCTATAGCCACTGGCCGAGTTTCAGTCTTTATTTTACTTACCCTATCACTTAAAGTGATTGATCTCACTCTCCTCCAGGGGACACTTGCACTTGGTGTTTCACTTTTATTTTCTTCCCCTCTCTGGCCACACTGGAGAGCTCAAGGCTCGTCCCTTGAACGGCTTTTCTATCTATGTTCACTTCCTCTGGGAGTTCAGTAATTCTCATAGTGCTAATGCCATTTGCTCGCTGATGACTCTCTCTCATGTCTCTCCAGCCTGTACCTCTTCCCTGAACTCCAGACTCAGGTACTCCACTGCATCTTCAACGTCTCCGTCTGGGTGTTCAACAGACACCTCAAACATAGCCTGTCCATGAACAAACCTCCAATCTTTCCTTCTGAACTGAATACACACAATCGTCCTTCTACAGGACGACCACATTCTTTCTGTTGTTCGGAACAAAAATCATGGATCCTTTCTTAACTCTTTTTTTACTCTCAAAACTTATATCCATACAATTCTGAAAAATACCCAGGAAATTCTGTAGGCTCTATTGTCAAAATATGTCCAGAATCAAACTATTTCTCGCCATCACTACCACTTCAATCAAAATCATCATTATTTATTGCCTGGATTTGCCAAAACTCCCTTTGTATTTAGGTCTTGCATCATGTTCTTTAGTAAAGTTTAAAATATTCTTTCATAAATATTTTTTACCTTCTTCATTAGGTTAATTCCCAGATATTTTATCATCTTGTTACTGTTGCAAATGTCTCATTTTCTAGTAAATTTTCTAGATGATTATTTCTGGTGTAAGTGTATGTGTAAATTGACTTGTATTCAACTACCCTGCTGAACTCTCTCAATATGCTGATAGTTTATCTATTGAGTCTGGTAGATTATCTAGAAAGGTCATTTGGAAATAGTGATATTTTTTGTCTCTTCTATTTTAATCTTTACATTTATTTTTGGTTTCACTCTGTTACATTTTCTAGTAGCAGTATTTATTTTACATTAAAATGTAAACAAAAACCCTAGTTGAAATGAATTTTTTAATACTACATTTTATTTAACTCAATATATCCAAAACAGTAGGACTTTTCTAAGTTATTAATTCACACTTTCTTTATATATTTCATTGCTTCCTCATGGATTTATTTCTTTTCTTTTCAAGGATACTTCTTTACAGAATCCTTTCATTGTACATTAAAAATTATAAAGACTTGTGTGATTAAGAATATCTTTGTTTCCCCCTTATATTAAAATTGTTTAGCTGCAGGTAAAATACTAAATTTGAACGTCTTTGCCTTCATGTTTGGAATCTCTATTTGCTTCTTTCTCAAATCTATCTGACTATATTTAATAGTCTATTTTTTCTTGTTCGTTTTTGATCTAATCTTTTATTTTTAAATAAATTTTTCATAGTTATTTTATACTTTGTTTTAGATAATCCCAGTATCAGAGCCTTTGGAGTCTAAATCTATTTTGGGTTGCTCCCTCTGACTCTCAGTTAAGGGAAGTTTGCTTCGTCCTAATTTTTGTGTATCTATATATTTTTATACTGTGAACTCTGATTTGCCTGAATTTAATCTGTGAGAGACCTGGAGGGCCTGAACCTGGGGTGGCTCCCACCGAAGGGAATCTGTGTTTGATTCTGTGGGGTGCCCTAGGCAGCTATGACCTGGGCTCTTTGATTTAATTAGAGATTAATGTTTCTTTGACCATTCAGGAAGTATAAATTCAATACCAGATGCGAATGAGGAAAGGCCGGTGGCTGCAAATTCTCAGGGGATGATGACTGGTTTTTTCCTCCTAGCATTGTGCTGGAGACGGTTATGTTTCCTAAGCGACTCCCGTCTCAGGCAAGGGCGTTTGTTTTAAAGCCGACACTTCACCAAGAACATGGCCCTTGAGCAGTGGCGTCATAGGAAGAGGGACACTGGGCAGCTCTTACGACATTTCCAGTGTCCCAGGGCCAGTCTTTCATGCCCTGTGTGACAAGCTATTAATACTCAAAGTTCTAGGTTCTGAGATCATCTTTGCCTCAGAACATTAATTCATTCATTCACTCATCCATTCATTCAACGTACGTGTACTTGGGACTTACTCTGTTTCAGGCTTTGCTCCAGGGACTGGGCTTCACCAAGAAATAAAACAATCAGAGATTACATCCTAATGAGAGCAGCCTTCACTTCCACCCTCATCGACGGTACTTGTTTCAGCCCTCTGTCGAGGGGGGTGGGGAGTAAGCTAGACTTAATTGCTCATAGATTCAATATTGTATTTGAAAAAATTTTACAATTTATTCAGCATCTAGATGTTTTCCATGGGGAGTTTTTCAGAATATCTGGTCTGTAATACTTATGGGAATAAGCCAAATTTTTTATTTTTCAAACCCAATAACTTCAGTTGGCTCTTCTCAGATTATTATTTCACTCCCATAGTTTGAATATCCTTTCTTGGCTACTTGAAGATATGTATAAACTTACTTAATTTTTTTCTCTGTTTGGCTAATTAATTCTTATTTGTCCAGTGTACTTTGTTCAGTTTATTGTATTACTTTATACACTTTAAATATTTAAATATTTACACACTTTAAATATATCATTGGTTTTTTTCCTCTGAACTTGTATTTCCTTGGTTCTATCCAAGCTGGTAATTGACCTTCTACCATAAATAATTATAAAACTGGAAAGCAAGATATACTACACAAGTGTTTTCATATATTGAACAATAGGCAGCACCAGACTGTGACCCCAGAGAAAATGAAAACAAATGAAGTGAGCCCTACGATTATACCAGCTTACTGCCTGGCAGCAGTTTCTGGGTTATACTGCAAGAGAAATAAAACAAAGCTTGGCAGTCTCCCTGAGTGAGTAGATGGAGATCAGAGTTTGGGGAGGCAGAGGCAGCTAGAATTGGCTGGGCAGGTGACTGGAGAAGAGGAGTGAGGGGTGGAGAGATCAGAAGAATCCTCTGGAATCTTTGGCCAAATAACAATCTGAACATGCTTGGAAGGAAACTCCACAACACCAGGGAAAGAACCACTGAAAAGTAATAGGTTGAACAATTCCTAGAGTTCTCACGGGGCTGGGAAGAGTTTACAATCCCACCAGTTGTGATAGGCCTCATAATACAGAGGGCATTGGACAGAGAGAATCCTTAGAAGGGCCACATCTTAGTGAGGCTATTAACTCTAGGGTAAAGGCTGCTCTGGATCTACCCTTCAAACCTGAAAAGCAAGCCTTAAAGGGGTCAATCTGATCTGCAAGTAACTGTATGAAGAACACAGTTCAATACTCTTTAAAGGAATACACCCAAATCCAGTATTCACCAACTTAAACTTCTTGCTGTTCAACATTTAAA